>NC_137983.1:58170237-58477901 GCF_963924665.1 Micromys minutus | reverse complement strand
AACTTTGAACACCTAACCCTCCTCTCTCCTCAGCCACTCAAGTGCTTAAATTAAAGAGTATATACCACCACACAATTGTTCTTAAATATTATTTTAAAGATTAAATGTGGTCTTTGAAAAAATGATAATTTACACACTAGTAGACCTGATGAAGAAAAAGGACAGGATGAAGTCATTATCTGTATATGTAAGGAGCACCTAGAAAAGAATGATGTTTCTGTCTTCCAAATTTTACAGGCAATATTATTTAGGAAGTACTCAACTTTTTTCTTTAACTTTATTTTACAAAACAAAGATAAAAGAAAAAAATTTAAACATTATTGCATCAATGCATACAAATACAATTGTGTCAGTGCTTGGCTTTTTTTTTTTTTTTCTATTTTTGAAGGTTTCATACTCTGCATTAAGGTCTTACTATTTACAATGAGCAGAATTGTAACCCAGAATTAGACAACTTGGTCTTGGTGTGTAAGGTTTGAGCAAGAAGGTTTTTTTTTTTTTTTTTTTTTGGTTTTCATTTCTTTTCTTTTTTTTTCTTGAACTTCACACAGTCCCTGAGTTATTTCGGGGGAAGTCCAAGGCTCTGGGGTTAGCATCCCACTATCAGTGACTGCATATTATGTCTGTTCTTTTGTGACTGGGTTATCTCACTCAGGATGATATTCTCTAGATGAAAGCATTTTCGTAAGAATTTAGTTAAGTCATTGTTTCTGATGGCTGAGTAGTATTCCATTGTGTAAATGTACCACAATTTTTGTGTCCATTCATCTTCTGAAGAACATCTGGGTTATTTACAGCTTCTGGCTATTATAAATAGAGCCGCTATGAACATTGTGGTGCATATATCTTTGTTGTGTATTAAAGTGTCTCTGGGGTATATGCCCAGAAGTGGAATAGCTGGGTCTTCAGGTAGTACTATATCCAATTTTCTGAGGTATCGCCAGACAGATTTCCAGAGTGGTTGTATTAGCTTGCAACCCCACCAACAGTGGAGAAATGTTCCTCTTTCTCCACAGCCTCGCCAGCATGTGCTGTCATCTGAGTTTTGGAACTTAGCCAATCTGACTGGTGTGAGGTGGAATCTTAGGGTTGTTTTGATTTTCATTTCCCTGATGGCTAAGGATGTGGAGCACTTCCTCAGATGTTTCTCGGCCATTCGGTGTTCCTCAACTGAAAACGTTTTGTTTAGCTCTGTATACCATTTTTTAATAGGGTTGTTTGATTCTCTGGTTTCTAGCTTTTTGAGTTCTTTGTATACCTTGAATATTAGGACTCTGTCCGATGTGGATTTGGTAAAGATCTTTTCTCATTCTGTTGGATGCTGTTTTGTTTTCTTGACAATTTCCTTATCCTTACAGAAACTTTGCAATCTCATTAAGTCCCATTTGTTAATCTTTGAATTTAGAGCTTGAGCCATTGGTGTTTTGTTAAGAAAATTTTCTCCTGTGCCTATGTATTATAAGGTTTTCCCTACCTTCTCATCTAATAATTTCAGTGTATTTGGTTTAATGTGGAGATCTTTGATCCACTTAAACGTGAACATTGTACAAGGAGATAAGAAACGGTCTATTTTCATTCTTTTGCATGCTGAGTGACAGTTGGACCAGCAACTTTTGGTGAATAGGCTGTCCTTTTTCCATTGAATGTTTAAGGCTCCTTTGTCAAATATCAGGTGACCATATATGTGAGGGCTCATTTCTGGATCTTCTTCTATTCCATTGATCCACGTGCCTATTTCGGTACCAGTACTATGCAATTTTCAGCACAATTGCCTCGTAATATATCTTGAGGTCAGGGATAGTGATTCTAGCAGATGTTTTCTTGTAGTTGAGGATGGATTTTGCTATTCTAGGTCTTTTATTATTCCATATGAAATTGCACATTTATCTTTCCAACTCAGTAAAGAATTTTGATGATGATTGAATCTGTAGATTGCTTTTGGTAGGATGGCCATTTTTAAAATGTTGATCTTTCCAATCCATAAGCATGGGAGATCTTTCCATTTTCTGAGATCTTCCTCGATTTCCTTCTTTAGAGGTTTGAAGTTCTTGTCATACAGGTCCTTCACTTGCTTAGTTAGAGTCACACCAACGTATTTCATGGGTTTTGTGACTATTGTGAAGGATGTCTTTTCCCTAATTTCTTTCTCTTGTTTGTCCTTTGAATATAAGAAGGCCACTGATTTGTTTGAGTTAATTTTGTATCCAGGCACTTTGCTGAAATTGTTTATGAGCTGTACGTGTTCTTTGGTGGAATTTTTTGGGGTCACTTAAGTACACTATCAGGTCATCTGCAAAGAGTGATGTTTTTACATCTTCCTTTCAGATTTGTATCCCCTTGATCTCTTTTTGCTGTCTAATTGCTCCAGCCAGGACTTCCAGTACTATGTTGAATAAGTAGGGGAAGGGGCAACCTTGTCCAGTCCCTGATTTTAGTGGGATTGCGTCAAGTTTCCCACCATTCAGTTTGATGTTAGCTGCTGGTTTGCTGTATATTGCTTTTAATATGTTTAGGTATGGACCTTGGATTCCTGATTTTTCCAAAACCTTTAACATGAAGGGGTGTTGAATTTTGTCAAATGCTTTCTCAGCATCTAGTGAGATGACCATGTGATTTTGTTCTTTGAGTTTGTTTATATGGTGGATTACATTGATGAATTTCCTTATATTAAACCATTCCTGCATTCCAGGGATGAAGCCTACATGGTCATGGTGAATGATCGTTTTTATGTGTTCCTGGATTCGGTTTGCAAGGATTTTGTTGAGTATTTTTGCATCAATGTTCATAAGAGTAATTGGTCTGAAGTTCTATTTCCTTGTAGGGTCTTTGTGTGGTTTAGGAATGAGGGTTACTGTAGCCTGAAAAAATGAGTAAGGTAGTATTCCATCTCATTCTATCTTGTGGAATAGTTTGGAGAGTATTGGTGTTTTGTCCTCAATAAATGTCTGATAAAATTCTGCACTGAACCCATCTGGACCTGGGCTTTTTTTGGTTGGGAGGCTTTTGATGACTTATTCTATTTTTTAGGTGTTATTGGATTCTTTAGATGGTTTACCTGATCTTGGTTTAATTTTAAGATCTTGTATCTGTCTAGGAATTTATCCATTTCCTCCATATTTTCCAACTTTGTGGAGTATAGGTTTTTGTAGTATCTGATGATTTCTTGAATTTCCTCAGTTTCAGTTGTTATGTCTCCACTTTCCTTTCTGATTTTGTTTATTGTATACTCTCTCTTTGCCCTCTAGTTAGTCTGGGTAGGGGTTTATCAATCTTGTTTATTTTCTCAAAGAACCAGCTCTTGGTTTTGTTGATTCTTTCAATGGTACTTTTTGTTTCTATTTGGTCTATTAATGCCATAATTTTGATTATTTCTTTCTGTCTAGTCTTCTTGGGTGTATCTGCTTCCTTTTGTTCTAGAGCTTATAGGTGTGCTGTCAAGTTGCTGATATATTCTCTCTCCAGTTTTCCTCTCAGTACTGCTTTCATTGCATCCCATAGGTTTGGAATGTTGTGTTTTCCTTTTCATTGAATTTTAGAAAATCCTTAATTTCTTTCTTTATTTCTTTTTTGACTCTGCTATCATTTAACAGAGCATTGTTTAGTTTCCATATGTATGTGACCTTTTTGTTATCTTTGTTGTCGTTAAAGACCAGCCATAGAACAGGGTGATCTTAGAGGATGCATGGGAGTATTTCAATCTTCTTATATAGATTGAGGCTCATTCTCTGTCCAATTATGGTGAGTTTTCAAGAAGGTGCCATGGGTTGCTGAGAAGAAGGTGTATTCTTTTACTTTAGGATGATCTGTTCTGTAGATATCTATTAATTCCAGTTAGTTCATAGTCTCTGTTAGTTTTACGGTGTCATTGTTCAGTTTCTGTTTCCATGATCTGTCCATTGGAGAGAGTGGTGTATTATTGTTTGGGGTGAAATGTATTTTTTTGAGCTTTAGTAGGGTTTCTTTTATGAATGTGTGTGCTTTTTTATTTGGAGCATCTATGTTAAGGATTGAGAGTTCCTCCTGACAGATTTCCTTGGTAATGAGTAAAAAGTGTCTTTCCTTATCTTTTTTGATAACTTTTGACTGGAAATTTACTTTATTCAATATTAGAATAGCCACTCCAGCTTGCTCCTTGGGGCTGTTTGCTGGGAAGTTTTTTCCTACCATTTTACTCTGAGATAGTGTCTGTCTTTGTCTCTGAGATGAGGTTCCTGTATGCAGCTAAAGGCTAGATTTTATTTATATATCCAGTCTGATACCCTATGTCTTTTTATTGGGGAGTTGAGTCCATTTATTTTAATAGATATCACTGAATAGTGGTATCTGTTTCCTGCTATTATTTCTTTTGTAGGTTGAGTTGTGTCTGTGTCTTTTTCTTCTTTTCGGTTTCTTGCTTAGGAGTTTTCTTGTTTTCACTAGGCTGTATTTTCCCTCATTGTATTGGGTGTTCCACCTAAAATTCGTTGTAGTGCTGGGTTTGTGGTCAGATATTGTGTAAATTTAGTTTTGTCTTGGAATATCTTCATTTCACCATCTCTGGTGATTGATAGTTTTGCTGGGTATAGCAGCTTGGGCTGGCACTTGTGCTCTCTTAGGATCTGCATGATGTCTGTCCTGGCTCTTCTACCTTTCATAGTCTAGGTTGAGAAATCGGGTGTGATTCTGATTGGTCTGCCTTTATATGTTACCTGACCTTTTTCCCTTACTGCTTTTAGTATTCTTTCTTTGCTTTGGGCACTTGGTGTTTTGACTATTATGTGTCGGGAGGAATTTCTTTTCTGGTCCAACCTATTTGGAGTTCTGAAGGCTTCTTTTATGCTCGTGGTCATCTTATTCTTAAGGGTAGGGAAGTTTTCTTCTACAATTTTGTCGAAGATATTTACTGTGCCTCTTCATTGATATTCTTCTCCCTGTTTTATTCCTATTATCCTTAGGTTCGGTCTTCTCAGTGTATCCTGGATCTCTTGGACATTTTGGGTTAGGAGCTTTTTGGTTTTTGCATCTTCTCTGGCTGTTTTGTCTATGTTTACAATGTTGTCTTCAGCCCCCAAGATTTTCTCTTCCATCTCTTGTTGTCTATTGGAAATGCTTGCATCTGTGACTCCTGATTTCTTTTTTAGGTGTTCTACCTCTAGGGTTATCTGTTTTAGTGTTTTCTTTATTGTGTCAATTTCCATTTTAAATTCCTTCTTCCATTCCTTCATCTCTTTGGTTCTGTTTTCCTCTAGTTCTTTGAGTTCTTTGAGTGTTTTTCTTGTTTCCTCTTTAAAAGCTTCCGAATCTTTTTGCTTTTCCTCCCATTCTTGTTTAAGGATCTCTATCAGCATCTTGAGGTATGATGTTAGATCTGTGTCTTCTTTGTCTGGAGTGTTTGGCATACCAATGTTTGCTGTTATGGGGGAGTTGGTACTGGTGTTGCCAGGTTGTCTTGGTTTCTTTGGGATATTCTCTTTTGCTTTCCTTTTGCTATCTTGTTGTCAGTGATATGTTCGTTCCTTTCTCTTGTATCTGGTCGGTGTCCCTGGATCTCCACTGGTCCAGGTGCTGGATGGTAGGAGCTCTGTTCTGTGCCCTAAAGCAGCTGGATGGGAACAGAGGTCCCAATGCTGGGTTCCTGGTCTCTGGATCAGGCAGGGCAGGGGAGCGCTTTTTATGCACACTCGGCAGAGTTCTCTGCTCCCTGGCTGCCCAGGTCCCCTCCTTATCAGTCTTTAAACAGTTGGGTACTGCTGGTCCAGGTGGCAAATGGGCTGAGCCCCGTTCTGCACCCCAAAGCCGCTGTTGGGAACAGAAGGTCCCAATGCTGTGTTCCTGGTCTCTGGATCAGGCAGGGCAGGGATGCGCTTTCGGTGCACACTTGACAGAGATCTCTCTGCTCCCTGGCTAGTACTCAACTTTTTATTAGAGCATCTGTAAGTTACTATTTCACTTTATCTTTCATTAATTACTTTACTCTAATCCAAATGTTCAAGAATAACTGTGCCTGCTTATTCCAGATTTTAGATTGAGGTCAACATCTGTTAAAATGGTATTTATTTTTTGACTTTCGTTCCTTGCTTCTTTTTTATGTGTGTGTGTTTTATATTTTTATTATTAATTCAAAATAGAATAAATTTATTGCGTTATCTTTTTTTACAATATTTTTTCTCACAACTTTATTTTAAAAAAAGAGTGATACATATATAGATTTTTAAAGGTATTTTGGCATAACACTATATGAATATATTTTTGTCAGTAGTTAATTCTTTTAGAATTTTGATAGCTTGCATTCTTATAATTTGGTGCTTGGCACTAGATTGATGACCTTATGCATACTAGTCCACCATTGTACTCCTGAACTATATCTCCAAGCTTATGTTTCTTTATACTGCAGTATTGTATTTCTATGTCATAAGCACTACTTGCACATTAACCCTGCAAAGCCTTCTAGCTGATTTTAGGTCAATCTTGTGAAGAATTTTTAAAATAAAATATACATTGTACCTCTCAAACAGAGGATAGTTAAAAAGCTTAAATATTCTGGATATAATTAGTGACATATATATATATATATACATATATATATATGTATGTATATATATATATATATGCATATATATATATATATATATATATATATATGAAAATCCAGCACTCAGAAGGTTGAAACTGGAAGAATATCATATATATATATATATATAATACATATATATATACATATTCTACTTAAATAATAAAAAAATTATTCTAAAATGTGCTATGATTTGGTTTACCTCTAGGAACGGGAAAATTCATAGTTTTTTTTTCAATATAATGTTTAAGAATAATTTTATACCATACATGTATTGGTTAAACTAGCTTTAGAACCTATCATTTATATTCCTATGGAGTTGTAATGTTTTCGTGTTGCTTGCAGTCTATAAGCTATCATTTTGCCCATATATGTTTCTCTACTGCAAAACAGAACATAACATAATATACATCCACTTGTAAATGTATTCAAAGCATTTAAACCAGACTAGGAAACATAAAGAGTTCAACAGCCTGTAATATAATAATGAATCTCAAGAATAGAGAATGGGGGTGGGGTACTAGAATTACTGTTAATTACAGATTCATGCTAATTTAGTGGTAAATTAAAATAAAACATGTTTGATTGTATGTTGTGAGTGGTGTTTAATAGAGGAGCAGAAAAGGATTATAGAAGTACGGTATGAAAAGAATGGTTCCAAATTAATATGATATATACAAAGAGCAAAGGTAGTTTATAAAATCTAAATATACATCTCAGAAAGTCAAATATCGGATATATGTCAGGGAGTAAAATTTAATACTGTTTGATATAATCAACTCATTTCCAATATTTATGATGTGGCATTTTTCTTTCAGATTTTTTATGTGGTTCTATTGAGTTGAAAATAACAACATTTTAATGCTAGTAATATATATGTATGTTGAATAACAGACAAATTAACTATTTTTGTGTCAAGTATATAAATGTGATTATTTTATGACAGAATAAGAGATACCTATATTAGTTGCTTTTTTGATTTATGTGACCAAATACCTGAGCAGAAACATCTTCAGGGGAGTTGTGATTTGGGTTCAGAATTTGAAAACATGTCTTTGACATATAGTTATGTTTAGTTCTTTGCTCTGTCTCAAACTGAGTAACATACTAATGTAATATGCACCCATGCTCAATCATACATAAATATATTTAGATACAAAAAGTTACTCTTTTAAGAATTAAGTAACATAAGAATTGCCCCTCTGGCTAAGAATATGGAGGAATTAGATCACAGCACATTCTGATTAGTGTCTCTCAAGAGGCAAACTCACGAGAAAGAATTCAACGGCTTTGCCAAAACCCATATAACCAAAGGTTTTTATTTGATACTTTCCCCTTTACAAATTTAGGAATCAATTTTTTGTTTGACTATAGCATGAAAATGTTAGGATGTTTTCTCATGAAAAAAATAGTAGATCCTTTGCATACTGAAAGACTGAAAGAGCCAGTAATTGGCAGTACTTTTAAATTGAAAGTCTTTGAAAGCTTTTTCTTTACCACCATCAAAAATATATCTTTTTAAAAATAAATGTTTATTAATAATTTAGATCTACATGAAAATATATCTAAGTTTCTTTAAGCATAGGGCATTCAGTGGTTTCTTAAGAAATATATATATATATATATATATATATATATATATATATATATATATATATATTTTTTTTTTTTCAGATTCTGTCCAGATAGTTTAGGAGAGTTCACTTATTATAATCAAATTTTCAGTACCTTTTTGAAGGAACTTATATCTTAGATAATGAAGAGTTTATTCTCCTCCCCATAAATATTTTCAGTTATTTACCAGAAAAATTGAAGAAGGAATAAATAATAAATATGAGCACAGAGCTCAATATGCAAAACTGGGAAAACTGTAACTAAAATTTCCTAATGTTGAAGACTCAGATTTTATTTGTTTCATATATTTTGAATAACAGGATATTAGATTCATATGTTCAGTCTACTCAGCTCTCTAACTTGGTCAGTATATTCTGTTTCTTGTTATTCTCAGTTCAGGACACACTTCCAGGGACAGCATGTTAGCTTAAAATATGGTTATTAAGTCATCTTCTTTAAATACTTCGATTAAAAGAAACAACAACACAACAATTAAAAACAGTTTTGTTATTCTCAGAAAGTGGATTGACAGTGAAATTAAACAGGGCAGAACTTCACCAGGGAAGGGAAGCATGCTTGACTGCCTGGCCTTCTATAACACTGTCAAGGACCCAATTTATCCTTGGCTACTGGCTTCTTCTCCTTTGTGTCTTATCATTTGCTGGGCTCCTGTTACAAGTGGTGACAGGAGGTAGTCCTTGAGGAAGTAGGAATGTGTACAAATATGAAGGGACGATTGGAAAAAAAATAAGGCCTGATCTTCACTGTAGTAAATTTCAGCGAATGAAAAATAATTGTAGAAAGGGACAAAATATTGCTAAACAACTTAGTCGACCTATTTGTTATCTCAGCATCTGAAATAATAGAGATTCTTCTAACATAAGTTGGCTTTAAATCTGTGACAACACAGATGCAGACTGATGTTATCTCTTTGGAATAAATTTATAGAGATTATAAAAGAATGTACAATTCTAGTACCTTCTATAGTACAAATATTTAAGATTTATGCTTATAGCTGGAGTAACTGAATTTAATCATACTGACATTTGAATCCAAAATGATAAAGTCCATTCTTGTTTAGTACTGCTTCTTTTTTCTTTCCTTTTGATTTTTGCTACTTTTCAGTTTGGATTTTTAAGTTGTGTCCTATTCACCAATGCACATGTTATTGGAAGTTTCCTGGGATAATAAGTATTTTAACAGGACACAGAATGAACAATTGCTGCTAAATAAGGCCAAATGGAGGTGAACTATTCCTTATTACATTAGATTCCAGACTAGGCCAGAGAACACTGAAGATAAAACCAATTTATTCTCAATTGAAAACTTCAATATCTCCCTTACATCTTACATTCTGACCTAATTTGGAAGCTCTTTACATCCATGCTGCAGTTAGGAGCATGCCATAGGAACTGTCTTTGAAAACATTCATTTGTTCAGTACTGCACCCTGATCATGATGAGAAAACTGATATGTTACAGAAAAAAATGAAGAGTGGAGGGAACTTGTAATTGGATAAACCTCTCATCTGAAGTTGAATAGAAGGTATTTTGTCATACTCAATATGGTACATTGAAAGAAATATACTTAAATGAATCAATTAAACTAGAAATTGAATTAAGCACAACTAATTTATAATTCAATCTGAGTACACCTTCAAGTCATGGATTTTATATATATAAAATTTGCTTGTACCTAAGCTCATAAGGATATTATTGTATGAAAGATATGCCATATTACATATATAAACTACTCAGTTGGTATTGGCAAAAACAAAACAATAATTTTCTTCCAGAATGTGTATCTTTGTGCATTTACTTAGATTTTTTGCTGATCTTATATAACCCCACCCAAAAAATAAAATTTAAAATTTTAGAATAACAGTCTTAACCTGTAAAATTCAGATGGAAGAGTTGATGTATTTATATCAACTTTTGGAATATGACAATTTTAAGTATTCATTGAGCTAAACTTAAAGTAACAGCTAGCTTAGTGGTATCTTAGAGTCAAATAAAAACACAACAAGAGAAACAATCAACAGAATTCAAAGACATTTGCAACATTAATGCTTTCAAGTTACTAATATTTTTCACTCATTCTATTACTAGAGTTTAAATGATCAATATTCAGCATCAGTTTTCTAAAAATAAAAAGAATTCCCACCATATAGTTCATTTAAGACAAAATAAATGCCAAAAAGAGCTTATACTTTGTCATTAAGACTGACCATGTTTTCATTCATTTATAAATCTATTGTAGTGTAGAAGCCAATTTCTTAATTTATTTTGAAATGGGAATGATTTTAGATAGTTTAATGTTGGTGAAATTCTGCCCTTCATAAATGCAATCTTGTAAGAACAAGGTAGAACTTGGAATACAAGACACTATACAGATATGTTAACATAAACACATAAAAGCACATACCACATGTTAAGTGCTCATACACAGCTCAATGAAACACACATGTACACCTCAGTTTGGATTGCTGAGCAAAAATATAACAAGAAATTGGCATTAATTGATTTATAACTGTATTAAAGTTTCAAGATAACACTCTGGTATTGCTATGTTGCTATGTCATCTCCTGTGAGAAAAATGTGCCTTAAATCTAGGAATTAGATAAATAATTAAAACAAAACCAAATTGAAAAATCATAATTAAGATTATTAAGAGTTAGCTTTAGCTTTGCTAACCATCCTTGTTCAGTTTTCCTCTAAAAATCTCAGGGATTCTTTCTGCTGTATGCAATGAATGCTGAGAGTCCAGTTGATGCTGAGCAGTAGTTTCGGTGAAGTGGACAGACCGTGTGTATTGTGCCGGTTAATGTGCAGTAAAATCTGTGCATCCCAATGGACCTAAAAATCTTAGATTTGGTATAGAATACTTGAACAATATTACAGAAATCATCCCACCCTCCTGTTTTCTGTAGAGTTCCTCTAAAGCAATACAGGCTTGCAGCTCATAGAGAAGTGTTTTAATCTGTGATGTCTGTCAGTTCATATTTAGCAGAAAGACATTTAAAATATAATCCTTAATCTGCACTTTATGATATTTCTTTCAGTCAGCACAAATTGTTTTAACTTCAAATGTATTTCCTATTTGAAAATTCACAATTTATAGTTCCAGTATAAATTGTTTGAAATGTACCAATGTGTGAGGGTAGTATTACTGTTGTAGAAAGCTATTAAAAGCATATGAGGTAGAGTTGATTAGTGGAAGTATCTCCCCAATAGCAGAACATTGAGAGGAATAACTTGGCCCTGATGGGAATTTTGCTTTGTGTATTGGGGTCCACCAGCATGTTAGCAGTTTGTGTCATGAGCTCAATGAGCAGAGCTGATTGTCATGACTTCCTTCCATGACACAGTTTACTGAAATTTTTAAATCTATGAGCCAGTGTAAATCTCTCTAGAGTTGTTTTTTTCAGGCATTTGATCACAGTAATGTAGAAGTAAATAGTAAGGATGCATATAACATGATTATTAGCCTTTACTAAAACGAATTCCTAAAACTAATGTTTATGAAGCAATAGGGTATGAAGAATATGCTAATCCTAAAATGTGTTTTGCCCTTATGTGCAAGAATTATGTCACTTCCATAGAGATTAATGTCTTTTGAATACTCATCATTTTGCCACAGAGAAATGTTAAAAACTTTTTCCAAGAGTAGAAAATATTAATTTTATAAGTAAAAAGTATTTGTTACAATATATGTAAGAGGAAGTATAATTAATGTCCTTTAGGAAAAGGGCTTTCACATCAACTATAATGATGAAATATATACATAAATAGACATAGAGATGCATTTTGTAGCTCTATCCCATAATCAGCTTAAATTGTTGATGCTGTGATCATGTTTGATGCCCAAGCTGAAAAGACTGATATGAGAATGGAAAGATACATATGTGGAGGGACAGAGAAAGAAATGACAGATGAGGTACAGAAGCTAAGGGAAGAATTGTATATAAACAGACTGTTGATAGAGAGATGAGATATGACAGAATTAAAGAAAATAACAGCTTGTATCAACTTTACACTAAACTTGCAGTGTGCCCCTTGTATGTCTTCTGTCTGTATGGCGTTTAGAGCAAAATCATGCATCCTGCAAAACGGAGAAGAGTGCTGAGGTTTTACACGCTGATGTGAATTATCATACCACTTTTTGTATACTAGCTGTAATTTATGCCTCTCAATGTCTCATCTACCCACAACAGGAGGTTATCACTCTATGTCATGTCGCGCACACACATCCAATATTTTTAAGATCATGAGACACACATGAACATGATTTTAATAATATCTCAAGTTCTCTGAAAACACTTAATCTACTGGCAATGATAGTTTTCCAGTGTGATTGTTTTCACATAATACGTAAAGTTTTGATTGTGAATAAATTATAATCATGTAACTATGGAAGTTATATAACATATAACTATCGAAGACAATTTTATTTTCAGAAAATATTAAAATTTATTCAAACATCTCATGTTGTTTAATGACTGCTAGTAAAATAATCATTCAAAAAATTTAAAAATAAAAGAAGTAAAAAGATAGTGAGACAATCTAAAGTTTGAGCCCCCCAAAAAAACAATAATCATCCCTCACAGACTGTTTTAAAATAGCATTGCCCAATCTGAACACAAAACTCCATCTCTCTTATTTTTGAAATACAGAAGCAATTGCTTCTGAGGTCTAAGCAACAGTAAGGGCCTGTCATGTTACTGTCTCAGTGATTATCCTGCACTACATATTCTTTTGAAGAACTTTATTAAAAAGAAAACAAAGATAAATGCACAAATTTTAAGCATTTTTGCATAAAAGTATACAAATACATTTTTTTCATTGCTTGGCTTTTTTAAAAATAAGGTTTGATAGTGTGCATTAATATCTTACTAGTTACAATGAGCATAAAGTACATGTAAAACAGGATGTAATCTGGAATTAGTCAAGGTTTTCTTGGTGTGTAAGGAGTTAACATAATGGTTTTTGCTTTTTTCTTTTCTTTTTTTTTTTTTTTATTTTCTTGAACTTCATATAGTCTGTGAGTTGTTTCCGGGGTGTTCAGAGCTTTCCTCGGTTAGTATCCAATTATCAGTGTCTGCATATTATGTCTGTTCCTTTGTGTCAGTGATTGGTTCTTGCCTCTCCCTTGTACATGGGCTGTGTCCCTGGATCTCCTGCTCCCCGGCTACTTGGAACACCTTCTCACCAGGCCTGTGTTTCTGGATCTCTGCTGTTCCTAGTGGCAGATGATCTGAATGCTTGTTCTGCACTCAAAGTCCTCCCAATGCCGGGTTACTGGTTCCCTGAACCAAGCTGGGGCAGGGGGCTGCGCACTTTCTGCGCACTCGGCAGAAATCTCTCTGCACCCCGGCTACTCCGAACAGCTTCTCACCAGGCCTGTGTCCCTACCACATATTTTTCAGAACACTCCAGTCTCTGAAGCCATGCAATACAATCCACATTGTAACAAATACCTAAAAAAGCACTTTTGCCAAATGTAAAATAATAACAGAAAAAAAGAATATCCTCAAACTTAAAGTAAACATAGTGGAGAAAGGAAAATACCTTTTCTAAATGTGTATAAATATGTTTACTAAACAAAAACTAACAAAATGAGCCTATAAAAGAATAAAACCAAGTATACGTTGTCTTGATAGCAGAGTAGCATCATTTCTATAATGTGCAATATTTTATTAAATGAGAGAGTTGTTTTGAAAAAACTAATGTGACAGAATGTGACTTTATTCTATACAGTCAGATTTCTTCCTTATGAATAGGAACCTTCAAAATGATCATACTATAGCATGTGTAAGCTGCCTGAACCAGTGCAAACATATTCAGCAAAAGAAGAGATGAAAAAGTGACATACGGAAGGTGCCATCATGCTTCATGACCTAACTTTAGCACATAACATTAGTCTTTCATTTGTTATTATTTGCATCAATAAAAAAAAATTGCAGGCTCAAGGAAAGTGGAACACAAATGATCCTTCAAGTACTGGTGGTGTTTTCTTGATGTCATTTGTTGTAGAGTTTCAAAAGATAGACCAAGTCACATATCACTTAACTTTAAATTTTAATTTCATTGATTTGGATTATTTAACTCCATTGTTTCATTTAAAACCTCACATATGTATAATAGTAAATTTTAATTTGTAATCTTAATTGTATTAATAAATACCTAAATTTACTTAGGTTACTAAAGCATATTTCTGTGTGTTACTGTGCTGGAGAATATAGAGATGACTAGATCATTAAGATACTGATATAATCTATAAATTAACACCATGATGGCCTATTTACTTCATGATGGGATAATACTTCTTTACTTTGATACAAAATAGGCAGAAACTTCAACTCAAATGAAGCATATCCTTGTAATTCCTGTCACCTTGGCCTCTTTTCTATATTCTCTTTTTTTTTTGCTACTCCAGGAGATGAAGAAATGTCTCTGCACACATGCCTACATCACCATGATGCTCTGCCTAAGTACATGTGGTCAAGAAACTATGCAGTGGATTGAATGCTCTAAAACTGGAAACCAAAACAAATCCCACATCTCTCCAGGTATTTATATCATATGTTTTGGTCATATCAATGAAAAGATAACAAACACTATGTGCTACTAGGTAATTAGTTCTTTGTATATGAACATTAACCAAAATGAAATCAGGTTATTTTTAATTAGAGAAGTGATAAAAATTAATTGATCTAATTATTTCAAGCTAATTAAAAATATAATTTATATCTAAATGTCATTTAAAAGTATCTTGAAGCTTGCAACTTCAACAAATTGAGTATGAAATAACCTACAGAGAACTAGATCTTCTTTATGTTCATTATATTTACACTAGTATTATTATCTGTTTAAGTCATCTGAAATACAAAAGGTTATAGAAGTGCACATAGAACAGGTACCTGAGACAATTACTCCATTGGACTTGTCATTTTAAATGTTTCCAAGTGAGCAAAATCAAGCTAATAATTGAAAAATTCAAAATTTTAGTTGAGAAACCTTTGGGTTGTTCTTGTTGTTGTTGTTGACGTCGTTGTTTCTAATAAGCTCTTTTGTAATTTTACCTGCATTTTGTATGCTTAGTTGTGAATGTCATGGTTGAGTTTGGAGTAACCAGCCAGGTGAACTGGCTAGTCCCCTGAATGTCTTTGTTTCTTTGGAGACCTGTTATGCATATATAAACTGTTGTTGTGAAGAGAAGTATAGGTGGCTCATACAATTTGTAACAGCAGGAATGTGGCAGTTATGGTCACCAGGCATTTCATGCTTTTTTACCAAGAGCTCTTGGGGGTATTCCAGTTACAGTTCATCTGTTCATCTTACTTTCAGTTTTGTAGTTTCTTTACTTGGAACATATGTGAGACTTAACAATGTGTAAGAGTTCATGAATCTGAGGAGGAGGACAGCCATGGTTTAAAACAGTTCCTATGACACTGATTGTAATAAAATCTGAGAGTGTCATTGAAGCTAAATGACTAACATTACATCATTCATAGAGAGCACTAATGTGTGTGGTATAATGTCAATAGCATCCTCTTCTGTGTCTGCCCTATTTTTACCCTTCTCTTTTCTGTCTCGTACAGCCCTTTCTGAAATTCACATAGTATACACATGTCTCCTTTAGGTCCTTCACCCAGTCCCTACAGTCTTTGTAAAAGGCCTTGAACAATGCATAAAAGTTTATGTTCAAGATGTGCAACCTCCTCATTGCCAAAATATTCATACTCAAAGTGGGTTACAACTCCACTAGAAGACTTCTTGAAGGTGAAAAGTGAAGAGGCTTGCATAAGAATCTTTTATATGAATGTTTCTTAAAGGCTGTTGAAATCTATGCTAAGTGAGGAAAATGTAATGAGAGGTGATTTTAGAAAATCAGAGAAGTGTGGACCCTTTCATAAGACAGAATGGAATTTAAACATGCTTAACTGATCCTGAACATGTCTGTGACAGAATTAATTCTTAAGCAGTTCCTCCTTGATCAAAGGAAAGCACATTGCATCTATCACTCTGGTGTGAACATGTTCTTACAATTGTGCAATTATTTGTGATTCTTTTCTTAAAATATATAGAACTTCCTACATAAATAGGATTCCTTAAAAGAAACTTTGTTGATGGACTAGAATATCAGGCTGATAAAATTGAAGATTCTCATTTGAAACTTTTCAATTTTGTTCCCAACACCAGAATCTCTCTTTTTCACAAAACTAAACCTGCCAGAAAAATGAATATGTTAGTAAAACCCAGAATGAAGAAACTGTTATTTTGTACTTAGTCTTTATTTAAGGCAGCAGAATTCAGGAACCTCCTAAGATACAATGTGGTTCATTATCTAGTTCAATGCCTACAGTTGACTTGTTACTTCTCCAGAGACATCTCTGCTTCCTCAGTCATGTCAGATATCTTCTTTTATGTTATTCCCTGCTGTATTCATGGTTTTATTGCTTTTGAAAAAATAGGAACTTGAAACTTGACTATTCCACAACTTCTTTATGCATCCCCTATGCTGTGACAGGGATCATAAAGATTTTGGATATTTAACACAATGTCTGATAGAGAGTAGGAACTCAATAACTATTTGCAAATTGAATACACTTTACATTCAAACATCCTATATTATTAATTACCCAAAGTCTTTTGAGAGATGTGCTTTAAAGGTAACTATGATGTTAACATATCTTATTATTTGGCAGGGGCACAAGGCCCTATTATTCCTAGATCCTGAACTTTATCAGTTAATTTGTATTAAATAACCTTTGAAGTTAAGGTTACTGCTCTTTTGAAAACTTCTGTATGCCCAGTTACTGAGAAAATAAGGGCAGATTTGTCATGTCTGCTATTTTCCAGTTGTGGCACCAATCCAGGATCTACACAGCACCCATCTATGCCCATCTGCATTGAGATGGTACCAGACATATGGCTTACATTGATGTAATTCATTCTGTCCCAAGTGGTCTGAATACATGAAACAATAGCAGATAATTCATTAGTCTGCAAGTGGAAAAAATCAAGTAGTAGTTTTTCAATAATCCTATATAAAATTTACTAATCCTCGAATTTCATAAGGTATTAGCCCTAAGAATTAACTTTATACATTCTCTCATGTAGTGTTCATATTATTACACTTATCATTATTTTTCACTAAGAGCATGAATAAGTACAGAGTAAATTGTCCATTTAGTACTAGAATTAAAATTCTCACAAACTTTAATGTAATGAGGCTATTAAGTCAGGAGCTCAATTATTTTGCTTGAATTTCCTTAGGACAACATCTCTTTTTATTGTTATACTACAGAATTCACTTCAAGTAAGAATATTTTAGGCAAAAATAACAGATGTAGATTCCCCCGGTAACATTTGACCTAAATATGGTTTCTTAAGTATTATTAGCACTATCTATATATACAATCTTCCCTGACCAGCAAGTCTTCAATCCCTTCAAAACCAAGTGGTTACTCTCATACTATTCACACTATTGCAGTAATAAGCATATATTGTTGGGCCATCCCTTACTTTAGTTCCCAAGGTTCATAGTTAGTATAGGACTGCTGATGGATTTTGCTATACTCTTCAACCTAAATAATATCTTCTGGTACTATGACAGTTGTGTAACAGAAAGCATGCTTCTATGTCTACATCAGCTTTAGTTCTCCATGTCCTGAGATATCAGAACATGCCAATGAGGCTGATAACATCTTTGTCAGTATGTTTCATTAATGTCACTGTTCTGATCGTGATTATCTCTAAAACCAAAGGGTGATAATGTTACATAGCATATAAATAACTTCTGCATTAGTTCACACAACTCTAGATCATTTAAAATTATCTACAAAGAAATGATTAAAATAAATGTAGAGAAAGATGATGATGAGAGGAAGTGCAGGTGTGGGTACAAAAAACCAAGTAAAACTTGTGGGGAAAGCCTGAAACAAGTAAAGTTTTTAAATAAAAATTTAAAATCCAAATATATAAATTATCAGTGGTAACAGAAGTAATGGGTGAGAAAATGTGATAGAATTCTTATGACTATGTTCTTGATTTTATGTTTTGTCAAGATCTTGAAAGTTTTAGCTAAATATTATCAGCAACTACAATTTAATTTTTATTTTGCTATTCATTGTAGAATATTAGTGATTTGTAAAAAGCTATGTGTGTTTAGAATCTTCCTAGGATTAATGATTTCTTGTCCCTTTCACAGTTTTCTCATGTTGCCTTGATCTGATGACTGCCACAGATTTTTATTTATAGATACATGACTTTATCTGATTCTCACCAAACATGTCAACTCATTTTTAAAAGCATTTACTTCCTTTCCTTTCAGAAATGTGGTCATTAAAAGATTTTAAGGGCTATGTATGTAGAGTGACTAATAATTAAGCATGAGCACTTACATTTATGAACAAAATTTCAGAAATTTGGGGGTATGCATTCAAAAAGAGGATGTCCTCTTCTAGCTTGAGCCAGGCTTTCTAGTTTTTCCATGATGTAGCTTATAGTAGATGATGATCTTTTATGAGTTGGTTGAGAAAGATTCTGTAATGTAAGCTTCTATATTCTTGGGGGATCATAGCCAGGCAGCCGTAATTATTCTACCAACTGTGATTGTTTCTGCTCATAGAAAGAAAGAATTATCTTATTTGCTCAGATGTTTCTTATGCCCTCTAGTCTCCGTGATTCTGTTTTAACTTATACTGGACAAACCTGAAAGAGTTAATGACAAAATAGCAGATACTTGTGGACAAGAAGACAATGAAAGGCTGGATGAAGAATCATGAGGAGACATACCCATTTCTTTCTAATGAGTGATTCAAGTATATACACAATTTCAAAGCACTGGTTACTATTATAATTGGTAGAAATCTATTATTCTTCAGAGATATCCTGTAAAATATTTTAACTTCTCTGAACATGGGAAAACAGACTTAGGAAAGATTGTAGATAACCCCTTTAGTATCCTGTCTCCTGTTACATTATATTCTCATTTATTTATTTAGTACTCCTAGAGATCAGACCACAGGCTTTGACTAGCACTTTGTATAAATAAAACAATCTCTCTACAGCTGAGATACGTTTCTGCCTCATATTATATTCTATATATACAAAGACAATGGGTATTAAATGAGTTGAATTACCATTTTTTCAGGACTATTCATTTAGAGTGGCATTACTCTGAAAATCTATTCTATTGTGCTGTATCATTAGTCATTGCATTCAAGAAACCATTTCAAAATAAAGGGAGGTATCATCTGCAATGTTTAATATTTATATAAACTATTAAGCTGTTCTGTTCATATGTAAGCAATAATTATTAATGCACATACTTTATGATAATGCATTAACAAGCTGAGAAAACATTAATCATAGAATTTTTTTCTAAACTGTAAACATTTCTATACAGGCTGTCACTGCGAACAATAAAGTTGAAAGCATGAACTGTCTTGAAATACAGCTTTCAGAAACACAAGCAACTTCAGTGTCAGCAGCTGGGAGGACACCAAAAGAATTGAGTCTGTGTCCTGCCAATATTATTGGCTGTGGGAAAGGCCTGCAAATTGAGTAATCAATTATGTAATATTAATGAAATGCTAACATTGGAAATCACTACTAGAAAATTTATTCTGTTCCAAAAAGAAAGAAAACAGGCACCTTCTACTGCTAAAGGTAGATAGACATTGTGTAAATATGGAATAAGGTAGGAACTCCCCTAAAATTTGCTTGTGGTTGTTGTTGCTTAGGTCTACGTGTACATCCATTCCATCTATTCTGCTGATGAGTAGAAGTCTAGTAACAGAGGCTCAAAGCAGAATGCCTTGTTTCCATAAACACTAAATAGACAGAAATGCCTGGAGCATGGGGACATACTCAATCTCCCCTGATAGAACCAGGGCAGATGTTGCTAATTATCATCAGGTGCCAGTTAGGATTTGATTTTAAGAATTCAATTAAAATTGATATTTAGGTTATTTATTCTGTCATATATGGAGTTAGGTGCCCTTAGAAATAATGATTATGCTATAATTATATGATTTTTAGCATTCTTATTGAGGCTTGTTATGTGATTTTTTTTCCTTTCTTCTAGTCCCAAGGTAACTGAATTAATTCTTAGTTATCTAAGTCTCAATTTTTCATACTTTATTGAAGATAGCATTTGATCTCTTCCAAACTTAGGCAAAAATTAACAACCTACTAAAGACATGGCTGAATACTATTGGCAAATGTGGTGATCTCAGTTTCTATCATCCACATCCGTTAGCTCCTAAACATGTGTACCTCTATCTCTGAAATCTGACATACTTTCCTGACCTCCAGCACCTTACAGACACATCCTCATAAAGAGACACTTACATATTCATATAATATAAAAGTTAAAATTGTTACTTTAAAAATATTAGTGGTGTAACCTCTCTTCTATACTGGTAAAATATTTTCTTAGAATATGAAAATATTATGGTACCTTGTGGTATTTTGTTGATGTTCTGGAAGCATCAAAAGCTTGATCTCATAATAGAGAAGTGTAATCAAGATAGTCAGAAAGATAGTTCATCACAGATATTGTTTAAGTATATAAATTATAACTGCAGAAGAATATTTTGACTGGCAACCAGAGGTATTGAGAGACATAGCTTAACTGAATATTACATATAAAGGTTCAAGAATTATCCAGCACACATAGATTTCTTCATGGTTAAAAAAGAATAACTCATTTTTCATACTAGGTAATGTAGACATGAACTAAATATTCTTTATCTATACATGTATTTTGGAGTAACTTGTGACTCACACCTATATTCATTTTAGAGTTTGCCAACCTTTATAAACAATTACACTATTTTAAAAGAAAACAAATTGAACTAAAGAACATATTTTTTATTTTTAATTAGTTTTTATGCTTTCAAACTAAGTGATCATTTTTGTAAGTAGTACATTTATTTTAGACCATTATTTTCTAAAAGGCAAGTATTGCTAATGCTTAATTCTTAGTACAAAGATCATTGTGCAAAACATAATATGATAAATTATTTTCTTTGATGAAAATATATGAGTCTGCTTTCCATAAGTATGTCTTGTTACTGTTATACCTATAATAGTGTTTAAAAGTTATTATGAAAAAGAGTTTTTCAGTTACTGAGTAAATCTCATAATTCCTTGCTATATCATACTTAAGATTAAATCGTATGTAAAATCTTGAACTATAAACAATAGGAAATAGGGTGGCTTGAGCATTTTGCACACTCTGCCTTTGTCTGTGGATGATAATTTGTTTTAATTTTTTAGTTTTTAAAAAATTTGAGAACCTCATAAATAAACACTCTATTTAAATCATCTACACAAAATTTCTTTTCCTCTCCTGTTTCCATGTTCCTGTGGGCAATTTGCAAATCCATTCCATATTTTTTAATTAGTATATCTGCACACACACATACAAACACACACACATGCACACATGTGTGTCTATATATAAGACACCTGCTGAGTTCATTTATTGTTGCTCTGATGTGCATATATTTAAAACTTATCCTGAGGATTAGATAACCTATATGGAGAAGGTTCTGTCTTAGCAATAGTTGACCGTAAGTAACTCATCATCTAGGCATGGGTCTTGTACCATCTATGTTGTCACATCAACTGGTTTTGTCACTGTGCTTTTAGGTTCTCATGTTGTTTAAATTTGATGGTTTTCACATAAATAAGGAGAGAAGAAAACACAAAATATCTTCTATTTGTTTTTCTCCTATACTTTCTTTAAATTTATATCCTTTGCCTTCTAAGGCTAAAACATATAATTCACAAGTTTGCTTTAAATAGTTCACCTATGTCTGCCAAAGTAGTGCTAGAGTTGACAGCAGGGCATCAGAGAAAAGAAAGGATGTGAAAGATTCTGGTTTAACCATGCTTCTTCGCATCTATATTGGTTTAATGTGTGCTTCTAAATTAATATCACTATTAAAATAATGAAACCTCGGGTTTTAAGAAGTGTGCTATTTTAATGAATTACAAATGACATACTTGACCCTAAGGAAAAAACTCAGTGGTAATGAGATGTCAGCCATGCCTGAACCAAGCTACCTATTTCAGCATTAATTGATGGGAATTTTCATTACTTTGAGTGTCTTAGGATGCAACTGATTTAATTTCAAATCAAGGGAACTTGTCAGAATCTTAAAAATATAGGCTTACAAAGAACTCTGTCAGCAGCAATTGTTCAAATTATGCACTGTCACTAATTAACAAGTTCTCAGTGAGTGAAAATCAGAGAAAAATCTTGCATTAGTTCCTGTGGTTTTCCAGGGGTGAGGTAATGCATATTCTCTAAAAGAGGACATGTTTAATAAAACATGTTTTGTTGCTTTGAGAAATAAAAACATGTCTCGAGGGACTTCAGAGAGCCTCCAGAGATGCCTAAAAATTTCAAGGGCCCTATGGTCCTTTCTCAAGGCACAAAAAGTGAGCTGTTGAACATATGGCATCTCCATTTTTAAAGGTCACAATGATTAAACATAGGCAATTTCTTGGGGTTCAAACTATGATTTAAATCATAAGCTAAATTTTACAAAAGTACTTTCCTGCATGTATTGTGATTCAGCTTAGGACTTTTAGGTTTATAAAAAGAGGTCTTAGGAAAGAAAAATCATTTTTAAACAATGCTCTCTGAAAAATTGTGATAATATAGTATCACCACAAAATGAAAAAAAAAAATGAGATTTTGTGCATGATTAACATCATTTAAATTGAGAATTTTTTTAATGTAGAGTTAACCTACCTAAACAATATATAGTAGTTTATTGACAAGATCACCATAATTAAACTCTAAGACTAAGAGTTCTCCAAAATTATATGGATCTCAGTTTACATATTTAATATTTTGTTTAAATATTATGGAGGAACAACCTTAATTACTTATCTATTTATTTATTTTATTTATAACTTTAATTACTTAATATTTTATTATGCTAAATTTGATCATCAATATTTTCAATTATCAAACATTTTATTTTTAATTTCCAAATAAAATTTTAAAACAACAGTGTGTCTTGACTTTTAAATATAAGGAAGCTTCTTTATACTGAAATAGGGCCTTTTATCAATATTATTTTTTTAAAAGGTGTTTAAGGGATCATTAATCCTAAAACTTGTTTCAAATTAATTATTTTATTTGTTTACATTTAAATGATTTCCTCTATCCCACTCCCCTTCCCCTTTGCCTCTATTCGGTGCTCCTCCACCTACTCACCCACTTGCAGCACAATATCAAATGGTACACAGACAAAATCTTAAAATAGTGAATGTTTTGTAAAGCTTATTTTTAATCCTACATTTGTACAGGTAGGTTTTCATGTATTTATGAGTACCACTTCTATGTCTACTGTCCGTGAAGGGCAAAGGAACAAATGCAATCTCAAAAACAGGGGAATAAAATCTGGACTGTAAAAAAGAAAAAAAAAAGAATAATAAAAGAAATGATAAAATGACAACTCTCATGACAAGATTAAACTGGTTCCTCTAGATAGACCCATGTTTTTACAAAGATCTGTTTAAAAGACACATCAAATGTCAAGTCACAGACAGATACTACAGGGGAGGGGCTAAAAATCTAAAATATGTTAGCAAATTTGTAAGCTATAACTTAGGAATATTCTGCCCTCTAGAAGCTTAAAAGGAGACCATGTATGTGTTCATATATTTATGCTAGATCTAAGTTCAGAGTTCTGATTTCTAGGGCTGTAATAAAATGCATGTGTCTGAAATAAGCCCACCAAATATGTTAATATACTAATGCAAGAAACCTGCACAGAAGGTATATCTAAAAACAACACTCTAAGACAGGCAGCCTAGATGAATGTCTATCCATTACTTGGAGAAACCATTACTTTAAGTTGCTTAGAGTTTAAGAATACACCAGCCTACCACATTAGGGAAGGCAGGGTGGCAAGTGTAGGCGTATTGTATGGTCAGTTTGGAAGAAGAGAGAAAACATGAAGTAAAACCAGGCTATGAAATATAAAGTCTATCCTGAGAGACTGGCATCGTCTAATCAACTGCAGCCCAGTGTTCAAACACAGTAGCTTCTAAGGGACATTGCACTTTTAAACAAAAACAAACATTGTTTGGAACTGAATAATGAATAGAAGCTGAAAGAGTTTTTGAGCAAAACAGAAAGCATTTCTATTGCCTGGAACAGAACTTTTAAAGAATATTAACTACACAGCTTAGAACAGGTGATTTTAATGTATGAAGGAGATAAAACCTAACCATTCATATACTTGGAGAAGTTAGGCATGCCTTAGAAATCAGCAGATGGCTGGACAACAGCATGTATTCAGAGAGGACAATATGTGAGAGACCAGGATGTTCAAGCAAAATCCTGAAGGCACTCCCTGCCTCAGGGCATTTGTAGTGAAACATAAGATTTAAGAGACGGGCTTAGAATATAATTCTGAAATGGAACCAGTGTTGGGCAAATTGGAAAAACCTCAGAGTATTCAGGTGGAAAAAAAGGAACCCTCACTAGTAGAAATACCTGTTCCAGATGGAATGTGAATATTTTTTAAATAATTTCAATTCTGTCTCAATTCTATATCAAAGGTGAAGCCCTGAAGGCCAGTAATAGTGTATTCTGTCTTGACAAAGAAAAATTAATTAATTAATTTTTAATTTCTTGAAGTAAAATTTTATAGACTACATTAAAACTGTCTTCCTTTAAAATATATTTATTTTTGTCTGGGTGTTTTCTTGAGCAAGTAAGATAATAACTAGATATAGTTTGCTTCGATACTCAACTGAAAATACATTTCAATGAAATGAACTAAATTGCAAATATTTTCTATTATCTTAAAGAAAAGCAAGTAAGGAATAAAGATATTTTAGCTTATGTTTTCTTTGAAAACTGATTTTAGACTTTAAGAAAACCTTTTCTTCATTCCTTTATCCAAATTTCATTTCCAGGACTGTAGTTTTGCTGAAATTTATTTGTTTAGGATTATTTTAAAATTAACTTTAAAAAAGGCTTATTTCTAAAATTATATTTGGCACTTACATAACATATTCTATTCATACTATTTATTATTAATTGTATATTCATGTGAAATAGATATTACCTATTCACAAATATTACTTATGAAGTAGATTATGTCTTATTTTTATGTCATGGTTTGAATACATGAAATATGTGTCACACAGTCTATAAGTACTTAATGAGTATGCTTTAATTATGTGTAGCTCATAATTCACAATACTTCCACTAAAGCAGAAGCATTATCCTTGAATCAATGACCTTTAAAATTTATAAAAAGGTATAATAATAATATATTTTAAAATTTTTGTTTAATAATTTGATAACATGTTTAATGTTAAATGACTATGGGTTAAAATGACTATGGGTGTTTTAAAATGGTTAATGTTATAAGACTTAAAATGGACAAAGTTGGTTGGTAGCAAATAACTAGGCAACTGACCTTGACGTTGATTTAATATGGTAGATTAATTAATTTAATATGGCAGCCATTTAGTTTTCTTACATAGGTACATGGGATGACACAGGAGCCATAGAACTAATCAGTGAAGACCAGGAATGTAGAAAGGGTAGACTGCAGAAAGGTGGGAGTTAAAAGTACTTTTATCATAATATTAAATTGTCAAGCAGGTTATTTCAATGCCTACTTATTCTTTCAGCATGTTTTTTATAAAATAAAAATTAAAGACTTCTTGGCACTCTTCTTACCTTATATAAATCATATCA
The DNA here is from genome assembly GCF_963924665.1 of Micromys minutus. Taxonomy (NCBI): domain Eukaryota; kingdom Metazoa; phylum Chordata; class Mammalia; order Rodentia; family Muridae; genus Micromys; species Micromys minutus. The sequence goes on along the minus strand of NC_137983.1, from coordinate 58,451,986 downwards.
TAATTAAATATAGGTAGAGATCCTCTCTTGGAAAGGATAGTTTCTTTTTTCTTTATTTTTTTCAACTTCTACTGTGATTCTCAATAATGAGGTTCATTAAATTCATATCTGCATCTAGACACTGTACTTGAGAGCTTTAACAATGTTTATAGCTCACCCGCCCAGTGTGGGCATCCTAAAGTATTTAAGGATATCTTGACAAGGATGGATTTCATTCACAGTGCCCAATTTTTGACTAGGCTGCCTGAGGACCTACTAGCAGATAAAGTGTTTGCAGCTATGTCCACAGTCCAGATGCAAAGCCAGAACAAGAAATCGGTGCAGGTGATGTCTGGACTGCAGAAACAGAGCCAGGAAATGGAGAAAGGAAGCCCATCCCTCAGACACTGAGGCTCAGGGTTAACTCTTACCTGCCACTGAAGCAGAGCTCCACATCGCACCTGTGTGCTTTCAGACTGAAGCCTGACAAGAACAGGGGCTCTATCCATATTGGATTTCTGATGCTGGAGTTGACCTTAAAACAAAACAGAATTCCATCCAGATTTATCCTTAAGCAGCTCAGTGGACTCATGCACTGGCATTGGCCATGGCTCGCCACTGCATTTTCCACATGGGTTTAAGAAAGGGCAGGTTGTATCCTTGAACCTTTATTCCAGCAGCATTTCATTAAATTGTGATGCTATTATTCAACTACTGGAAGGTACATTAAAATCTTTCTTAGCCAAGATGAATGAGATGTTATTAGGAAACCCTAGAGTTGTTAATGGCTCATAGGCTTGTAAGAAAGGAATTATTTAGTTACTGAGATAATCTTTCCAGAGAAAAAGGGTGAGTTTTAAATCTCCCTACAAAGAACAGAGTAAAGAAGATGAGCCCCTGAGGGTAGTTGCTGGTGAGTGCTCATAGGCTCCTGAAATGCACCTGACTTTTGTGCTGATGTTAGCCCTGTTGCCTTGACACATGACAGCAAGAAGACTGAGAGTTCATTTTAGGATCCTAGTCTTCAAAGTATCACTTGCTGCCTCTTGAGAGCCACAGTGGTTGGAGCAGGAAAGGTATGTTCTGAAAAGGGACAGAGACAGGCTCTGTAAAGAGAGGGGTAGAAGGAGATTTCAAACTCTCCTCTCTTACCTGCTTGCTTCTAGGGAGGCTGGGCATGGCAGGCTCTGAAAACACCATTTTAGGAGACTGTTTCCTTGTTTAAGTTGAATGTTCCTTTTTGCCTTTGTCACCTGAGTAGCTGAATCTCTTCTATGTGTCGAGAATTCTCTCCTGTATCCATCTATATTTAGAAAATGAGCTTCACACACTGCTGTCAGGAATGAAGAATAAGACATTCTTTCAAGTTCTCTGTCCTGAGCCCATTCCTTATTGCAGCTGATTTCTCTCAGCTCATTGGTGACGTGGTTGTTGCTCTAGCTTTTTTTTTTTTTAAGGACTTTGTATAAGAAATTTGATTATCCAAATTCACATAAATGAACAATTTCTACATAGACTAGGGCAGTCTGGTATCCGTGGAAACTGGTTACCTCCTGATAATCCACTGGCATTCTGGTTCCTGAGGGTACAGATAAGTAAGGTTTGAGAACATATTTTACAGAAAATACCTGTATGGTCTGTAATTCACAGCCCCCTACAGCCATACCTTCTATCCTCCAAATTTACTTTTTTTATCTTGTAATGTCTGATAGCCTTGGGGGAGCCATTGACTGACAATAGTATGTAGCAAGGAGACTCAGGTTAGCCTCACTGCACTGTATTTGCATGGTTTCCCTTCACCCGCTGTACCTATTGGTGACCATCTAATGTGTCAGCAGGCTGTCATATTCATGCTATTCACCCTGTACTCCCACTTTCCTCTTAGAATTTCATTTGTATACTGTGGCTTCTTCAGGAAGAACACAGAGCAACCTCCACATAGCTCTCAGCCTTCCTGTGAAAGGCTGATGTCTGACCTCTTGAAGGAGGATGTCTTCACCAGCAATAACATGGCCTCCAGACCCAGCTACTCTTGACATCAGATATTGAATGTAGCCTAGGCCCAGCTGGCCATGAGAAGCACACTACCCAGCCCTTTCTGCTGTCCTTCCTTGTAGATGTACTTAGTTTTCTCCCACTAGATGGATCTGTTTTCTCAAGATGTATATATTTTCTTACTGTACATAAAGGCATTCCTTAAGTCATACAGAAAGTGTTGTGACAAGGGGACTTAGGCACCTTGTGAATGTAATCATGGAATTCTCTGTATATTCTCAGCCCAACTCTTTTTTGTTTGTTTGTTTGTTTGTTTGTTTGTTTGACATAAATCTGTGGGCATGCATGAAGTTCTCCAACAAGAGTCTGTGCCAGCTGAACACTGACTGCATCTCTAGTCTAAACAAGGTATTTATAGACTGACTAGGTCTCATGTGAGCCTGATGTGCCCTCCTTTGAGTCTCTACATTTCCATTTTATCTACTTTGAGGACATCTCTCAAATTCCTCTTTGGCAAACTGGAAATCGACCCTGTAGAGGTCTGCAACTCAATTGCCAGTGACTTTCAGTCCCAAACTTGAGGGTGCTGAACAGCTGGCATTCTGGAGGGAGCTTGCAGGAGAGGCTTCCTGTCACCTTGGGAGCAGTGCCTACCTCAAAGGTACTTCTAACTGCTCATTTTGTAACTCTCTTTAAACAGTTTGCCAATAAGAAACTCCTGATTACACTTGCTACCTATCATGTTTTAATTACTTGTACAGTTAACCTTTAATTTTTGGTTAGTAAAGTGTATCAAACTAGGACTATTTGAATTGTAAATATGTAGTTTTACTAAAATAAAGTCAAGTAAAATTGCTAAAAACAAAACAAAACAAAACATTGTTTTGATTGTGAACCTAGCCTTTAATGGCTGAGCCAAATATACAATGGAGTGCTACTCAGCTACTAAAAACAATGACTTAATGAAATTCCAAGGCAAATGGGTGGAACTTGAACCTATCATTCTGAGTGAGGTAACCCAGTCACAAAAGAAAACTCATGGTATGTACTCACTTATAAGCAGATACTACCTGTCCTCCACAAAACAAGAGCTCAGAATACCCAAGAAACCATCCACAGAACTTATGAAGCTCAAAAAGAAGGAAAACCAGAATGTGGATACCTAATTTCTTCTTAGAAGAGAGAACAAAACTGGGGAGAAAGTACAAAGCCAAATAGAGTAGCAGGGATTGAGGAAAAGGTCTACAGAGAGTGCCTTACCTGGAGCATATGCAGCCACCAAACCCAAGTACTGTTGTTGATGCCAAGAAATGTTTACTGGCAGGAACAAGATATGGATGTCTCATCAAAGGCTCTCCCAGAGTCATACAGATACAGATGAGGATGCTTGCAGCTAAACTTCAAATTGAACATGGGGACCCCAATGAAAAAGCTAGAGAAAGGACTGAAATAGTTGAAAGATTTGCACCCTCATGGGAAGAACAATATCAGCAGCAGCAAAGGCAATGAGGTGGAGAGGGTGATTGGGAGAGGAAGCACTTCACAGAAACAAGTTGAGGAAGAAGAGAGATGGGGGAGGGTATAACATTTGAAATGTAAATACAGAGAATATCCAATAAAATTAAAAAAAAACATTGTTTATAGGCAGTGCAAATAGATCAATATTAGTCAATAGAAAATAACATTTATTAGGTTTCCTAATTATGCATATACATTTTAGTCAAATTTGTGTACATTATCTTAAGAGTTATTTTTAAGTCAGTTATTTGTAATTTTCTTTTAAAGGATAAAAAAGAAAATCTAAGCATCTGCTTACAAAATATATAAATTAATTTGATGTAACATTACAATAAACTCAAGTGACATTTCTAATATGTTCAATTATTACCTTCATATTTTAATATATATATTTTTATTATTCATGTTTCTTCTATTGTGGTTTGTAGAAATAGTTGAGGAAAACTTTCTCTTCAGTATGATATGTTGTAGGATCAATATGTAGCACCACACAAAAAAAACCCAGAAAATTAAGATAAAATATATTTTTAAAAATATGTCTCTCCTTTCTTATATCATTGTGATACTACAGTTAAACTTAGAAAGGAGATATTTTTTCTACTGTGAGAAAATGAAGATAAAAAAAACATCTAATGGAATAAATCTAAATTTTTGTCTTTAATTTCTTAGACTGAAACAAATCATTTACTTAAGCTATGAATTCCTAGTGGCCTTAAGTTCCTTGAATATAACATGTGCAGTTTGAAAGAATGACATGAACATTTTAAAATTTTTTTTAATTTCCGTAATAAGGCACCATGACCAAGGCTAATCATAAAAGAAAGTCTTTAATATGGGCTTATGATTTCAGGGAGTTAGAGCCTATAGTAGCAGAGTAAGGCACAGGTGCAAGAGGAGTTGAAAATTCACAGCTTTTGAATAGTAAAAACATTTTGATACCTTAAAGGCTGCCCACAGTGATACATCTTTTTTAATAGGATCACATTTCTGAATGCTTCCCAAACAATTCTCAGTTCTACATCTGGGAAACAAGTGTTTAATGGTCATTCTCATCTAAAGAACTGCTTATGTTGTGACTGTTAAAGACTAAGATCAATCAATCATGGCACCACTTCTTTCATGTGCACATGCATGTGTGTGTGTGTGTGTGTGTGTGTGTGTGTGTGTGTGTGTGTGCATGTGTGCCGCCCCTGCCGCCCCTGCATGCACATGTGGGTCAAGTGACTGTAGACACCTAGAAAGCATGTTGGATTCCCTAAAGCTGGAGTACAGACAGTTGTGAGCTACCCAGCATGGTTGCTGAGAAGTGACCTAGGTACTCTGGCAGAGCAGCAATCACTCTTAAACACTCTAGCATCTATCCAGTCTTGGTAATAATGCTTTATTTCAATAGTGCCATTCAAAATTTATTTTGCCTTCAGATCAGTGGCAAAGAGCAAACTCATTTGCACCTATCTTGTTCATATCATAAAAATTATCATGTCAATCTCTACAGAATATATTTATTCATTCTTTTTTTCATTACAAACCTTTCATTACAAACTAATTCCTGATTCATAAGTAAAATTATGTTTTCAATTTTTAATTGCATGGCAGGGAAAATAAAGGCAACTTAAGAAAACTCCAAACTCTCTCACTCTTACAACTCCATACCTCACTCCATCCTCGGCCACATTCTAAGAATTTCTTAGGTTAAACCATAAATGGACAATGCCTGTGGAAAACAAGCAAACAAACAAATAAACAACCATTTTTGTTACATGTTTGCTCCTTAGTGGATTTACTCAAGATGTTGCCTTTATCTACAAGGTGCTATTTGAATGTTTAACAAATGGTATAAGATCATAATATTAAAAGTAGAAATAAAGTTATCAGTTTGTTGGTGTGGTCAACTACACCATGAATTTCAACAGAGTGATATGTCTTCATTCTTGTGTGGTAACCTCCCTAGCCCATGAATATTTTGAGCACATAGTTTTCATTGCCAGCCACCCATTTTATGGTAAGAATCACATACAGGTTCTGGGGTTTGGGCAGAGTGGTTTATGTTTGTAATCCTTGCACCTAGGAGGCTGAGACAAGAAGACCTGGACAATGAAATTGGATAAAGAGTAAATATCAGGTGAAGAAGTACAGAGAGTATGATATTATGAACAAGAGTAGCTTATCTTCTCAAAAATCAGCCAGCCATTCTTTGCCTTACCATAATCTTGTCCATGAAACTCCTTTTACCATACCAATGTATATTCCTCTGTCATTCTTTTGTTAGATGCTCTCAGTATTATCTTTTATTTTTATAACATCATATTGAGCTTGAATATTCTTCTTGAATCCCTTTATCTTTTAAAATATATTTCTCTATTTCTTGCAATAATCTAGAAGTGTTAAAGCTGCATTTAGCACAAAGTCTAGGGTACAAGTCCTATTTACAGACTCCATGTAATCTTATTCATAATTGTGGTTTGAAGAAGCATCAACACAGTGATGAATGCCACATACACATCCTGACATTTATCCTCCTTCTAAACTACAAGTGTGTGTGTTGTATTTGACATCTTCTTTTGGGTGGTTTATATGTCAAATCCAACTGAAACCACAGATATGTCAAATTATATCAGTCAACTGCTCCTGTTTTGAAATTGTTTATTCTCCAATTCTATGATACCAGGCATTACACTATGTTTTCAAAGCAAAATTCTTCATCCTCACAAACCAATTCTTTGGTAAAAAATGGCTACATCTTCTTATATAGATTCAAAATCCACCAGTTAATAGTATAAAAAATAGATTGCATGTCCTAAATTTATGGCATATTCATCTTTTTAGCAAAGAGGTTCCACAGACTTCTTAAATACAAATATACTTTAAGTTGGTAAGATCTTTTGAGGTACTTTCTTTTTAAATACACCTGCATTATCAGTTTGGTATGCATTGTATTTAGATATGGGCCAACAATAATTAGATGTATACAGCTGAAATTATAAAGAGTTACAGAAGTTTATACACAGAGTAGCTGGCTAATTTGGTAAGACTATTCCCTCTTTAAATGTTGCTGTGGAAAACTTAAACATCTCTGAACCCAGTGTCAGACAAATGACAATTTAGGGTGACTTGAGAGCAAGGTGTGAGATCTCAACTGCCTAAGGAACTCCTGTCACATCACCAACTTTACATGGACAAAGGGAGCATATGGGGAAAATAGGGTTATTACAAACAGCTATAGTTAGAGAAGAAAGAAAATATCCTTCCTTCCATACAATGTTATCATTTCAATAAACCCTCTAAGAAAATGTCCAAAAAAAAAGAAGAAATGAAATCAAAAAGAAAAGAAAAAAACCGGTTTGAAGTAGTAATGTGTCTGGATGCTTGACTAAAATTGATAGTGATAGAGTGCATCCAAGTATCTTTATCTAAGGACACTGGAAATTGCTGTGTAAACTAGTGTATTTCAAGATACATAAATATATTGTAGAAAAATAAATAATATCCAAGAGAATGTCATAACACAGTATCTATGAATACAGAAAAACATGACCCCCCACTTGTCAGAAGGGAATTAAACGCAACCAGAGAACACTGGTATAATCTAGACTGAGAACTTTATGGCAGAATAATATAGAGTGAAATAAAAATCAAGGCTCAAACTTTGGAAGTGTGGGGTAGATTCCTGTAGGAGAAATGTAATGAATGAGTCTTGTAGTTTATAAAAGTGTGAAGCTCATATGTAGTAGAGGATGACATTGTCTGGCACCAATAGGAAAAGAAACTTTTATTCCTATGAAGGCTTATTTCCCCAGTGGAGCCAGAACAATGAGGTGGGAGTGGGTGGGTGGGTTTTGAGGTAAAAGTTAAAAAAGGGTTCTCTTGCTATGGGTCCCGTGGAGTGATACTCCAGGGAAGCTGCTCTAGTGCTGAGCTGCTGCGATCCCCTAAGGCGGTTAGTTACCAAGTCTGGTACCCACACATCTCTTCCAGGGGCCCCGTGTACCCTCACATCGCATGGGCAACAAAGATGGAACTGGTGGTTCCTGATGCCTATGTGGCGGTAAATTACCAAGCCTGGCACCCAAACATCTGAGACGGCTCTTTGTGTCCTGCCATTACACCCTTTTTAAACTCAGTTAAGTAGCACATCAAAGAAAACACCAAAATATCCTGATAAAATTGGAATAATTATGATTTTCCCACCTAGATAAGTCAAATGATCCTGTACAAATTCATCCCTTATAAAATATTCATAACAACCTTCTCCATATATAGATGCACCGAGAGAAACATCCACATCTGCTTCCATGTTGCCTCATCTCAAATCTTTCACTCTCTCCTCCTCTTCCACTTTCCCAAATCTTGTTCGTGCCAACTCTCTACTGTCCAATCATGCACTGCCTTGACATCAACCTACGGGTGGGAATGGAAACATCTTCATGAAAGGAAGGGAAGGGGGAGGAGGGATAGGAGAGGAAAAATTGAGATAACATTTGAAATGTAAATACATGGAATATGCAATCAAAAAATGAAAAAAAAAAATGTGAAACTCAGATTTTTGCAGGATCCCCGGATACAGCTCTACATTTTTTATTTGAAATGTATTTTCAATTATTTTAAAAATAAAACAAAATTGTATCATTTACCTTTTGCCCTTCCCCCCCCCCAACTCCTTCCATGTAACCCTACTATCAAATTCATGTACTAAATTTACTTTAAAAGCTTTCCTACCTGCTTGTGTGATATTTTATATTTGGAACCCAAGCATTCTATTTTAGAGTTTCATGCCCCATATTACAATGACAACCATCCTTGATGATGAAAAATATTAAGATGGCACAACTTGCAGCTGTCTCACTAAAAAGACAGTGGGGCAGGGTACAGGTTTTAGATCTCCAAAATCCATCAACTTTCCTGCAACTACTCTTTATGACACTGACACTAAGTTTAAGGCATTTAAGTCTTTGCTAATAGAAGCCAAAGTAGTAACTTAATAAAGTGAGCATGACCATGCTCTCTCCCTATTCCTCACTCCCTATCTCCACACACCCTCTTTGTGTGTCTGTTTAATCCAAATAAATGGTACCTTAGCTTTATTTTTAGGCTGGTTGTACATATTTGCTCTTTTTTGGGAAGTCATATTTTTTTTAATTTAATGTATTTCAATGCAAAATACTTCAAAGAATTTCTGTTATTCCAAATTGTCCTGATAAGATTAAATACATTTTTCTTAACCTGTAAAAATTTAGTTACAGATAGAAGGTTTGGAGGTAGACACAGCTATTTTTTTAAATGAAACTGTGAAAGGAACTGTAAAAGATTGTCTTTAAATCATGACAGCTGTAAAACCCATCTCGTTTCCCGTTTTAGCAGACATATTTTAAGCATCAAAAGCAACACACAAAACGGTTGGAAGGAAATAGTGACATAATGATAGATGGTGCCTGAAAAGGGATTCAATGATTTTTGCGGAACTCACTTTCATCTTACAGCTAATTATATAATGAAGTGGAAAATCCAAATAGGTCCTCTTGTGAATTTTGTCAGACACTGTAAATTTTTAAAATGAAGAGTAAGAAAAACTAAGAAGGGCTTTGATTTATGGTTAGTTTCTTAAAATTGATCAGATGAGGGCACCTAAAATTCTGGAAATTTTGAGAGAAGATATAAAGAACTAACATTTTTATTTTATTTTATTTTTTTTCCTGTGAACCTCTAGGAGAACCTAAAACCCCAGAGTTTAATATAGCAGAATTATTCTTATTTAACATTTCAACATTCATTCAGTCTCTCATTTATGCAATATTCATACAGATCTTATTATGTGATGTACAGCCTGATGGAGGTCTGGTACCACAGTTAAATTTCATGAAGGCTGCAAGTCATCAGTGACTACAGAGGGAGGATATGGACTTTAAAATCACAAAATGGATAATGTGATGTTTTAGGTAAACAGGCCTCATATAAAAGTCAGAGCCTATTGATGTGGCTCAACTTTGGCTTGCTGAACAAGTAAGCAAAGCATACAATTAGAAGATCATAATAGACATTGTAGCTGTTTCTAATGAGCTTCTTAGGGAATGAAGTATCAACACATTCTAGAGGAATACATTCAGTGTGCACAACACAAAAAGATTTGGAACACATTTTAATTTGTTCACTGTAGAGTTGAAAAATTGAGACAAAATAACTCCACACTAAACTTGAATTAAATCCTATATCCTTGCTAGCCTTTTTTTCCAGGAATAAGGAATTAATATGAAAAATAAGATAAGCCTTGAAAACTACAAGAAATATGTATGTGTGTGTTTGACTAAGCTTACTTTCCTTGAGTCTCATGTCAAATTTTTATGAAATTGATACTTTTTACATGTGTTTATTATTTAATCAATTAAAACTAAAAGGGGTGTTTTCAATGCTTCATTACCTAATGGTAACAGAAGAAATAAAATTATAAAAATCTTTGATCTTAGCTCAAGCTTAATCACTAGGTTGAAGAGTGAGAGGCAAGGTTAAGATAAAAATATTACCATGGTATAAGACAAATGAATATTTTTTCCAAGATATAGCTTATGGAAAATGAAGTTTTTACAAAGTAAAAGTATGTTGTGAAATGAAACATAAATAATAATGCTTCAATACTTCAAGAATGTCTGTTTAATTGGCATTGTGTTAAAGAAGAAAGAGTTGTGGGGGAAAAACAAATAGGAGATTCATGCCTTCCATTAATCTCTCACAACTGTGTTCAACCCTGCCCTGTAGAAACTGTACAGTCTATGTCTTTTTAAAAGAGGCAGACACACCCCAGAGATGAGATAGAGAAACAGGAGTTCTCAGCAAAATGTTAGTCTAGGTGACTTTTATATTAATAATCATTGGATGGAGTCATCTTTCAAAAAGATAGAGGTAGATTAGACAAATCCAAAACTCCAGGTGAGCTCTAAAGGGAACTGTTGAGATGCTTGGATCCCTGGGCAACAATGGGTAAAAAAACTAAAGAAGCAAGGTAACTTCTGGGGTCCTGAAGTATATTCACTTCAAGTGTCTATACAATAATTCAAGGTTCTTTAACAAAAAGTTTGATCAACTTACTTTCCTTTATGAAGAAGTCCTTAGCAATTTTAGAAATTGATAAAGAGGCTAGAAACATTGCCAGATGGTAAGAGATCTGCAATGGTCAGGTGAAAGACAGTCAGAAGCAGAAGGTGCTAGTGGTAAAGTACTGTTTAGCATTAAAAAAATCATTTAAATTTAGTTTTCTAGCAAAGAAACGAAACAAAACAAGAAACAAAACAACAACAATAAACAAAATAAAACAAAATAAAAAACCCAAAGATAAAGATGAATTCCAGACAGCCCATAAGTGCTGGGTCTTTGATCTGGCTAATTTATCAAGAGCTGTGAATGACTATTATTGGGTGGATAGTTGATTTTTAGTATTACATGTATACATTGTATGTATACATGCACCTCTGCCCTAAGTCCCACTATGTACATACGTTTTGGTTATTTGATTAAATAATATGGCACTGATTAGTTTAAGCAATACATATTGGTAAGCATTTAAAGGCCAAAAGCAATTCCACTTACACTTTTAAAATCCAAGGTATGTTGCTGAATGTTCCACAAAGTAAGTGAGGTGACATTTTAATAGTAGAAGCATTTTTACCACTACGAAAGTGACCATTGTATGTAATTGTCAATTTTTCTTATCACAGAATTAGAACTAGGTACATCATAAATTCACTGATCTTCACACATTACAGGTAAGTTATCTTTTTTTCTTTCAAAAGAAGTCTTAGTATCTGTAAAGACACAATATTGAGGTACCATGGATTTTAAACAACAATCAGGAGTAAGATCTCAGAAAATGGAAAGATCTCCCATGCTCATGGATTGGAAGAATCAACATTTTAAAAATGGCCATCCTACCAAAAGCAATCTACAGATTCAATGCAATCCCCATCAAAATTCCAACCCAGTTCTTCACTGAGTTGGAAATATCAATGCACAATTTCATCTGATATAACAAAAGACCTAGAATAGGGAAATCCATCCTTAACAACAAGAAAACAACTGCGGGAATCACTATCCCTGACCTCAAGCTATATTACAAGGCAACTGTGCTGAAAACTGCTTGGTACTGGTACAGAAATAGGCATGTGGATCAATGGAATAGAATAGAAGATCCAGAAATGAGCCCTCATGGATATGGTCACCTGATATTTGACAAAGGAGCCGTAAACATTCAATGGAAAAAGGACAGCCTATTCAACAAATGGTGCTGGTCTAACTGGCACTCAGCATGCAGAAGAATGAAAATAGAACCTTTCTTATTTACTTGTACAAAGCTCAAGTGTAACTGGATCAAAGATTTCCACATTAAACCAGATACAATGAAACTATTAGAAGAGAAAGTAGGGAAAACCTTAGAACACATAGGCACAGGAGAAAATTTTCTGGACAAAACACCAATGGCTCAAGCTCTAAGGTCAAAGATTAACAAATGGGACTTAATGAGATTGCAAAGTTTCTGTAAGGCTAAGGACATTGTCAAGAAAACAAAACGGCAGCCAACAGAATGGGAAAAGATCTTTACCAACTCCACATCAGATAGAGGCCTAATATCCAAGGTATACAAAGAACTCAAAAAGCTAGAGAGGAAAGAATCAAACAACCCTTTTAAAAATGGGGTACAAAGCAAAACACAACGTTCTCAATGAGGAATATGGAATGGCTGAGAAATGTCTAAGGAAGTGCTAAACATCCTTAGCGATCAGGAAAATGCAAATCAAAACAACCCTGAGATTCCACATCACACCAGTCAGATTGGCCAAGATCCAAACTCAGATGACAGCAGATGCTGGCAACGTTGTGGAGAAAGAGGAATACTTCTCCACTGTTGGTGTGGTTGTAAACTGATACAACTATTCTAGAAATCAGTCTTGCTATTCCTCAGAAAATTTGACATAGTACTATCTGAAGATCCAGCTATTCCACTTCTGGGCATATACCCCAGAGACACTTAAATATACAACAAAGATACATGCACCACAATGTTCATAGCAGCTCTATTTATAATAGCCAGAGGCTGGAAAGAACCCAGATGTCTTTCAGTAGATGAATAGATACAAAAATTGTGGTACATTTACACAATGGAGTACTACTCAGCTATCAGAAACAATGACTTAACCAAATTTTTAAGAAAATGGTTGCATCTAGAGAATATCATCCTGAGTGAGATAACCCAGTCACAAAAGAACAGACATAACTTGCAGTCACTGATAGTGGGATGCTAACCCCAGAGGCTGGTACTGCCCCAGAAACAACTCACAGACTGTGTGAAGCTCAAGAAAAAAAGAAAAGAAAACAAAACAAACGAACAAACAAAAAAAACATTATGTTCAATCCTTATACAGCAAAAAAACGTTGACTAATTCTGGGTTACATCCTGTTTTACATTTACTTTTTGCTCATTATAACTAGTAAGACCTTAATGCAGAGTATCAAACCTTAAAAAAAAAAAAAAAAAAAAAAAAAAAAAAAAAAAAAAAAAAAAAAAAAAAAAAAAAACAAGCACTGACAAAAATGTATTTGTATACATTTATGGAAAAATGTTTAATTTTTTTTTCTTTCATCTTTGTTTTTTAAAATAAAGTTAAAAAAAAACAGTCATTACTGGCCATGTCTGCCTCATAGTGAATTTGTAAGAGTATCTTCAAATAACCAACTTGTATTCTATTGCCTCAAAATTCACACAGTTAGCATTTGAGAGGTGCTGTTTTCAGCAAAGTCTCAGTCATGATGGCAGGGGGTGGGGGTGATTTGCCACCATATTTGGACTACATCCAGGAAATCCCTAATATAAAAAGCACAGGAAGCTAAAGGAGATTTTTTTTTCTGGATTAATTTACCCAGAGGGTGTTTCAACACATTTGAAAACTAAATACAATTTGGGGGTTTAATTTTCAAAATATAATAGAGATATATTCCAGGCTGAAGAGCACATGGACTTCTGCTTTTCCTGCTTTGTCTCAACAGTGATAGAAGTACAAGTATCTGCACTACACCTGGAAAATGCCAGTCTGGGAATCAAATCCAGACCATCATTACTGGTAATTAAGGAAGTATTTTATCAGCAGTATTATATGTAGGGGCTTGGACTTATTTTGCCATCATAGTTATTTAAACTGAAAGCTAACTCTGAATGACAACCTTGGAGTTGGGAGCTGGAGAGATAATTGTACTTTGTTGAAAGAGTAAAAGGACAAACAGAAGAAAGTAGAAACAAGAAAAAAGGTTCACCATTCTTGAGTGTATATTTAAGTTAAAATGTTCCATGATTGGTCAGGGAGAGATAAACAGTGAAAGGGGAGGAAAACAGAAGAGGGAGAGTGAAAACGAAGAGATCAAGATGGAACTCTAGAAATACAATCTGGTCCTACGTGAAGTTAATTGGAACTAGGTAAATATAAATATTCTAAGGGATTCTATAGGTCTTTTATCTCCTATAGAAGGGCAGTTTGTTTCTTTGTCCATTTGTTGAAATCTTCTTTTTTTTTTTTTTGGTTTTTCATTTTCATTTTTTTCTGGAACTTCATATAGTCTGTGAGTTGTTTCTGAGCTGTTCTGAGCTTTCTGGGGTAGTATCCAATTATCAGTGACTGCATGTTATGTCTTTTCTTTTGTGACTGGGTAATCTCACTCAGGATGATATCCTCTAGATACATCCATTTTCTTAACAATTTCATAAAGTCATTGTATCTGATAGCTGAGTAGTATTCCATTGTGTAAATGTACAACGATTTTTGTATCCATTAATCTACTAAAGAACATCTGAATTCTTTTCAGCTACTGGCTATTATAAATAGGGCTGTTATAAACATTGTTGTTCATCTGTTTTTGTTGTATGTTGGAGTTTCTCTGAGGTATATGCCCAGAAGTGGAATAACTGGGTCTTCAGGTAGTACTATGTCCAATTTTCTGAGTGGTTGTACCAGTTTACAACCCCACCAACAGTGGAGAAGTGTTCCTCTTTCTATGCATCCTTGCCAGTGTCTACTGTCATCTGAATTTTTGATCATAACCATTCTGACTGGTGTGAGGTAGAATCTCAGGCTTGTTTTGATTTTCATTTCCCTGATGGCTAATGATGTTGAGCACTTCCTTAGATGCTTCTCAGACATTTGATAGTCCTCAATTGATAACTTTTGTTTAGCTCTGTACCACATTTTTTGATAGGGTTGTTTGATTCTCTGGTGTCTAGCTTCTTGAGTTCTTTGTATACCTTGGATATTAAGCCTCTATCTGATGTGGTGTTAGTAAAGATCTTTCCCCAATCTGTTGGCTACCATTTTCTTTACTTGACAGTGTCCTTAGACTTACAGAAACTTTGCAATCTCATTATGTCCCATTTGTTGATATTTGACCTTAGAGCACGAGCCAGTATTCTTCTGTTCAGGAAATTTTCTCCTATGCCTATGTGTTCTAAGGTTTTCCCTACTTTTCCTTCTAATAATTTCAGTGTACCTGGTTTAATATGGAGATCTTTAATCCACTTGCACTTGAGCTTTGTACAAGGATATAAGAAAGGGTTTATTTTCATTCTTCTGCATACTGAGTGCCATTTGGACCAATACCATTAGACAACAAAAGGTAATCAAAGGGATACAAATTGGAAAGGAAGAAGTAAAAATATCACTGTTTGCACATGACATGATAGTGTACTTAAGTGACCACAAAAATTCAACCAGAGAACTTCTAAAGCTGATAAACAAGTTCAGCAAATTGAACATAGTACTATGTGGAGTCCCAGTTATTCTACTTCTGGGCATATACCCCAGAGACGCTCCAATATAAAACAAAGACACATGTACCACAAGTTCATAGCAGTTCTGTTTATAATAGCCAGAAGCTGGAAAGAACACAGATGTCCTTCAGTAGATGAAAGGGTACAAAAATTGTGGTACATTTACACAATGGAGTACTACTCAGCAATCAGAAAAAATAACTTTATGAAATTCTTAAGAAAATGGATGCATCTAGAGAATATCATCCTGAGTGAGATAACCCAGTCACAGAAGAATAGACATAATATGCAGTCTCTGATAATTGGATACTAAGCTCAGAGAGCACTGAACACCCCAGAAACAACTCACAGACAGTTTGAAGTGCAAGAAAAGTAATAAGAAAAGAAAAAATCATTATGCTTAATTCTTACACACCAAGAAAACTTTTACTAATTCCGGGTTACATCCTGTTTTACATGTACTTTATGCTCATTGTAACTAGTAAGATCTAATGCACACTATCAAACCTTTAAAAAAAAAAAGCCAAGCACTGACACAAATGTATTCACATACTTTTATGCAAAAAGCTTAAATTTGTACATTTATCTTTATTTTTTAAATTAGAGTTGTTAAGAGAAAAAAAAAATAAGTCAAACAAATCAGCAGCCTTTCTCTACTCAAAGGACAAACATGCAGAAAAACAAATTAGGGGAAAGATACCCTTCACTATAGTCACAAACTATATGATATACCTTGGTGTGACTCTAACTAAACAAGTGAAGGACCTGTATGGCAGGAACTTCAAACCTCTAAAGAAGGAAATAGAGGAAGATCTCAGAAAATGGAAAGATCTTCCATGCTCATGGATTGGAAGGATCAGCATTTTTAAAATGGCCATCTTGCTGAAAGCAATCTACAGATTCAATGCTATGGCCATCAAAATTCCAACCCAATTCTTCATAGATTTGGAAAGAGCAGTGTGTAATTTCATCTGGAATAACAAAAGACTACAATAGCTAAATCCATCCTCAACAAGAAGAAAACATCTGAGGGAATCACTATCCCTGACCTCAAGCTATATTACAAGGCATTCGTGCTAAAAAGTGCATGGTACTGGTACAGACATTGGTAGGTGGATCAATGGAATAGAATAGAAGATCCAGAAATTAGCCCTCACATGTATGGTCACTTGAATTTTGACTAAGGAGTTGTAAACATTCAATGGAAAAAGGACAGACTGCTCAACAAATGGTAAGGGTTTTTAAGTGATGGAATACTTGAAACTTTATGTATAAGTACTTCTCTAGGGAACTAAAGAGTTATTTTGAAGTTTAATCATGCACACTTTGCAATCATGACGATTGGCATTTCTAACTCAGCACCCAGTTAGATCCTCCTATTCCTAAAAAAATATCAGTAACCACAACTCCAAGAGCAAATAAAGACAGTAACACTGAGGATGTTTGCAGAATTCCTATTCATTTGAAAGAACTAAATCCCAGATTCTAGGTAAAACTCTGCCTGAAAAGAATAGGCTTTGAATGATTAAGATTACCCAGATCCTTTTTTTTAAGCTTCTACTGTATGTGCATGCCCATACAAACACATACAGACACACACACACACACACACACACACACACACACACACACACAAACACCTGCATTTCTTTATATTTGTATACTCACAGAGATACATATATGCATAAATATTATACAATAAATTAGTTTTGGCAAGTTCTACTCTTGAAGTAGCAATTATCTTTTGTATTTATTGCATATATGAGTACTAAAACCCACTACTACATGTTTAGTTATTACTGGACCCCAAAGTTATATAGTGGAAATTTTTTTCTTGACTTTATATCATAGGAAATCAGAAAATGACTCAGAAATGCAGTTAACTTTGCCCTTGAAATGAAGTGGAACACTACCTGACACCATCTTCTATTGCAAAGTCCATTCCACATCAGAAGACATGACCTAACATCAATATCATTAAGGCAAAATACAAGTTCATTTCTTGTACAGTTGATCCTTGGTTTACATGAGTACTTACAACTCATAGAAAATAAAATATTTGATCTTTCAACTGTTCTTCTAGTATCAACTGCAATCTAAGACATCTTGAAATAATATAAATTTATACTAAATGATTCATTTACTAGAAGAAGCAACACAATAACTACATTTTTAAAAAGTGTACTATACACAGTTTAGAGTTTGAATCATGATTATCCTATGTGAAGCATTTGACTATAATCACTAAATTTTTTGAAGAGGGTATTTGCATGCTAGAGTACATAGCAAGTTTTCTGGAAACAAAATTTTCATGATGAAGTGAACAGGAAAGAGAGAGGCTGAGACTCAGCTTCTAATGCTCTCATACTAATGCTTCCCCTGACTCTATGAATTACATAGGAATTGGAGTTATTCTTTTAAATTTTCCTTAAATTGATAAAAATTACAATATTTATATATCTTTACCATGGAACTCTCTGATTTACCAATAAAGATGACCTAATCTGGATTTCGACAAAAGGTGAAATTTATCTCCAATGCTGAGAAAATAATAAGGATCATATCAAACTAGCCAATCTCCCTGATTTTCTCCCTCCCTCAATATTCCAGCCTTCCTTTCCTTCTTCCCTTGTTTTCTTATTGTAAGTATGATTGAAACTAATTTTCTCTATCAGTTCAGAGAATTTTTTCAGAGAATAATTTTTAAACACAGCATTTCTCTATTTTTTCTTAAAATTCATTAGAAAAATATTAAGGAACTAATCCACATAAGGTTGTACACTTGAAGTCCAAACAGGAGTTTCATGACAGCTGGATGGTAGTTTTTCTGTCTATGACTAAGAAATTTATGATTTAGAAGAGCTATCTGAAAACCATAAATTTAGTTTTCTGTGATCAAAACTAGAGATATCAGTGTTTTCCCAAAACATTAGTAACATAAAAATCACTCAAGAAGAAAAAAAAATGAGATAGGTAGATAAAACCTTTCTCATGAATTCATTAGATTCCAGTCCTCATCTGTTTAATCTGCTAATAAAGCATATTTACTACAATGATCTCTATCACTCAGTAGGAAAAAAATGTATCTTTAAAAAAGATCATAAAACTCTGTGACCCCATTAAATGATGGCTAATAGACATTTTAATCTTAAAATCTTAAAATGAGTCCAATGAGATAAAGATGTTGATTTAAGAGAGGTGGGGTGGAGACTGAATCTAAGCACTTTCAAAGATGCCTATGATGAATGCTGAAAATGTCTGACTCAGGTCACCAAGTTAAGTGGGACAGCAGGAAGTCAGCCAAAAATTGCTGGTATAAAAGCAAAGCCTGTAGTAGAGCAGCACACTAAAACCTACCTGCTGGTTAGTGTCAGTGAGTGACATTTCAGAATGGCAACCAATATAAGCTCTTTTTGTGGTTCTTAGTTTGTCCCTAAAAGCATTGCACCTGTAGCCTCGGGAATCTTTCTAAAATTAAAGGTACTTCAGTGGAAAAGAAATAATTTCTCTCTAATTTATTATATTCATCTCTTTCAGTGGTTTGTTTGATAATATCCCAGCTATCGATGGACAATGGCGAAGAATAAATTTGCTTTCAAAAGCACCCTTCATGATATAACACTGGCCCCACAACACAGTGGTATTTTGCTTCCTTATTCAATAGTAATCTCAGGTCCCATATGTAAAGCCCTCATTATTACAGATCATTTTCCTTAGGATGTGTGATTTAATCTTAATGCCTGAATCTAAATCAAAACTCTCTGCTATATCAGGGCTCTCTGGTGTAATACGAAATCACAATGTATTCTGTCTCTCTGCTTGTGAATGCTTTGTACTGTTTTTAAATTATGACAAAAATTAATATGAACAAAAGGACAGTGAGGTGTGCATAAAGTTGGCAATCCTTAGGTTAAACACACAACACCAGCCTCTTCTGAAACCCATTTCCCTTCGGAAGCTTCCTAATTCATGGTTAATATAATCATGTGAGAGAGATGGATATGTTTCTGAAGTACTTCCTTGAGATATGTTTTACAAGCCTTGTAGTGTAAAGTTCCTGAAATATTTTTACCAGTGCCTTTTTTCTTCAATTCTTCATGCACATAATTCTTGTTTTCATTTTGAATCTGTTACAGAAACAGCAAAAATTAAAGATAGAAAGAATGGAGAAGAGAAAGGAGAGAGATGGGAAACGGAGAGAGAGGGGTGATGGGGAGGGAGATTAGAAAATTATTATTCAAGCTGGGTTATCTCTTAGTCAGTCAAGACATGATCTACTCAAATTACTTTCTGTCACTTTCTGGTGAGAGTAGTCAGCTGAATGATGTGGGTTAGACAGATCCTCATAAGATGCGTACTCCAATAGGTGTGGGGCATTTTCCAGTATGGAAGTTCTCTGAGTAAATTCCCCCACCAGTCCATCAAGGGTTCAGTATTTAAGTTTGAGAGAGAACCAGTTTATTCACCTCTGAGGAAGCTGTGAAAAATCACCCCTTCCTGCCTTTAATTCCTTACTGCAGTTTCATATTTTCTTGTTAGAGTCAATCATCTTACATTTAATCTATGTTTTAGAAAAACCTCTGAGTTATCTGCATCTCAAATACTCAGCAGTTCAGACTTCCAGAATCTCTATTATAATTCCAGAATGTAAATAATGATTAATAAATCTAGCAAGACTTCATGGAGTATCCCAAGCACCTGAGTTGGTGCTCAGCACAGTTGTCTCTCCTTGCTGACTACATGAATTCACCCTGCTAGAAATCCTCTTGGATATTGCAGGTTCACTTTGCTTTACTTTATTTAATATATAACTGTTTATTAAGTATATTTGCATGTACACATGAACAAAGCACACACACACACAACTTGAACAACGAATTGTTTCAAATAAAGGAGATGCACAGATATAAACTTTAGTATTAATTAAAAAATAAACCAAATGCAAGGCAAATGTATTTTGGTAAGGGACATTAAGGTAAATTTTGTGTAGATTAAGCTTTAATCCTCTCAAATAAATGGTTTGTTGAATTTGCTACATCTATTACATTATAAATAACTATGAGAGCTTTGTATTTTGCTGTTCAGTTATCAAGGAGACAAGTGGTTGTTGATATTAAGAAGATAAACATGAAACTGCTATAGAAAACCAGTTTCCCAGTCTATTTTCTGAAGTCACAGCACATAATAAAATATTTCATTGTTTTGCTTTTATTATTTTAATATAGATCTTTAGTGCTGTAATGGATATTGAGTTTATACTGTGACAAACCTCAGTTTGATGTAATTGTCCTCAATTGCCTTGGCTTGCTACAAAGTTCAATATTGTACCTAAAGAAAGTTTAATTATAAATATGCCAACTGTTCATTCATATATAATTTGGTGTGATTTTCATCCCTTAGTTTAGTTTTAATACGATATAAAGTAAGGATACTAATACTTGACATACAAAAACAACATGTAAATCACATGGCATCATGCACAAAATAAGCTGATAAGCTCAGCAGCTTCAGGGCCTTCTGAATCACTACCCATCCTGCTCTGTGTCTTCAACACTGCCTCACACTCTCTCTCCCTGAGTCCTTATCAGAAGACCTATCATATAAAATACTTCTTTACAAACTGTATAAATTTTATGGCCTATTATGAGTTCAGTGGAAGGACATTTTCCTATCTACTTAGCTCATCTGAGGCTTTAGGGCAAGGGGTGAGAGCCTGAACTCTTTGTGTTTGAATTTTGCAAGTTTTGCCAGAGCTTTCAGAATACATCATATCTGTGAGGTAACACCCTGTCCACAATGTGCATGCTGTTTGTGTACAAGGCTCAGAACTGTCATTTCTCATCACAATGCATTGCTTGTCTAATTTAGGAACAGGATGCAGAACTATTAGCTCAGTTAAGCAGTGTGCTGACCTGTGTTTGAACTTCATCCCATCTGCTACCAGGTTTCTATCCATATTGTTTTGTTCTACCATTTGGATGATGCAATCTCAAATTAAATATATGTATATTATATATAAATATATAATTATAAATAATATATAATATAAATGTATTATATGTATATATTAATATACATTAATGATTTAGTAAGAAACCACTGTGGGATAGTTCTTCATCATCTGTGGTTGGGAAATAACCACTATGCTACCATGTCTAAACAGAGACATCTGCACTTTCTAATCCTATTTGATCTTTGTAGATGCTGCTGTTATTTCTCTTTCGGAGACATCAATATTGATTGGCCTTTGAAAGAAAAGGATCAGTTCATCTGCTCTGTAAAGGAAGCTCAGTCACTGAGCTTATCTGAAATTATACAGAAAAAAAAAGAGCAATACAGTGTCCACCATACATAGATGCAAAGAACAATCAGAATTTTTGAAGAGTGCTATGTTGAGCAGGTTTGCAACAAATCACTTTAGTAAAGATTGAATCAGTACATTGAGGGAATACATTATTAGTCACTACAATAATATAAGTCAACTAGGTACATGTTATTTACTTTCTTGTTAGACCTATTTTAAATATACTAGATATTTTGACATATATGACCCTCCCTGTTCTCAGGGGTGATAGGCTGATATATAGATCTAAGAGGGTGAAGGGAGAAGAGACTGTAGATGAGGATTCAGAAACCCTGTGAGTGAAAATGGTGAATAATTACACCGGAACCAACTGCAGGGAGACAAAACAACTTAGAGTGATTCAAGTATTATGTACTTTTTGGTAGAGGGGTCAGAATATCCAGAATGGGTAAAGGTCATGGCTGAGTGCTTATTATACCCAGATGCCTTTTTAGAATGTGGAATCATTTCAGAAATCTCAGAGACTGGCTGAACAGGTTCTTATAAGGGAATTTGTAGTTGAACATGTAATCTTAAACAAAGCTATAGGTACAGGTGTGTATGAGGCTTTTTGAACTCCATAGAAAAGGTGAGAGAAGGGGAAGCCCTGCCAATGAAAGGAGACCTCTATTATACAATGAGCTCAGAAATCTATCTGGCCAATGGCGCACATTGTCCTAAAATTAGCAGGGCAGAAAACAAATTAATGTGATTATTTTGGAATTTACCATACCATTTGGTCCAATATGAACAAGTTAGGCAAAAAAAATCATTCATAAAGGATGCATCCATTTCTTACAAGATTAAGCCATGATGTTACTCATAGGAATCTTTCACTTTCCTCTGTTAGAGGTATTTGTCAGGTATATTGCATTAACAATCTTTAAATGATAGGGTATGAATCTTTAACAATTCTCACAAATTTTATATTTTTATATTGTAGTCTGGTTACATATAACCCAGTGTTAACATGTAATATCTCTAATTCCCTGTGATAGCACAATATTGGTAAGATGTAGAACCTGACTTCTGACTTTCACATAAATGTGACTAAGATCCTCTTGTCTTTAATTTTTTCACTGCTTTCCTTTCTCTTCTCCATGAAACACAAGATTTGCTTTGCTTCTCCTGGGAATAACAACCTATGAACAAATCCATGCCATATATATATTGACATGTATATTAAGATGTATTCAAACACATAGGCTTAAATACATGTAAGTACACATTTTGTCCCTGAATTTTTTGTTAAGTCAACATGATACATAGTTATGCATGCTTTGAGATATCTCAAATTATTTTCTAGGAGAAGTTGTAAGAATACATATTTAGGATCTTTAGGTAACAGAAGATGCTTTCTAACTAGGACCCAAGAAGTGCAAAGTACATAAAATTGATAGATTAATATCATCATAATTAAATTTATTTATAATGATAATAACATTTTAAAAACTTAGGTAAACTATCTTTGTACACAGAACTTATGAACAGTAAAATAAATATGTAAAAATTAAGCTGAATAAGTGAGGAGCTAAGAAAACAGCTTAGGCAGCAATGTGGTTCCATGTACTTATGAATATCTGAGATCTTTTTCCCAGAGTTCATCTAAAAACCAGTTACAGAAGCCAGGCCTATGTATGTTCTCAGTGCAAGTGAGTAAGACATAAAGATCCTTGGCAAGCACAGGGTAGCCAGTCTCTTTGGATCTGTAAGCTTCAATTTCAATGAATGATGTCATTGAGGAGGATACCCAATGTTAACTGCTGAGCATCTCATATCTAAGTATGTACTCAGAGAGACATTTATCATACACATAGACACACATACACACACATACACACACGAAAGAAAAGATATTGTAGAGGGAAATGTGACATATAATATATTAAAGTAGAAATTAAAGTATAGCTGCTGAAAGGGTTGTTAGGGGCACTTGTTGTTCTGATAGAGGATCATTGTCCGATCTCCAGAATCAATATAATGGCTCACAAACATCTAAAAATTTAAACATACACTTCTTACCTCTTTGAATACAAGGTAATGCTTATGATCCATATCCAATATACATACAACATTCATACATGTAAAATAATAAATATAAAATCAATGTAAGAAATTGAACTTACAAAGAAACAGTACACTTTAAAATTTATGATATCCAGGAATTTATTTACTAGAACTTCATAATCATATTTCATGATCATATACTATTTTATATATTACTGTTATTCCCAGATTTTTTTCAATAGTTTTATACTATGATTGTGTTCAGGGATAGATATTACCGTCATTTTGTCATTGTTCTGGGACCTGTCTCAGGTTATAGAGAATGTCTTCAAACTCTATCAGAACAGACCCAAAAGATTCAGGAGTTAGAAAGTATAATTTAATAAAGATTTCTTTAAAGAATAGTTTTGTACAGCAACAATACCATATGGATTGCATCAGGGTTCAAACTAGGTGATTGTATTATGATCAACTCAATAATGTCATCATCCAAGATAGAATGTACCTGTTTCATCTCAAATTAAGGCATGAGAGACAGCGACATATTCCTGGCACTGGAGTGCCATCTCGGGGTTCTGATGTGGCTTTTCACACACTAGTGTGTTGATTCTGTTCCTTTATTGAGAATTTACTTGAGAATATGTGGAGAACTGATCAGAGTTACTAAGAAGCAATGATGGTTACTGTTCAAGATAGTGATAGTTGTGGTCAGGCAAATCCATCCAATTGAATTTTCATCTTAAGCATAAATTTTTGACTCCACTTTAGCAATTGCTGTTTGGCAAAAGGTTCTGTTGAAAGTTTGTTTCAAATTCTCCACTGCATATATTCTGCTTATTATGATCTGGTAAACGTTTACCTTCTGATGCAGATTTGAAACAGAGGAAGATGTATTAGTTTGGCAGAGTAATGACTATCTTCTCACAGAGTAATTACTTTTCTTAAGTACAATTAGGTAAAGATGTATTGATTCATAACATTCAATTGATGTGTATAAATATGTATTTACCCACTGACAATGCTTCATCACTGCACACATCAGGGTTGTGTTGCTACTGACACTAACTACATCCATGACATCCTTTGCACACCAAGATGACTGAAGAATGACAGTGGTCAATTTCAGAGCCAATCTCTACTACAAAACTCAAGAGTGTGTTCTTTTTAATTTTTTATTTAGCAGTACTCTAATTTACTGTTCTGACAAGGCTTGGAGTACTTTTTCTTTCTTCTACACACAATCTATCGCTCATTCCCTTTAAGATCTCAGTAATATTTGCAGTTCACTACTTTCTTCTTTCACGTATTATAGGCCTCAAATGATGTTGGATAAAGTTTTATATTCATTAAGCAAAGAACTCCTTGAGATAAACAGTTTATTAACTAAAAATCAAGTGTGTCAATGGTACATAGGAATTGCCTATTAGAACATATTTTTAAAAAAATGAACAAAATTGAATGGTTGTCTGGAAAAATTTACTTACCAATAGAGAAAATGAGTCTATCTTTAGGGAAATAGATCGCAATGACTTTGCTCTGTCTAATATTGAGCTCCATATTAGACAGTAAAAAATGTCAAAATTTTTACCTTTGTGGGTGCTTATAAGCACCCACAAAATTATCATTAATTTCTTCTTACATATAATCACTGTGTGATGTTTGTGATATATCATAGATGGCATCTTCATAGAAAACAATTTGCTAAAACACAGCAACTAAAAATAGTAATGAAATGAATTCAACAATTAATAATGTTTTATTTGTTTTTGAAAAATAACTTTGAATTTAAATCTGAAAAGAGGATGTTAAGTTGTGAATTAGCAGGGAACATTTCAAGAAGAGTTGGAAGTAGAAAGTGTAAGTGTAGGCTGGGAAAATATTTCAAGGTTAAAAGCACAAATGCTCTTCCAGAGGATCCAGGCTCAGTTCCCAGCAAAAGGCAGCTCATAGCTGTTGTAAGCTTAGGACTGACACTGTCACCCAGATCTGTGGGCAAAAAGACAAAAACACAAAATAAAAAGCAAACAAAAAGTGGGAGTGGAAATGATCCAAAAATCTGTAGACATGCATGCAACTAATAAAACGGCTATTTCAGACAACCTCCCCAAAATGAGAGAGAAATGTATGCTACAAATTAATGAGGTGTGAAACAAGCATATTTTTACAAAAATGAAAAATTTAAAAGCAAATGATTAATAGCAACATAGTATTAAGCAAATTATGATACATTAGTTCAATGTGAGTGAATGAAGTGAGTTTATGAAGATTTTTTTTGCCTTTCTTTGGAGTATCATATCATAAATATTCTCTTCATGTTAAACTATAAAGTATTTGTAAAATATTTACAAAGAGTGGATAGAGAAGTTTTTCAGTGGTCAAGAATACTTGCTGTTCTTGCAAGGGACCCAGACTTGCTTTCAGATTCTACAAATTCTGCAATGCTAGCTCAAGAATATTCAGTGCCATGGTCAGGCCTTTCCAATGCATTCGTGCTCGTAATGCATACACATACATGTAGTTTATTACAGCATGTCATTTGTATATATAAAATAATTAAAATTTTAAACTACAAAAGATGGGTTAAATTAATTGTTAATTCTATGAATAAAAGTGCATTAGAAAACACCAGTTAAGACTGAGGTATTTCCTATGAAATATTCAGACTTCCTTGCCAAACATTGATGGTCCTATGAATTTTTTTATTCATTTTACCAGTTGTCATCTTTAAAAGTCTTGTGTAGGTAACATGATGTTAAAAAGAATCCTGGAAATAGTGTTAGAAACTTCACATTTGGCAGCAGATGATAATGCCAGGATTCAAACATGTTGACTCAAATAGAAATGGGCTTTTTATGGGCCCTGTGATAGGGATACAGATCAGTGAAATAGCTGATAAGAGCAAGTGTTGTTATTGCATTGGGCCAGAATTCTGTTTCCAGAACTTATACTGGGTGGCTTACAAACCACCTGCAATTCCAGCCCCAGCAGAATGTTTTGATACTGTCCTCTGTGATCACATGCACTCACATGCACATTCCCACACACAAAAATATATGGATAAGCCCGTAATTATAATAAAATAATGTAAGTAATGCTTTCTTTGGCTATGTAGAATTTTTGAATTCTGTTAATTACTGAATAAAAGAACCAGGATTTTTCTTCTATCTTCTATATCCTATAAAATGTACTATATATTAAACCAAATGTTGATACAACATGTTATACTATATCAACAGAACTAATTAAGCTGATAATCCACCTAACCAAATGCTCTAGGGGTCTTGATACTATCTAGACATTAGAAGAAGAAAAAAAGTATTTTTTATTCTTTCTTGTGTATACTCCCATATCCATATTCTAATGTTACATTTATTTTATCCAGTGTTTAAAATGATCATAATATATCACAATTAAGTTCATAACTGCAGTTAATATTTGTGGAATTGGAAACTTCTAGTTCTTTTGGAAAGTAAGTTACATCCAAATAGTGTTTTGCTGGAGCACACAGGTGAAAGGTTGTCTTGGTAAAGCAAACAAGTGAAAGAGTGTTTTCCTGAAGTAGACAGAGGTGAAACGATGTTTGGATATAGCAGACACATGAAAGGACCTGTGATGCAGGAGTTATAAATATGACTCCATGGAGAGTGGATGTGCACTGAGCTTTAATTTTGTTCCTTCCACCTTGCTATTCTTCTCAAAGACACACACATATTGGTTCAACCTACATAACCCTGTTGAGCTCAACTTGGGGATAATGCCACCACAGAGAGAAACTAGCTCAGACTGAACACAAGAACCCCATTCAAGGAGCTAGATAAAGGACCGAAGGAGCTGAAAGGGTCCGCAACCCCATGGGAAGAACAAAAGGATCAACTAACCAAACCCACCACAGCTCCTAAGGACTAAAACACCAACCAATGAGTTCATATGGAGAGACCCATGGCTCCAGGTGCATATGCAGCAAAGGACAGCATTTTCTGACATCAATTGGAGGAGAGCATTTGACCAGTGAAGACTTCTTTACCCAGTGTACAGGATTGCCAAGACACTGAGATGGAAGAGGATAGTTGGGAGAGGGAGCACCTTCATGGAGGTAATGAGAAGGGGAGGGGGGATAATGAGAAAGGGGATATCATCTGAAATGAAAACTAAAATAAAATTAAAATAAAAAAAAGAAGAAGAACTGCACTTGAGGTTCCTGTGGCAACAGGCTGCTTCTGCGGCCTTGCCTCAGGGTGGATGTCAAGTCTGGGAGTTTCTTCAGGTTTGAACTGCAGCTGCCTCTTGTCTGCTTGCTGGAAGGATTATACTGTAGCTTCTGTTTCATGTCTATTGTCTGCCTGCCTAGAGGACTGTTCTGTGACTGCTACATTGTGTTTCATGTTTGCTACTGGACAGAAGATGGAGCTCACCACCAAAGAACTGTTGATGAATAGGTTCCACTTACTAAATATCCTAATAAATCTTCTCTTCCACTAACTCTGCTGAGTGAAAATTAGCATCAGAAAAAAATTCATGAAGAGGATGTGAAACTGTGAGATTCCTATACCATAGTGAGGCCTAAAAGCAATGGGCAGGATGTGACATTGAGTGTACAATGAGAGTTAGTGAAAGCTAAGTTTTTGCATTTGCTAGAAAAAGCAATATTTCCATGTTCTGCTTCTATGCTTGTAATATTTTGTATGAGACAACATTTATCCTTCTATATACAAACATGCCAATTACCACACCACATGTCCCTCCATCATTAATAGTCAAAAACCTTTCAGAAACTTAGATTAAACCCTGATACTTTAAGCTCACCAGTAACTTAAAGTCTAAAATTTGCATTTTCCCCAACTCTTCAAGTATTTTTTAAAAGAATTGTTTATTTATTTTATTTATATGAGTACACTGTAGCTGTCTTCAGACACCAGAAGACAGCATCAGAACCCATTACAGATGATTGTGAGGCACCATGTGGTTGCTGGGAACTGAACTCAGGACCACTGGAAGTCCTCTTAACAACTCAGACATCTCTCTAGCCCTTCACTTTAACTATTAACTTCCATCTTATACCAAGAACTATTTAATCCACCATATAAACAAACTCAAAGAAAAAAATCACATGGTCATCTAACTAGATGCTGAGAAAGCATTTGACAAAATTCAACACCTCTTCATGTTAAAAGTACTGGAAAGAACAGGAATCCAAGTTCCATACTTAAACATAATAAAAGCAATATAAAGCAAACCAACAGCCAACATCAAACTTAACAGTGGGAAACTTGAAGCAATCCTACTAAAATCAGGGACTCGACAAGCTGCCCACTCTCCCCCTACCTATTCAACATAGTACTGGAAGTCCTGGCTGGAGCAATTAGACAGCAAAAGGAGATCAAGGGGATACAAATCGGGAAAAAAAAAAAAAGATTAAAAACATCACACTTTGCCGATCACATGATAGTGTACTTAAGTGACCCCAAAAACTCCACCAGAGAACTCCTACAGCTGATAAACAAGTTCAGCAAAGTGGCTGAATACAAAATCAACTCAAACAAATCAGTAGCCTTCCTATACTCAAAGGACAACCGTGGAGAAAGAAATTAGGGAAAAGGTACCCTTCACAATCATCACAAAAACTATGAAATACCTTGGTGTGACTCTAACTAAGCAAGTGAAGGACCTGTACGACAAGAACTTCAAACCTCTAAAGAAGGAAATTGAGGAGGATCTCAGAAAATGGAAAGATCTACCATGCTCATGGATTGGAAAGATCAACATTTTAAAAATGGCCATCCTACCAAAAGCAATCTACAGATTCAACTCAATCCCTATCAGAATTCCAACACAGTTCTTCATGGAATTGGAAAGATCAATGTGCAATTTTATATGGAACAACAAAAGACCTAGAATAGCAAAATCCATCATCATCAACAAGAAAACATCGGCAGAAATCACTATCCTTGACCTCAAGCTATATTACAAGGCAATTGTGCTGAAAACTGCATGGTACTGGTACAGAAATAGGCATGTGGATCAATGGAATAGAATAGAAGATCCAGAAATGAGCCCTTACATATATGGTCACCTGATTTTTGACAAAGGAGCCGCAAACATTCAATGGAAAAAGGACAGCCTATTCAACAAATGGTGCTGGTCCAACTGGCACTCAGCATGCAGAAGAATGAAAATAGAACCTTTCTTATCTCCTTGTACAAAGCTCAAGTGTAAGTAGATCAAAGATCTCCACATTAAACCAGATACACTGAAACTATTAGATGAGAAATTAGAGAAAACTTTAGAACATATAGGCACAGGAGAAAATTTTCTGAACAAAACACCAATGGCTCAAGCTCTAAGGTCAAAGATTAACAAATGGAACTTAATGAGATTGCAAAGTTTTTGTAAGGCTAAGGACATTGTCAAGAAAACCAAACAGCAGCCAACAGAATGGGAAACAATTTTTACCAATTCCACATCAGATACAGGCCTAATATCTAAGGTATACAAAGAACTCAAAAAGCTAGACACCAGAGAATCAAATAACCCTATTAAAAAATGCAGTACAGAGCTAAACAAAACGTTCTCAGTTGAGGAATATCGAATGGCTGAGAAATATCTGAGGAAGTGCTCAGCATCTTTAGCCATCAGGGAAATGCAAATCAAAACAACCATGAGATTCCACCTCACACCAGTCAGATTGGCCAAGATCCAAAACTCAGGCGACAACAGATGCTGGCGAGGTTGTGGAGAAAGAGGAACCCTTCTCCACTGTTGGTGGGGTTGCAAACTAATACAACCACTCTGAAAATCAGTCTGGCGATACCTCAGAAAATTGGACATGATACTACCTGAAGACCCAGCTATTCCACTTCTGGGCATATACCCCAGAGACTCCTTAGTACACAACAAAGATATATGCACCACAATGTTCAGCTCTATTTATAATAGCCAGAAGCTGGAAAGAACCCAGATGTCCTTCAGAAGATGAATGGATACAAAAATTGTGGTACATTTACACAATGGAATACTACTCAGCCACCAGAAACAATGACTTGACCAAATTCTTAAGAAAATGGCTGCATCTAGATAATATCATTCTGAGTGAGATAACCCAGTCACAAAGAACAGACATAATATGCAGTCACTGATAATGGGATGCTCACCCCAGAGGCTCGCACTGCCCCAGAAACAACTCACAGACTGTATGAAGTCCAAGAAATAAAGAAAACAAAACAAAACAAAACAAAAAAAAATCTCTATACAACAAGAAAACTTTGACTATTTCCATGTTACATTTTGTTTTACATGTACTTTATGCTCATTGTAACTATTAAGTTTTCAATGCATACTATCAAACCTTTAAAA
Source organism: Micromys minutus (assembly GCF_963924665.1). Taxonomy (NCBI): domain Eukaryota; kingdom Metazoa; phylum Chordata; class Mammalia; order Rodentia; family Muridae; genus Micromys; species Micromys minutus. The sequence goes on along the minus strand of NC_137983.1, from coordinate 58,421,000 downwards.
AAATCAAGTACCGACTAAAAAATATATTCATACAGTTTTATGTAAAAATTTTTTTAAATCTGAAAAAAAATTCTTGACAAAAATGTATTCTATAATTTTATGCAAACAATGCTTCAAATCTGTACATTTATCTTTGTTTTGTAAAATAAAGTTGTTTAAAAAAAATAACTATTTTCTTAGCTGATGATTATTAAAATTCACTTAGGAAATTCTTTGTCTTCCTCACTTTGCTATAATGCCTTGTTATTGCCAATTTTTATCAAACAAAATTTTCACTACTGTATCTGAAGCCATATTCTGTACTTTTATCAGGTTTCTTCATTGTCTCTTTTTTCCTTCTATCTTTTCCCTTTTCACTTTTTCCCTTCTTTCCAGTTTATTCATTTATTCACTCATTCATTCATTCATTCATTTCATTTTCCCTTTACTTTCTACTTTCTCTCTTTATATCAGAATCCTTCTAGGTTGTACAGACTGTGGTCAAACTCAGATCCCTCCCACCTCAGAATCTTTAGAATTCTGGAATTATGATCATGTGTCGTCATGTCTGGGTCTCTGTGATATGACAGATTAATGAGACTGTGGTGTTAGGTATATTCAGCAAACCAACCAGCAATCTAAGAGAATATTTTTATTTTATAATAATACATCTCAGAATATCTCAGCAATTAACATCTTAATCACCCTAAATAACCATTTCCTACTATTTTTCATTATATTATAAAATTAGTATGTTATACATAGAAATATCATAAATAATAAAACAGTGGCATTCCTCAATCAATAGATATATTTAGAATTTTATTTTATACTCCCCAGTTTTTACCTTAAAGTTCCGATGCAAGAGCAACATTAAATATACCAAATGATGAACACTGGAGAATATACTTACTTAAGAAAAATTCTAAAGCATAGAAATTAATGTATTTGAATTTTGTTAACAATTGATCAGCATTTATTCTCTAAAATTGCCAGAATTTTAATTATCATGGTAATGCCACAAATATGAAGAAAATGTAAAGTATGTGACTATATTCATGTAAAGAGATCATTCTACATGACAACTTTTATTCCAGTGTAAGTTCTAAGACAGCATTCTACAAATCACTTTATAAATGTCTTTAATATTAGTAACCAATTGACTGTTCCTTAGAGAATCTTTCTCTGCTACATCTCACCTGGGTAGAATGGACGTCCCTGACATACAGAAGAGTTGGTGACAAAAATGGAAGAAATAGCATTTTGTTATCTGAGAGAAGATAGTCACCTTTTGTTGAAAAAGTTAATGACACATCATAAATGAGAACCTTTCTAATTTTTCTTCTTGTATGCCAAAGTAGTTTTAAAATGGCAAACATACAGTTATATGTATGTGCAATGTTATGCATAAATGTATATATATATATATATATATATATATATATATATATATATATGTTATGAGTAGAAATATGAGAATTTATAAACTGTTTTTAAATGATGTATGGCTTTAATATCTAATTAGTAGATTAATATATATTAATGTACATATGCTCACAGAGAGAAACTATATTTATTTCCTTACTGATGACATTTTTCCTACTGCCTAATATAAATAAACAATGGGATACTTAACAAAAATCTCTTAAACATTATTCATGAATATATACTTCAAAGATACCTTTTATAATTTGGTGTCTGAACTATGAATTATTTGGTACTTGGTCCATCGTGTCTGATAGTGATGTGATGGCATTGCAATGTAACACTGTAGGAACACACCAGGATGACTGAAATAAATAAAATGACAACCAGAAATGCATTTTGTGCTAAGGTAGGCAGAGGTGTTGGTGAAGGCCAGGTGAGATAAACTCTACACAAATTAATACAACAAAAGGATACTGAGACCTGGAGGGGATTATGTATCCCTCCGAGAGAAATACACCTAGTGGTAATCCAATGTTAAATGATCAGCTCTGAAAATATGCCTAAAATTAACACTGTACTGACTAAGCAGTATCCTTATGTATTTATGAATATAGTGAAGAAATCATTTTAAAGAATCCAACCTGCTGAGGTCTAGAAATGTTCTTCGATGGCATAAGAAAACTGAAGTTATACTCATTTCATTCCTGTGGAAATTATGAGAGAAAACAACAAAAATATATATAACCAACTGCAAAACAGCAAAACGTAGGTCCATATAGCCAGATCAGTGTTTCTTTGCACAGAACCCTGTAATCCTAAACCGCTAAGCTAAATGAAAATCTGCCCCCTCACAGAAACAGCCTTTATGAGCACTGGAAAAATGTGACCCTGTCTAGACAATCATTGAGAAGAAAACCAAATTTGCTTTTGAGTTGAAACAGGATCTCTTGTACCCCAGGTTAGACTTGAACTTTCAATGTAACAGATGGTAACAGTTGATTCTCCTATCTCCGCCTCCCAACTGGGAGGTCTACTAGAGTACTTACTGTGCATTCCAAGGCATTGAGAACACACACACACACTCACACACACACACAATAACCCCAGATTAATTAGTGAAACACTCAAAACTTAGTGCAGACTTTTTCACTGAATAAATCATTGCCTGTTTCCTTACCTCCCCTTTTCACTTTTTACCCCATCATATTTTTTATTTTTTAGTTTTAAACTTTTTATTACAGAAGTCAACTTCCTGAACAAGACTTCAGTGGCTCAGGCACTAAGGTCAAAAATTAATAAATGGGACCATATGAAACTTAACAGCTTCTGTAAGTCAAAGGACACTGTGAGCAGAAAAAAAAAAAAATGGCACCCCTACAGATGGGGAAAATACCTTCACTAACCCTACATCTAAAAGAGGGCTAATTTAAAAATATTTAAAGAACTCAATTAGTTAAACACCAACAATCCAAATAACCCAATTAAAAATGGGGTACAGAAATTCTTAAAAGAGGATTCTTATTTTTTATTTTTTATGGGATAGTCTCTGTATTTACATTTCAAAAGTTATCTCCTGCCCCATCTACCATCACTCCTCCCCCTCGACTTGCTTCCATGAAGGGGCTCCCTCTCCCAACCAACCTCTCCAACTCAGTGCCTTGGCATTCCCCTGCATTGTAAAAATGCATCTTTACTGAACCAAAGGCCTCTTCTCCCATTGATGCCAGACAATGCTATCCTCTGCTGTATATGAATCCATGGGTCCCTTTATGTGTGTGCTCATTGGATGGTGTTTTAGTTCCTGGGAGTTCTAGAAGGTTTAGTTGGTTGATAATGTTGTTCTTCCTATGGGGTTGTAAACACTTTCAGCTCCTTCAGTCCTCTAGTTCTTTTCGGGTCCCCTTTTTCAGTCCTATGGCTAGCTGCAAGCATCCTCAACTGTATCTGTATGACTCTCAGGAGGCATCCATATCTGACTCCTTCTAGTAAGAACTTCTTGGCATCACTAATAGTGCTTTGGTTTGGTGGCTGAATATGGGGTGTATCCCCAGGTGAGACAGTCTCAGAATCATTTTTTCTTCAATTCCTGCTTCTCAATTTGTTCCTGTATTTCCTCCTGTGAGCGTTTTGTTCTCCCTTCTAAGAAGGACTGAGGCATTCTGGCCTTCCTATTTTTTTGAGATTCATAAGGTCTATTAATTATTTCTTGGATATTCAAAGCTTTTGTGGCTAGTATCTGCTTACCAGTGAGTGTATACCATGTGTGTTCTTTTGTGACCAGGTTACCTCACTCAGGATGATAGCTTCTATTTCCATTCATTTGCCTAGGAATTTGATGAAGTCATTGTTTCTAATCGCTAAGTAGTACTCCATTGTGTAAATGTACCACAATTTCTGTATCCATTCCTCTTTGAAGGACATCTGGGTTCTTTCCAGCTTTTGACTATTATAAATAAGACTGCTATGAACATTTACCCATCATAATTAAACACATAGTCTATGATCAACCATAAAACATGTTTTTCAAGATAGCAAATATTCCATGAGAAACCAAAGAGTTATACAGGGAAATGTGCAAGAAATTGAAAAAAAAAAAACACATTTTGACTTTAATCCCTAAAAATATAGATAAAATTTTTATATTAATTCTCTAGGCAAAGTAGGTATGTAGATAGATCTAAAATCTAACACATTATAGAAAAGGTGCACATGAGAGACTCATTCATTTTTTACTCACAATGGAAGTGAGGGACAATTGTATGGTGACAGAGAACTCAAGTAGCAATATGCCTGATAAGACAGATGTGCATGTCTAGTGACAGTGTTGATGAATCAGGAATCAATTATTCACTTTAGAATGGACAGTTAAAGTAATTTAGTAACTCTATCTTAATTGCATTTGAAATACAATTTCATTTTCAAATAATTCATTGGAACAAGTATCATATGCTATTTTAACACATCTCATAAGTCATGTTAGTATGCTCACCAAAGTGTAGAACTATGTTCACTGCTTAGTCTCTTTAGTTGATATGTAATAACTTGGATTAAATTTCAAAATAATTGCAAAAGCTAAGTTTTCATTTGAATGCTTGGAAGGTGAAAATTGGTAGTTTCACACATCTCTAAGCACTGTGCCTTTGTCTGGGGAAAAAGGACAGGAGACATGTTCTTACCGTTTATCTATGCATTTATTATCTATCTTGTCTGCATTTTTCCTTTGAAACCCCTACAGATGTCTGTATAACTAAAAGGTTTTCCATTACACATAATTTTAAGGAGAACAAATAATATGCAATCATATAAAATGTGAGAAAAATTATGACCATCTCATCTCCAGAGAGATCCACATTTAGATTCAATTTACTCCAAGAAAGCCTAGGATACCCATATAGTCAGAAGTGTTCTGAGGGTCAGAGGGTGGAAAATTGTGTAGTTATCTGGCTTTAGTAGGGACCTGGCATGCATACATTAACAGTGTACATTGCATGCTTATGGAGTTAGCTTCATGTGGAACCACTAGCCAAGAACATAAGTACTGTCTTCTTTCCCTATTATATTTCCTGATTTGTCTTACTGAATGACTAGCTAGACATTTTCTGGCTTCTATTTTGCAGAGATATGTTTGGATATAAAACAAGAGCCATTTATAGAAAATCTAGTGTTTTAGAAGAGAATTTCCTAAATTCTGTGTAAGGAATTTTGACAACTTGGAGTATGAACTATATGGTGGTTTGTTGAAGGTAAAGAATCTAAACTATTGATTACTGTGCTATTCAGAAATACACTTCATTTTTACGTGAGCTATCTATACTGTAAAACTGGAGAGATATTATTATCTTTATTTTCTCTGATTTTTGTTTTCAGGCTTCTGAGAATGCTGAGTTGATAGACTGAAGCCTCTGTGGGAGAAATGGCCTGTGGGAAGAGTGGGTAGAAGACAGATCCTGATAAAGCCCCAGACCTGTGCTGTGGTGTGAGGTGAGGCTCTTTTATTTGGAAGAAATGGGATTCAGAAACAGCTGTGTGATGTCTGGATTTGAGTTCCTCTTTCAATTATCTTTTACAAGATGTCTAGGACTCGGACACGGTGAGTGTGACATAGTACTCCAGTGTCAACAATGCAAAGAAGATTAGGCAATTCCTTCATATTCTAACGTGATTTACTTTTCTGAAATAAGAAGCTTCTGTTAACTTCAAGCCAACAGTGAACCAGAATAATTAATCATAGTATATTAATTCTCTGCTATATGGTAGCCTCTATCTATGCAAAAGAGTAATAAAACTTTGCATGATGAGCTCAAATCTCTAATGAATGATCATTAGTAATTTAAACTAATCATCCAGGCATGAATTCACATTGTTTGAAAATGAGTAAAAGGACTTAACCAGATAAGAAAATCATTTTCTGTATGATTATGGACAAACATCTTTGGATGAGTATAATCCACTGTGAAGATGTTTCTGCTCAGTATAATTCTGGTCTTAGCATAAACTACAACTACAAAGCATCTATAGAAAAAAAGCACATGCAATGAAGAGGAGTTTCAGGAAGGGAGGGGCATCCATGATGGGGTTGCTATGAGAACCCAAACAGATAGCTTAGGTAGTTGAAGTTATTGTTTTTATTGTAAAACAAACCAATGATGTAATAATGATAAGAACTCTAATTTCTTACTCCTATGGAAAAAATGTTCTAAAATTTTTGTAGTTGGAAAGTATTAATATTTATGACCACAGTTTCTTGTGAGGAGAATTGTGCATGCAGCCTACATGCTCATTCTCCTAGGAAGCCCTTGGTCCAGGTGTGAAGTATATATTGCTTTTATGAGGTTTCAGGGTTTTATTTCAAACTGCAGTTTCTTTATCAGACTCAATTTCATGATGAGGTTACAGGACTGAAGCCCTCAGCTGTTATAGATTGTGTTTTCTGGTGCCCTATCATGTGATCCTTCACACAGATGTGCCTTTTCACAACAGGTGACAGCATTAAGGCAAATAAGAAAGTCTTTCTTTATGCTTTTACTTGACGGTCTTATGTAGTACAAGTTTTCTCCAAAGGACATCTCTTCAGCTTCATTTGATATGGGAAGATAAATCATGAACAACATCAGACTTCATAAGAAATAACAATAGTGTCTGCTGAAATTGTTAGAAAGGGATTAGTCAGTACTCAGGACTCAATAAATTAGGAATTATTTACACATGCTCCTATTAGTCTGTAATATGGAGTACCTGTGGAAAATACAACAAACCACTTGTCCTTTTCTTCCTTAGCATTTTCAAAACCAAACACATTCAGAGGGTAAAACTGTAGCTTTCAATTAGTATCCAGTTTTTGAAGGCGAAATGTTGTATAGTAGATCTCTTTAGCACACCTTGGCCACTGTAGCACCTAAATTACATTATTTTACTTTGCAAACCACGCTGAAAGTATTTAGTGGGCAATTATGGCATCCAGGAGGGAGAGGGATAGGCTGTTAATTAAAAAACAGTTATCAACAAAGGTAAAAAAACATGAAAGTTAAAAACAGTTGACTGCTGAGTTAGAACATAGAGTTGAAGATCAGAAAAATTGGGAATGTAGGCATTTCCATAGTAAGACTTCACATTTTGGATATATATGTCAGGAGAACCTGGGGTACAGAGAAGAGGAGCTGCTACGGTCAGTGCATAGCTTGCCTATGTTGAAGCTAGATATTGGTTCTTTCTGCTATTCTTTCTCTCTGAGATTCTTCTAATATAGACATATTATTATTTATTTTTGTAACTATGTGACGTGTAGAATTAAATACATTGTGAATAGAAATCTTTCTGACACCAACTTGTTTATAAAGGATGAGTTAAAATCTGTTCTCGAAGGATACTAATTTTTAATTGTCAGTTATATGAGCAGCTAACCATTAAATGAGGAAAAACATTTATTAATCAATCACCTGTTGAATAGAAATTTTCACACAATAAATTTTTGTTTATGTGTTGCAGTAAATATTAAAAAGATGGTGAAATGTTCCAACATGTCACTATGCCACATGCTCCCATGTACTCTCTGAATCCGGCATTCTCTCTCTTGTTAGTTTCGGCACTAACTGGCTATACAGAACTAACATATATTCATCTTAGTGGCAGCTGCTCTCTGGTTAGTCTCTTTCCCGGCTGCCTCTCTGCTAGCCATAAACTCTACTCACATTCCAACAGCCCAACAAATAAAAAACTCCAGAAAATTGTTATTTAGTAATGGACTTTATCTCAGATTTTCTCTGTAAAATTGACACTCCATAAAACATCCATAGTATAAACTATGAGCCAAATGATGTGATATAATTTTCCCATCTAGACAAGACAAATCATTCTGTACAAGTTCATCACTTATAAAATATTCATCTCTACCTGTGGCTAATTAAGGTCATATCGGTTTGGGTCATCCTCATCATTCTCCATCTTCTCTCCCCTTCTCTCCTCCTTACCCCCTTTCCAAATCAATTTCTGCCTTGATAAGACAAACTCTCTTATCACAGGCCTTGTGCCAGCCCTCTTTGCATAAAGACAATAACCTACAAATATGTTTATTAACAGTTAATGTAATTCAGTATTGAAAATTTGCAAAATAAAGAAATAATGAGTATAAAAACAAATTCTGTATAACCCTTCATTAAAATATGTTCATGTTCATTATATTTTAGATTATTTATATTACTAATTTTATATATCTTCAAATTCTATAGTAACTGAAATATTTTATACTATTTCTTTTTTGTGACAAACTATGTACTGGTGTCACAGATATTTAACAATATATATTTTAGTAATCATCACATATTTTCCTATTCCCTTGCTTGTAATAGTATCTCCTGGTTTTACTCTTCCAAATTCAGAGTGTTGGAACATTTTCAAATGAGCTCTGCCTTCAATGTGTACTTATGTGTTGTAAGCTGCTTTATGTCCCTCTTTAGCATTCTCAAATAAGTTGGGGATTTGTGGGGCCATGGGGCTGAAGAGGTATCCTGATAGGTTGAAGCCCTGGGGGACCCTAAAAGATAGAAGGGAGCTTTCTTGTCTCCTGGGAGATCAGGCCCCTCTCACACAGCTACAGTCCTCAACAGCTCCCTGTAGAGAGGTTTGAGTCAAGAGATATAAGCTCAAGCCAGATCAGCCACACCCCAATTCCTCACTCTGCAGATGAAGAAGTGTCCACTTGTCACTTAGGCTCAAGACAGAAGCTGAACCACACCTGCAAATATGTAGATGAGGTATTTACAAGCTCTCAGGCAGAGCCAATGGGAAGTACTTCCTGTCAGACTCTTGAACCATCTAAAAATTGTATATATGAGGCCTGTCTGGAATTAAAGGTGTGCAGGAATTACTCCATCATCCGAGAGCTTCTGTCATAGGTTCTGTAACACTGCAGCTTGGGAAGAGATAGGCTCCTCCGAAATTGCCAAAAGCTCTCCTGCACTCCCCCTCTCTCTCAATCTGTCTCTCTTCTCCCATCCCTCTCTCCCTCCTTTCTTCCCTTTTTCCCCTCTCTCCTCCCACTCTCTCCTCCCTCCCTCTTCTGTTTCTTTCTCTCTCTCTCCTTCCTTTCCGTCCATCTCTTTCCCTCTCCCCAACCCATTCTATTGATCTATTTTTTGCTCTCCTTTTTCTTCTTCTGCCTCTAGTTTATGAGTGTGAGTGTACATGTGTGAGTGTTTAAAATTGTGGCCACTGATGATTGCTAACAATTTTCACAATATCCTCACTTCTCAGTGTTTTCTTCCTCTAATGCATGAATATGAAAAATGTGGGGCTTTTAAATTCTTCACTGAAGGTCCTCTTGGAGTATTCTACAAATTGAGAAGTATCAGAGGTGAGATATGGTGAAACCTTAAAGAGTCTTTAATCTTAAAAGCGTTGTCCTATAAATGACTTAATTCATGCAAAACACTATGAATCCATGGACTCTGGGTCATGTGTACATTGGGACTGTTACAAATATCAGCAGCTGATTCTTTCCTAGCTGAGCCCCTCTTATTTTGTGATACCCTTTGCACCATGAAGTTCTACTGATCTCACTAGCTAGAATTTTGTTGCCAGACAGACTCCCTTGACACTGAAACTTCTATCCTCCAAAACTTAGAGAAATTAACCAGTTGATATTCATAAACTGCTGTAGCATGAATCATGTAGCCACAGTGACAGAAATGCAATGAATAATTCTCACTTTATATATTAATAACACTATGCTTATATATGTTGTTTAATTCTGATAGAATTGAAGTTGAAACCTATTCTACCTTCACTAGTATATAATTTTCATTTTATAGTTATTAGGGGTTATGAAGAAGAGGGACTCCTGGCTAGGAAAGGTGAAGGAGAGCAGAAATAGAAAGGACAAACATTGTACTTAAAATTAAAATTATAAAACTATAAAAGATGTGATCATTTTTTGTTCTAATGTTTACCTTGGTCAAACTATTTATATTGAACTATCATATCCCAGACTCAAACTGCTTCATTTTCTTTTCTTATTCCTTGACAATTACCATCTTTTATAAAGCATATAATAGATTCATTTCAGTTTATTCTCAACTATAGAAGAACATAAAGTCTATAAGGGATTGTTTTGTGCTGTTGAGTGCTATATTAGAAGACACTAAAATGTCATCAATGTTATGGATCATAAGTCAGCATGTAAGGAATGTATTTCTCAGTCTAGGCAGTAAGACATAATGATTCCTTTATAATATTCTCTAACAAAAGGGTGATGTCTCCTGTGCCACCTCAGTGAGTGCTTAAAAAAAACTGTTGCCAAAGAAGATAGCAAAGCATGAAAGTAATTAATGAACAATTCATGGAAAACTAGTCACTCTTATTTGCTAGTAACACTTATAACTTAAGATATTTAGGCAAGTCATAATTCAGTTTCTTGATCATTACCCAATCCCTGGGCAATCTGACCATTGAAATGATAGGCTTTCTTTGAATTTAAACATTCCCTTAATAAAATCTCGTTGCAAGTAAATGTCTTATAGATTCAATTTGTATATTTTTATTAAGAACAAATCATCTCTGTAAATTTTTTAAAAGGTGTTCTGCCCTCTGTGATGGGAGGATAAATATGTCTTTTATTGTTTTGTTTTGCATTGCTGTTTTGTTTCTGTTTGTTTTTTACTGCAAATCTTCACTAGTAATAATTAAGTCAACTTGCTGAGACATTTCTGCAGGATTGAGAAAATTTATTTCCAAAGTCCAACAACTTGCTACAGTTATGCCCATGATTCTGCTTCCAGCTTGTGCTTTCTATAGTCATGATTCTTCCAATTTGTTACCCAGCATGGTCAAGTCTTATGCTACTTTGGATGTGATGTGAAAAAGAATCCCACTGTTCTGTAGCAAGGGCCTGTCAGAGCAGAGCCTGAATTTCTCCAATTTTCTTTTGTGTAATATGACTTAGAGCTATGGGGGAAAAGAATTGGCTACTTTTTATTTTCTTTATCAAAGTACTCAGAATTTTCTAGTGTTTCGTTTTTCTTTTTTTATCACCAATAATGTTAGATAGAATCCCTACTACTATTACTATCTTCTCTTGATCAAAGTTACATTTTTATAGCAACTGCCTAACAAGAGCATCACCAGCCAGATATACAGCAAGATTCAGCACTTCATTTATTTTAGGCTAACACTTAAACATAATGAATGATTAACACCTTCATCTTAATGGTTCATATATCTGTGAGCTGATGTTATTACAATCAGATGGTTTGTTGTCACAATGAAGGTTGTGCTCTTGAATTTTAGTGTTAGTAAGTTGACTAACAAGAACTTTGAACTTACATAAGCCAAGGTTTCAAACAACATAGCAGGCATAAGAAAGTCCTCAGCAGTTGCTGCACATAGGAAGGAATCAACACATTTCATGAATTTACTCTAAATTCAGGAGACCTGAGCTGAGAGATGTACCATGAGTCTGAAGGCCTTTGAGAAAATGGTATAGCTTCCAGGCTTTTCATTATTAGTTCCTAAGTGTTGCTCAGGTGGATAAAGGTAGAACCATGTGCTATGAATAGTTACCTCATTAAGTTAGGGAGGATTTACATCCTATTTTGTACTTTTTAAAAATTTACTGTGGCTTCTGTGTGTCTGTGTGTGTGTGTGTGTGTGTGTGTGTGTGTGTGTGTGTGTGTGACAGAGTCACATGAATCCCATTCAAGGATGCTCTTACAATGTCTTTGCAGGTAAAAATAATTTAGAGATTCTGATGGTCTTAAGTCCAATTCCCATGTGCTGGAATTAAAGGCACCCGTCACACACAGGTATTGAGGTACACATGTGTTTCTGTGTCTCAGTGTAATGGTGATTTTTTAGGACTTTGAGGAACTCAAAATAAAGGCCAAGAATGACAGTTCCCAGCAGGAGAAAAGTTGGTTAGCAAAGACTTTCTTTTTTGGTTGAATTGTTTCTTTCTTTTTGTGTGTGCACCATACAGATGTGTGAAGCTCAAAAGAATATAGTTTCTTAATGGAGCTTCCCTACAGAATATGACAGGAAAATCACTAGAAATATGGGAAATAAGTGTCTTGAAGCATGGAGGCAGCCTCAATTTTTGATAATTATTTAATAAAATAAACAAATAACGTTTGATCATGGAGAGCAATAAAACAAAGCCTGACATTAGGAAAAGCATTAAAGAGGTAATCCAGGGTGTGAATGTTGCCCATTTCAGATTTTATCACATTCAATGTATTAGTTTTGAGAAGTGGGAAAAGCTACACATTTTGCATGGTGTAGATTTACTTCTTTAATATAGATTTCGCTGCATCCCAACAGAAGAGCCAGCATCCTATACCCCAAAGCATTAAGGGGTAGTTTGAGCTGATGCCTTGCCACTATGCCCAACAGGGGAGCTTTGATATTGTTTCTCATTTGATAATGTAACCAGACCATGAAAAGCTCTTCAAATCATTAAAACAGCATGAAAAAAAAAAGTCAGATTTTTTTCAACATTCTCTTCTCTCGGGATGTCTTAAAAGAAATATTTTAATAAATACCTTGCACTTTGTAATTTTCTTTTGCCATTTTTGCTTTGGGGAACAAATTTATTCAATTGCTTAAAAGAGCTATTCTCTGATATATGGTCCCTAAAAAGTTGCAAGTGTACAGAGATTTGTTAACTGAATTAGTGGTTTCTGACAAATCGGGAGTCTATCACAAACCACTATGTAAGTTGAAATAGCATAGAATTAAATAAAATGGTGTAATGACATGCAGAAATTGCCAACAATCTATCAAACTTATAAAGCCTAGCTAACTCAGCTTCTAATTATTCATGTGTTAAGCAAAACATGTTGTTACTTAAAGAGTTTCATGAGATTTTGCAGGATACAGTGTTTTCTAGGTCATTTTGTGCAGTGCTTCCTTTTAACCCAAAGAACACTTCACTTAACAGGATGTGGCTTCAGTTATCCTGCAGAAATTAAGTATTATCCTGACACATTGGATTACATGCATGGTTATAAGTGGAAATTGATTTCTGCAGTGCTATTTTGGGAAGAAATAAAGAAAATGTAGCAACAATCTTTTCATTAATTGTTCTCTATGCAAAAAGATTTATAATCTGAAAGGACACATCTACTGGTAGAGGTTGCATATACACTGTTCACATCTTTCTTGCCACTCAAAGATGCCATAAAAATGATAGTGTTGCAATTAATCACAATTTTATCTTGCACAAACATTTCTATATGCTTTGACAGACACTAGTTTTTAAATATCTGAAGACTCATTTATGTGTTATTTTAGTATTATGTGAATTTATTACTAAAACATTGTCCTGTCCAAATTCGTTACTTTTTATATGTATACCTAGCAATATATCAGAAGATTACTGGAATATTTACTCTACTATGACACTTAGAGATTATTTTGTTTTTGTTCAAATAGCAGTGCTTTTTCTCATAAATATATCAACTGTTTTCAATTAACAGTTTTGTTTTTAAATTGTTCCACTGATATTTCATGTTGAAGTGCTTATTGAGCATGGAATCAAAGAATAAAATTTGTGAGTGGCAATTTCTTTTAAATTAAACTGCATATGATGAAGCCAATTAAGTAGAAATGAGCCATCTCTACATGACATTGGTAGGAGATAGTTTTGAAATGGTATCTGCAATTTTAGTACAACTGGCAATATACTCCCTTTTATTATATTAAAATGAATGATAATTATACTTAGATCTTTAAGCTATTAGGCCTTATTTTTCAGATGTTTTAATTCCTCAGTGACAAACCTACATTCTGCATCTCATGTAATTGAGATAACCAATATAGATTACTTAATAAGCCTAAGGAGTCAACAACCAACACTTTAAAATGGTCCTAAATGTTATTAAATAGTATTCAGAGATGAATGTCTTTAGGAGTATTCTCAACCTATAGATTTTTCATTCATGTCGATCTTGGTGTTGTAGCACATACACATACCGTAAGCACCCTCAGCTGCCTCTTTGTAAAGGCATTGACTGTGGAAAATCATAGGCCCTGGCAGCACATCGAGCAGCTTATCAATTCCAGCACTGCTTCCACAAACTGCACAGAGAAAGAACCTTCTCCTCTCATTAGATGTCTCTCTAGGTGCAGTGCAAATAAAAAAAGGTTATTTTTATTATGCCCTTTGCTAAGTGTCCTGAAGTAGATGTTAATATTTTATATACAATTTTATTTAACCAATAATTGGCAATGAAGACAAAATAATTTACTCTTCCAAGATTCCTCGGTGTTAAGTAATTAAACCATCATCAGGCATGGAGCACAGGACAATGGCAAACTTTCAGATGAATTAATTTGATGGAAGACCAGCTGAGTAATTGGAGTCCAATTACAGGCAGTTTAGCTCCATCATCACCTTCATATATAATTAAATTCAATTGGTTGATACAGCTTCTATTTTTATGAGGGCACTTCCCAGCTCTCTGTACCCCACTGTGACTTTGGATCCAGGCCAATCAATTATTAGCAATTTTCTTTCAAATGAAAATGCTGTGGATTAGTTTTATCATCCATCATACAGAAGCTTCAAACATTTCTCTGTAAGTTGGAGTCTCTTTGATTCTATATAGGTGGTGTTCATATACATCAAAATATAATGAAATGAATACCAATAGGTCACAACTATAGGAATTTAAAGTCTGTGTAAATGAAATGCTGTCTGCAACACAACATTTACAAATAGATTGTCCACTTTTGAAATACAAAGAGATAGATTTTGATTTTAGAAATTTTCTTCAAGGAATCATTTTTCACTTTATCTCTGTTAAGTTATTTTTCAGGAAAGAAAGACTTATTGTAGTTTCATATGTACATAGCATGGTATAACATAACTGTTAAAAGTTTTTTATATGTAAAGTATAACATGAACATTTTGACTTATGGATTTGTCATGGGGTTTTGACGTCTATATATATATACATATATTCAATATTAATTATTGCAGGAACATTATTCTTGAACATTTAATTTATTGATACTTAATTGTTTTATAACTTTAACTTTTACAACTTGTTCAGAAAAATGGTCATGATAAAAATAGGTAACATGTTTTAAAATAAAATATATTTGGGAAACAATATGTTCATAAGGTTATCCACATAATTTAATTTTCTAAGTTCCTAAATATTTTGAAAAATATTAATTATTTATTGGCTTGTCAATTAGAATGAGGTACACAATATTGCCAAACAGGATAGTTTTGACCCTGCTACCAAGGGTATATTTGTTCTTTAGCAATTTTAATTTTTGGAATAATACAGATTTTTCAGGTTGATACATTCCATAACCTCAGAAAATTCACTGAATTCAATATATACAAAAAATTACTCCCACTTCTATCCTAGCCAAAGAAAGATAGTCATACTTTACAAAACTAGAGAATCCAGAAAATGCACTCATATTCATTAAAGGAAACTTGACTTTCCCCAACCAATGGAGGTAATTGATATTTAAGTATCTTACTTATAGTTTTGTGCCTTTAATTTGAAAGACTGATTTATGCCATTTCAACTTATTATCTTTTCCTTAATTTCAGTTTTCTGAGAAAATTCTATTTTTGAGCACAGCAAATTTTTACTAAAAACATAAAAGTTTTCTAAGACAAAATATAAATTACTAGCTAATTACCTAATATAAACTATGTAATTGATGCCTAGCTTCAAGATGATAGAGATAGTTTTACAGTGAAGTTTCTCACTGAAAAGTGTAAGAACATAGCTGATTATATTTATTCAGTTTTTTTAAGTAAGCCTAATGCTTAGTGTGATATGGAAATTTTCCATCAATTCAAAGTTCACTTTAGTTTAATACTAGTATAACATGAAGTTAATCATCTTGAAGACTACAAATTCAATCTATAGTCTGTCTCCAGTAATATCCACCCCAAAATATATAGTTTCACTTTCAATTCATATTTCAATGTAATTAGTAAATATATTCTACCTAAATAGCCAAAGGTGAGTTAAATATTTTCTACTATAGCAATAGTCAGTCTTCTAATTTAAAAAGAAAAAGTAATATTAGTATGAATTTTAATCCAAAATGCCCTAATAAAGTAAGGGCTTTAGGAAGGAGTATCTCCTACTTTTCATTTCATTTTATGCATTATAAAATTATGGAATACTTTCATAGTATAACTATAACTAGTTACTACAGGCCATACCATCACCACTTGTTAGAGCTCTTTAGGAATTAAACTACATCATCCTGCCTCGGTGTTTTCAAACTTTTCCTTCAGTAAAATCTTCCACCAAGCCCTAAACTACTTCACTGAAAAGAATTCCTTTCTTCTTGTTAATCTTCACAAATTGAAATGAGCTATGTATTGCAGAACCCCAGAGAAAGGAGTCCAGGCGGGTGCCAATAAGTCATAGTGCCTGGCAGAACTGTGAATTACATGACTGCTCCAGTTTACACAAAAGAGATTCAAGTAGTTCATACCATCAAGTAGGATGTGCTGAAGACAGAAGTCAGGAGGAACACAACCATGAGAAAAAACTCACTTTTCAACTTAGTATTTGTAGCCCTTCAGGCAAACATTAACATAAAAACACAAGATTCCTGATTGAATATGCCTATTCCTGAAGAGATTTCAAATATTTTTAATAAAGCCCAGAAACTATAACCACATTAACTCTTCCATTTAAGTCCTGTACAGGGTGACTCCAAGTAAGCAGAATTTTGCTTTTCCAGAAAAGCATGTGTAAAAAAATGAAGCATTGACAAAAGAAAAGATTAACTTCAACCAGATATTTTAATAAAATATTTAATTGAATCATTCTTGAAATATAAATATTGTGTTTCTTCTACTTACATAGTATAGAACCCAAAATATATTAGAATGTTTAAAGTTAAATGAAATTAGTTTAACAACTTGGAATTTGAACTTTGAAATTTTAAATTGTTTTGTCAGAAAACATAGTGATATAATCAAGTATTTACAAATAGTGTTCATTCTTCTCTATGATATGTGATTGAAAATTTATATTTTATGCTTTATTTTTAATTGAACAACATTATTTTAATAAACAAAGATAAATGTATAGATTTTAAGCATCTTTGCATAAAAGTATACGAATATATTTTGTCAGTACTTGATTTTTTTTAAAGGTTTGATAGTGTGCATTAAGATCTTACTAGTTAGAATGAGCATAAAACACATGTAAAACAAGATATAACCTGGAATTAGTCAAAGTTTTCTTGGTGTGTAAAGATTAAGCACAATGGTTTTTCATTTTCTTTTCTTTTCTTTTCTTTTTTTTTTTTTTCCTTGAACTTCATATAGTCTGTGAGTTGTTTCTGGGGTGTTCAGAGCTTTCTCGGGTTAGCATCCCACTATCAGTGACTGCATATTATGTATGTTCTTTTGTAACTGGGTTATCTCACTCAGGATGATATTCTCTAGATGCATCCATTTTCTTAAGAATTTCATAAAGTAATTGTTTCTGATAGTTGAGTAGTACTCCATTGTGTAAATATACCACAATTTATGTATCCATTCATCTACTGAAGGACATCTGGGTTGTTTCCAGCTTCTGGCTATTATAAATAGAGCTGCTATGAACATTGTGGTCCATGTATCTTTGTTGTATGTTGGAGCTTCTCTGGGGTATATACCTAGAAGTGGAATAACTGGGTCTTCAGGTAGTACTATGTCCAATTTTCTGAGGAATTGCCAGACTGATTTCCAGAGTGTTTGTACCAGTTTACAACCCCACCAACAGTGGAGAAGTGTTCCTCTTTCTCCACAGCCTCGCCAGCATCTGCTGTCATCTGAATTTTTGGTATTAGCCATTATGACTGGTGTGAGGTGGCATCTCAGGGTTGTTTTGATTTGCATTTTCCTGATGGCTAGCGTAATGGCTAATATTAATATGTCTATTAAATTTTAAAGTAGTACAGTATAAGTTTAGGCTAGAATTTTAGAATTTCTGGGGTCCTCCATTTTATATATATTATATCATATATTGTGGGAGAGATGGGAAATTGAAAAACCTACCAAAAACAAATAAATGTTCTTGCAGCCATATATATATAAAACACTTAGTCATTTCTACAGTAATTGCTCTTTTTCTACCTCTATAAGAAACAAAACAACAAAAGATGTTGACTGATTTTAGACATCTTGCAAAAATTCCTAACAAGTATAAGAGAACAGTTCATTTTCTGTGCAATTAAAAATTGTCCAGGATTCATTATACCAAGAAGCATAATATAGGCTTTTATTTGTATCAGTAGTCCTCTAGGCACTACTTTCAGAATATAATCGGAGCAGCTTTACTTTTTGTTCTTTCTGGAAACAGCTCTCAGGTAGCTTCTGCATAAAGAGGATGTGTAATAAAATGTTTGCCCTCCTTTCTTTAGCTTCTCTAATACCTGGTTTGAACAGAGTACCCAGAGTGCCATCCATAAACACTTTTTTTTTTCTGCATAGACTAAAACAAAAGCCTGGGTTGCTGGTCCTGTCAGCTTAAAACTTTGAACAGAGGCTGGGCTTCCTGGGCAGAGAAGTGCATCAATAACCCAGTGGGAAATGCCAGAGACTGAAGGTAAACACAGGACAGGCCAGGAAAGCCTGGTAGGGGGTGGGACTCACTGCTGGAGACACAATGTGGAATGGGACATCAGAGGGATTCATCTTTCTTTTCAACCTGAATTCTCAGTTATTAACTAAGGCATAACATCATATAGTAAGAACAAAGGAGCTCAGTCAGTTCTCAGCTGCCTCACAGATGGCATCTAAAATGCACATTCAGGGTTCCTGTGAGAATTCTGCTTTGGCCATTGTGCTGGGAGAATCATTCAGCTACTGAGAAATTGGAACATAAACGTACTGGATTAAGTGAAACAGATTCAGTTATGGACTTCATAGGCTTGCATCATTATGTATGCACTCTTTGTTAGGTTCCTGGGAATGACCAAGCACCATTTTCCAAATTCTGGTGTGATTTTTTTTCCTCAAGAGTTGGCAAAAAATTCTCATACTCTGTGTCCATTCTCTTCCATACCAAGGCTTGTCTTTTTTACAGCTAAACAGGAATCATTAAATTTTATTTCTATTGAGTTGAGTAAAGTAAAAAACTAATAGTGAATCTAAAAAATATGGGCTTGGTATTTTTCATGGCATCTATAAAAACCAGCGGAGGCCAGAAATGATTAACAGTAGTTCATAGATGCAATGAACTACCATTATGTCAGCTGGCATCAGGTTTAGAGTTATTTTGACGAGGAGGCTTGTCCCTGTTCTGTATTTTGCTTAGCCAAAGCAGCAATTCCAAAGCACTCTTGATAATTTGTGTCACAATAACAGAAAACATGGGAAATGCTATTATCGACAAAGCACCTACTCATCAGATGAACTGAAAACTTCTCCCTGAGTATTAAATAAAATGTTTAAAGTACAGACATGTTCCATTTGTGTGTGTGTGTGTGTGTGTATGTGTGTGTGCTTGTGTATATGAGAGGTGATCATTGAAGCTAGAAGACAGATGAAATCCTATTCAAATTAGATAGCTGTAAATTTTCTGAAGTAGATGCTGTGAATTAAACTCAGGGCCAATTGAAGGAGAGTACACATTCTTAACTACTTAGTCAGCAATCAAATCTGAAAGATTTACCTTGGAATAGTTATTTTGAAATACAGTGAAGAAATTTTTTAGCCTATTTATGAGGGAAGTGAAAATAGAATATTCTAACAACAATCATAAAATTGTATATTTTCACATGTATTTATATCCATGAAAATAAAAATATAATAGATTTGTTTGCATCTACTTCATTTTATATATTAGTAACTTGATTAGGTATATTGTATAGCTGATTAAAATTTTAAATAACATGTAAAGCTTTGTGATATATTTGATTTTAATAAGGAAAAAATAAACTTTTTTGTGTTTATAAACATGGTGAAATTATATTTAATAACATGCTTTAGAGAGATATTACCAATGTTTTATAGAATATTCTAATCCCTTTAAGTTTGTATTGGGTTGTAGATAAACATACCCTAAGTTTTGCTCACATAGATGGAAATAAATATACTATAATCTAGTTTTAACTTATTAAATTATCATGTAATATGTGAAAAACATATTTTTAAAAACTATCTCATAGGAATTAAGGAAACAATAAATTATTTTTGTTAAAAATAATAAATAATTTTTTGAGAGTGTTATCCAACAAATGTTTAAAAATTTAGCACTCTTCAAATTTATTAGATTTGCCACCAACCCAATTATCCTACCTACACTTTATCAGTTAGGTAAAAGTAGAACTAAGCAAATTCACATTGAGTGATTCCTCAAAGCCAAGAAATATGATGTTGTTGCCCTGCACAGGAAAAAAGCTCCAGATACTTGTGTCCTTGTAGGTAGTTGGTAGAAGCTCCAATAGATTTTGGGAAGGAATGAGGTTTATGAAACTTTGTTCTTCAAGAGTAGCTATTGGGAGGGTAAGGTTTTCATCTCCAAAGTATCATAAGTTCTAAATGTTAAATGAAATAAAATCAATACTCTTAAACTTCATAGTTAAGCAATAGTGAGGTTTTATTTCTTTTACAAGATTATGTGTGCGTGAACAACATATATATATATATATGTGTAAATGTGCTGATCTCACCAAGTACAAGTAGAAAAGGGATTACATTGAAATTGTAGTTAAAAGAAGCTATGTGTTGCACTAGTGCAATTAGGATTTATCAATTTTTTCTTACAACTTTATTTAAAAAAAGAGAGATACATATACAGATATTTTTCTTTTTTCCCATTGTTATTAGATATTCTCTGTATTTACATTTGAAATGTTATTCCCTTCCTCCACCCCATTTCCCTTCTCCTCCCCTCTACCTGTTCTTCATGAAGGTTTGCTCACTTGTAATCACCCTCTCCACTCCATTGCCTTGCCATGACCTTACATTGAGAAAACATGACCTCACTGGACCAAAGGCCTCTTCTCACATTGATACTAGATAGTGCAGTCTTCAGCTACCTAATGGCTCAATTTGTGCTCAATGGTTGGTGTTTTAGTACACAGCAGTAGTGGAGGGTTTGGTTGGTTGGTAATGTTGTTCTTTCCACAAGGCTGCAACCCCTTTCAGCTCCTTTAGTCCCTAATTTGGCATCTCCATTGGGGTCCCTATGTTCAGTCTAATGGTTAGCTGCAAACATACTTAGCTGTTTTTATATGACTCTGGCAGAGCCCTTAAGGAGGCATCTCTATCTGGTTTCTGCTAGTAAGTACTAATTAACATCAGCAGTAGTGCTTGGGTTTGGTGGCTGCATATGGAATGGATCTCTCATTGAGGCAGCCTCTGAATGATCTTTTCTTCAATCCCTGTTCCTCTATTTGGCCTTGTATTTCCTCCTGTGAGTGTTTGGTTCTCCATTCTAAGAAAGACCAAGGCATCCCCATTTTGGCCTTCCTTTATTTTGGGCTTCATAAGGTGTCTGAATTATTTCTTGGGTATTCAGAGATTTCTGTGGCTAGTATACCACAGGTGTTCTTTTGTGACTGGGATACCTCACTCAAGATGATAGTCTCTAGTCCCATCAATTTGCCTAGGAATTTCTTGAAGTCATTGTTTCTAATAGCTGAGTAGTACTCTATTATGTAAATGTACCACGATCTCTGGATCCATTCATCTAAGGAAGGGAATCTTGGTTCTTTCAAGCTTCTGGCTATTATAAACAATGCTGTTATAAACATTGTGGTGCATCTGTCTTTGTTATATGTTGAAGCCTCTTTGGGGTATATGCCCACAAGTGGAATAACTGGGTCTTCAGGTAGTACTATGTCTAATTTTCTGAGGACCCACCAGACTGATTTCCAGAGTGGTTGTGCCAGCTTACAATTCCACCAACAGTGGAGGAGTGTTCCTTTAGCTCTGCATCCTTGCCAGCATCTGCTGTCATCTGAGTTTTTGATCTTAGCCATTCTGAGTGATGTGAGGAGGAGTCTCAGGGTTGTTTTGATTTTCATTACCCTGACGGCTAGGGATGTCAAGAAATTCCTTAGATGCTTCTCAGCCATTTGATATTCCTCAATTGAGAATTTGTTGTTTAGCTCTGTACCTCATTTATAATAGGATTATTTGATTCTCTGGAGTCTAACTTCCTGAGTTCTTTGTATATATTGGATATTAGACCTCTTTCAGATGTGGGATTGGTATAGAACTCTTCTCAATTTGTTGCCTGCTGTTTTCTTTTCTTGACTGTGTCCTTAGCCTTACAGAACATTTGCAATCTCATTAATTCCCATTTCTTGATTTTTGGTCTTAGAGCAGAAGCCATTGGTGTTCTATTGAGTAAATTTTCCCCTGTCCCTATGTGTTCTAAGGTTTTCCCCACTTTCTCTTCTAATAGTTTCAGTGTACCTAGTTTAATGTGGAGATTTTTGATCCACTTTCACTTGAGCTTTGTACAAGGAGATAAGAAAGGGTCTATTTTCATTCTTCTGCATGATGACTATCTGTTGGTACAATGCCATTTGTTAAAGAGACTGTCCTTTATCCATTGAATGTTTTCAAATTCTTTGTCAAAAATTAAGTGACCATATGTGTGAGAACTCATTTCTAGGTCATCCATTCTGCTCCATTGATCTACCTGCCTATCTCTGTAACAGTATCATGAGCTTTTTAATAATTTTTTACAGAATATTATTTGACTATATGTGAATTTTACATCATAAACCACAATCACACTGAGTTCTCAGTAATCCCAAGTTTATTCATTACCCTTGTGATCCCCCTAAATGAGAAAAAGAAACAGAGGAGGAGAATAAGAGGAAGTAGGAAGAGGAGGAGGAAGGGGGAGTAGGAAAACGATGGAGGGGAGGAGGAAGAAGAAGAGTAGAAACAAAACCAAACAGAATAAAACCAACAAAAACCTGAAGATGATGGCATTATGCAGGAAAGCAGGTCTAGGATAAAGCAAGGCCTGTCATTGGACAAGAAGAAAGGATAGAGGGGAGCAACATTTTAGAAAGAGAGAAAGGAGCCAGAGCAAGGAGAAGCAAGATGGAGGAAGAGAAAGATGACCAATTTTGTGTCTCTGCATAGCTACAGGTTTTAGTGAATATTATGTAAGGCATAGATTTGTATAGAATGTCTTGTCTAAGTGGGAAAGTTATATCATATCATCGTATCATTTGGCTCTGACATTATGGTGTGGACATTTTGTGGAGTGCAAAATTTACTGAAAAAAATCTGAGATAAAACCATTGCTAAATTATAAGTTTCTGGAGATTTTAATTCATCAGGCTGGTTGGAGTATAAGTAGAATTCTTGGCTGGCCCTTTTCTGGGAGAGTGATGCCAGAGCAGAGAAGCCACTGCTGAGATGAATTATTATAAGTTCTATATGGCCCACTAGTGCTGGAACTAATGCCAGGGCACCATGCTGGAGCAGCTTGCATATCTTGGCTCTGTGGCTCCCAGAGGGGCAAGTGGGAGCTGGTAACCTTCATTTTAAAATTTACCTCAACAAAAGCCAAGTCTTGTTTGTGTTGTATTGCTAATATTCTTTTTTTATTTTTTAAACTTTATTATACAAAACAAAGATAAAAGGAAAAAAAATTAAACATTTTTGCATAAATGTATTCAAATACATTTACGTCAGTGCTTGGCTTTTTTTTTTTTTTTTTTTTTAAGGTTTGATATTTTGCATTAAGGTCTTACTAGTTACAATGAGCAAAAAGTACATGTAAAACAGGATATAACCAGGAATTAGTCAACGTTTTCTTGGTGTGTAAGGATTGAGCATAATGTCTTTTTTTTTTTTTTTTGGTTTGTTTTTTTTTCTTTTATTTATTTATTTTTCTTGAACTTCACACAGTCTGTGAGTTGTTTCTGGGGGCAGTCAGAGCCTCTGGGATTAGCATCCCACTATCAGAGACTGCATATTATGTCTGTTCTTTTGTGACTGGGTTATCTCACTCAGGATGATATTCTCTAGATGCAACCATTTTCTTAAGAATTTGGTTAAGTCATGGATTCTGATAGCTGAGTAGTACTCCATTGTGTAAATGCACCACAATTTTTGTATCCATTCATCTTCTGAAGGGCATCTGGGTTCTTTCCAGTTTCTGGCTATTATAAATAGAGCTGCTATGAACATTGTGGTGCATTTATCTTTGTTGTATATTGGAGTGTCTCTGGAGTATATGCACAAAAGTGGAATAGCTGGATCTTCAGGTAGTACTATGTCCAATTTTCTGAGGAATCGCCAGACTGATTTCCAGAGTGATTGTATCAGTTTACAACCCCACCAACAGTGGAAAATTATTCCTCTTTCTCCACAACCTCGCCAGCATCTGATGTCATCTGAGTTTTGGATCTTGGCCAATCTGACTGGTGTGAGGTGGAATCTCAGGGTTGATTTGATTTGCATTTTTATGATGACTCAGGATGTGGAGCACTTCCTTAGATGTTTCTCAGCCATTCCCTATTCCTCAATTGAGAACGTTTTGTTTAGCTCTGTACTGAAGCATGGTCAAATTCCTTTCGGACAGCTACTTAAAACTGATTTCTTAGAACCCCACTCATACCCCAGTTGTGGAGAGCTACATTTCAGCATCCTTATGACATTTTTTAAAAGTACTTCTGAATGGCTTCTGGTCTATATTAATTTTGGAGGGCGGTGGGTGGAGGTAAGGATTGTCACAGAAGTTCTCTGTTACTTCCTTTTCAGCTGTGAGTCTGCAGTCATTGAAACATGGTCAAGTGTCTTTCTTGCCTTTTTCAATCAGTATGAGCACTGATCATAAATTTCCACATTTTTTCTGGAGACAAGAACCATGGTTATTCACATGGTCTCCTGTATCAGCATGTGCTATAAGGACCTCATCATGGTTTCTGATAACATGTTCTTAGGTGGCTGCCTAGGCCACTCACATCAGAAATTTGAAAAGGAGGGACATGATATCTATGTTGCTTGTTTGTTTTTACTAGGCAAGAGTTAGTGAAAGAAGTTTTGTCTAAAACAATAGAGAATATGGAATAAAGCATGACAAAATAACAATACATATTGTGTTAAGGTATCATACAATATTATACTACTAATCAGCCTGTACATTTTATAACCAGAGTGAATATACTAAACAACTGAATAAAATGACACCCTATTCTAAACCAAAGTAAACTATAGTAGCCATACCTGTGAGAAGAAATACTCTTCACTTCACACATAATAGACTATGGTTTCCATTTTATTCATTACAGAAAAGGCTATGAGTTGGTTCTTAAAACGTCTTCTGAGAAGATGGGCAGATTATAGTAGAGCTAAACCCATTCTCTGAAAGGCAGCATTCTGATGAAGCCAAAACTAGACAAAATGAAGGCAGCAGAAACATTTATTTTTGCTCACTAGATGTACAGCTTAGCTTCAGCTGGCAGCTGGCACAGAATGGCTTGGGAAGACAGTCTCAGATGAGAAGTCAACTACATCAGAGGGTCTAGTGGATACATGCAGAGAGAATTTTCTTTTTTGTTAGTGGACCCAGATCATTATAGGCCTCAACATTTCATGGGATGGACTCTGAATTCTGCAAACATAAAAAATGTTAACTGATAAAAGTATGTAAACACAGATGAATTTATTTTCTTTCTGTTTTTTACTACAGATGAGATATATGTATAGTAGAGGTTGTGCAAATTAATGCAAATAAACATAGAGGCTAGTGTTGGATGTTAGGTTCTATGAGCTATAGAGTTTCAAATATAAATGAAACACACAAACATAATAAGTACATTAGATGATTATTTTTATGTAAATTGTCTCTTTTTTTTACAACTTTATTTTAAAAAGAGAGATACATGCACAGGTTTTTAAAAGCATTTTGTCATAACACTATATGAATATATTTTTGTCAGTACTTAATTTTTTAGAGGTTTGATAGTATGCATTGAAATCTTACTAGTGACCATAAGCATAAAGTATGTGTACGAGAGAACGTAACATGGAAACAGTCAGAGTTTTCTTGGTGTGTATATATTATACATAATGATTTTTGAATAACAAAAATCACCACAAGGCTATATTCTTAGCTCTTGAATTATTAATGATTTAAGGTCCAGGTATATCACATACTGAGAGGGTGCTATACATTTATTTATTTTTTTCTAAGAAGGATGGAGGCTTTCAATTTTTGGCCTTTGTTTTTTTGTTTTGTTGTAATGTTTTGTTTTGTTTTGTTTTATAAACATATTTAAATATTTTTTGTAAATTGTTTCTTTATGAGAAAAGTTAGTTTGTGTTTTATTTAAAGTTCTGTTTGACTATCCAGAGTAATTTTCAATAAACATAGTTTGTATACATACTTGATTAATGAGTGAACAATGTGAAAAATACATCAGTTATATTTTCAAGAAATAAATCAGTAAATAATTGAATATTTTTGTTTGTCTTTTTTGCTTTTTTTGTTTATTTGCCTGTTTGTTTTGGTCATTCAGTTTTTCAGGATAGGGTTTCCCTGTGTAGCCTTTGTAGTCCTAGAACTCCATGTATAGACCAAGAGTCTGGCCTCAAATTCAGAGATCTACCTGCCTTTGCTTCTGGAGTGTGGGATCAATGGCACATTCTATTATCATATGACAGATACATAGTTTCTTATAGCAAATATATATAATATATTTGCAAACTGTAACATTTTGTATACTATGGAAATAAATTCTAAGTAATTGAGAAAATAATGGTGACTGTTATCTATGATACACATTTATTTAGTGTATTGCACATCCAGGCACCTATAAGTAACAGCTTACGAAGGGTTAGATCAAAAGAGGACTGATCTTGACTTCTTCCAAAGAATTTGATCACAACAATATATTTGAAAGTTCTTAATTCAAATGCCCTTCCTTTCTAGTCTAGCCAATAAATGACTCAGAATTGGTCTTTGCATTCAATCTCTACAAAATAAATAGGTTAAAAAAATGAATGTATATCATAGAAGGTGCTTCCATGGGTTTTGAATTCTCGTTTAGCCTTTTAACTTTTTGGCCTTTGAATTTGTTTACTTTCCTTAACATAATGTGCATTTTTTGTGCAGAATACTTCAGGCTGAATTATCCAGGATTGCCTTGGACTTAAAGTCAAGTAGGATGTGCATAGCTTTTATGCATGCAAAAGAAACACAAAGTTTTCTTCTATCCCCATTCTCAAAAGAATATAAAGGTTTTTTAGGTGAGGTTAAGATGAACTCTTAACTGTGTATATGTTGACATTCCACTCTTTTGTTAGGGAACTCTTTCAATACTCTCTATACTTACACTTGAAGGTAATGAGTAACTTCATTCATTTTACAAGTTGATCTTTCCCAGAGTGCTCTTAGCAAGCATGGATGTTAGAAGTAGACTTGATTGAGTGCGTAGAGCAGAGAAACACAGAGCAGTCAGGAAAATACTTTCTGAAAAAGGATCTAAATTTTTGCATTTGATGTTTGTTTAAGCAACTCATTTACTTTAGTCTATATAGAAAGAAGATTCTTACATTAGCCACCAAAAGCATTTAGCTACTAAAACCCCATCAATAGGATTTTGTTGCTGCCAAATTCATGAGAACAAATCAACTTTAAAGAAATAGTAAGCCCATTAGAAAAGATGAAATATCAAATTTATGGTCTCAGTAAATCTCCTGAAGTCACAACTAAATTTTCTCTCCTTGCCTCTTTAAATTTGAAATATTGCTTATCTGCATTACGGTATTACATTATAGTGTGCTTAAATTTTTTCCTCATTTTAAAATGTTTTTTCCTCTCCCTCAGTCACTAAACAACAGTTGTTTTCTTTGTTTTCCTTTGGAAGGAACCAAAAGTAACACTATTTTCCTCAATCTGGAAATCTAACTGTTTTAAACATTGGTCTAGAAGAAGGTCTCTCATCACTGGGACATTTGCTGTTCAAGGGTTAAGCATTACTATTTTCTACTACACTTACTCCTCCACCCAGAAAGCTAATTTCTTTATGCACTTGGCAAGCCATACACAATTGACTTGTCTTGAAAGGTCTATTATCAAGAAACACTAGTTTAAATCAGACTTTTTACAGAGAAGACAATGAAGATATTTTATAACTCAAGAAGTTGAGTATTGATCTTTGTCCCTAAGACTTTGCATCTAAGGGATATATCAAAGAAAAATTTGGATCTCAGCTTAGCACTTATTATTTGAATTGAGTGAAAAACAGTATCAGAACTTGTACAAACATGGACCTTGAAATTTGCCAAATTTTCTGCTACATAAATAAACTGTTATTGTGAGAAAGGAAAGCACCATGTGTCTTGTCCTCTGTTATATGAGTGATCCTGTGTAATTTTCATCAAAAGTATGACAGAGAGAAAATATTCATATTCAGAAATAAAATATTTAACAGTATTTCAACATTAAAATTTCCAACCACTACTACTCTCTGACTACGGTAATGCCTTCATTTACATATTTTCTGGTTTCTTCTTGTAAAATAGAATCACCACACTAACTCTATGACTTAGAGAATTGTGCATGTGAAGAGCAAATAACAGCTATCTGGAAGTGATTTCTCCAGCCTCAAGAGTAGACACATTATTCTGAAATACTAAAAAATTATACACTTGCAAAAGTTATAAAATACTATGTTCCTATGGAAAGCTGTGAACAGTGACATACAGTGAAAACTTACCTTTGAGACTATTAGCAGGACAGAAATGGAATAATGGCAACTTAAGTTCAAATCCCAACTCTGTCATTTGCTTTCTGCACATTTCTATAACCATTAATTTTTCTCAACTTGAAGTGGGAAAAATAGTATTTTATCATAAATAATCTGTAAGAACCAATAATATCTAGATAGGAAGGCAGGCAACCATGACAAAGATGGAAAAGCAGAAACACTATTTATACTTACAGCACATATGTCTTAGTTAGAATTTCCATTGCTGTGAAGAGACACTATGACCAAGGCAACTCTTATAATGGAAATTTAATTTTGGTTGGCATATATATTTAGATGTTTAATCCATTATCAGCAAGGCTGGACTATGACAGCATCCAGGCAGGCATGTTGAGGAAGAAAAGAGTTCTATATCTTGATCTAAAATCTGCCAGGAGAAGTGTTTCTTCCAGATACCAAGGAGTCTCAAAGCCTATATCCACAGTAACACACTTCCTCCAACAAGGCCACACCTACTCCAAAATGTCTTATCTTCTAATAGTGACACTCTCTGGGTCAAACATATTCAAAACACCACATTCCACTCCCTGGTTTCTATAGGCTTCTTTAGAACCAATGAATCTATTGGGGCCACACCTAGCTATAGCAAATTGCAAAATAAATTTTGTCCACCTTCAAAAGTCCCATAGTCTATAAAAGTCTCAACAATGTTAAAATTCCAAAATTCAAAGTTCTTCTGAGGTTCATCTAATCACTTAACTTTAATCTCTTATGAAAAAAAAAATCAAAACATGGATCACATTTCTCCAACATTACAAAGTACACATTTCCATTCTAAAATAGTGAGAAAATACTGGACCAAACCAAGATCAAAATCTAGTTCAGCAAAATGAAAATTCCTCATCTCCATGTCCAATGTCAAATTGCTCTTCAGATGTCTACCTCATTTCATTCTTCTTTACTGCTATTAGATTTGGCATTCAGCAGCAACAAACTTCA
Organism: Micromys minutus; assembly: GCF_963924665.1. Classification (NCBI taxonomy): domain Eukaryota; kingdom Metazoa; phylum Chordata; class Mammalia; order Rodentia; family Muridae; genus Micromys; species Micromys minutus. Next base: position 58,391,432 of record NC_137983.1, on the reverse strand, counting down.
TTCTCTTGGGTGGTTCTCCTTTCTGTTTGCAGCTTTCCTCTCAGGTTTCCCATTGTCCTGACATCTCTAACATCTTGGCTTACCAAAGCTAGCTTCCACTTTACAGCCTCTAGTTCCGTTGTCTGGAATTCACACTTGATCTGGCCTACTCAAAAAAGAATCTTAGCAGAAGATCTCACCTTAGTGATATTAATCTCTTAGTAATCAACACATTTTTTTTTAGTTTTAGTTATTGAGTATTGATTGGCTCAGTAGTCTATTTTAACTTGAAGCCAGAGTCACATGGCTTACATTATAGTCCAGACACTACATAATCACTTTATATGTTTTAAATACTTTATCCTTTAGGAAACAATGAGTATTGACTGTAATCTCTATGGAAGAAGACTCAAGCATGGAGATATATTATTTTGCCTGAGACCATAGAACAAGTAAGAGCTGCAGTGTGAGTGAGCCAAAAACAGTAAAATATTTTCATTACACCCGCATGAATATTAATACCTTGTGAAAGTAATGAAGACCATGAAAAGTCCAAAATGTCATAAAAAGGACTCATCAACTCTAATTTGTTTTTTTATTCATAATAAGAAAATTCAAATACTTATTATCTTCAGCAAAAGTAGTTATGAATAAGATACTTTATATTTATTGTTTATTTTGTACTCATTGGATATATAAGTACGTTGCAAACTTTTATTTATTAGTATAATGTTCAGCATAGTTCAAATAACGAGCATGAAATTCAATGACGCCATAACATTCTACATTTGTATATCACAGACTACTATTGAGAAAATATGAATAAAAGAAATGTCTTAAATTAACTATTACAGTTTTTCTGATCACAAAAGTTTTCTCATTTGGAGGATTCTATTCACCTATTACCTTTAGAATATTCAGAAGTATACCATTTTATCAAGGAATTGTTTCATAGTATTAAAAAATAAAGAAGATTCAGGTTTGCCTATGGATTCATTTTTTATGTGTGAGCATGTATAAGAATGGTATACATATGTGCATATACATGGAGGCTATAGAACGACTCAGAAGTTGTTTTTTTTTTTCCCCATGCCGCTTTATTTTTTTTAAAAGAGGGATACAGTTACAGATTAATATCCTTACTTTATTTTTTCTGAGATTATATTTTTCTACTAAACTCTTTCATAAACCATTTTTTGTTAATTTTTAAAATGTATGATATTTTTGTTGATTAATTGTTGTTTCATACACAGAAGCACATACATGTGTGTATGTGTATATATATGATGTTTATATATTATGTATGTGTTGATATATTTCTAATTGTAGAAATATAACCTGCTCAATTACTTAATGTTAGTAGTGAGCATTGTTTTTAGGAAGTCTAATCCCAAGAGAAACATTTACAAAACATTCCAGCTCTTAAGGCTCAGGGATCATTACAAAGACAGTCTTGGAAAGATTATGAGTCAAAAGATTAGGGAGTTTGCTTTGAGATAGTTTTTTCTAGCAATTTTATGCTGCATTCAGAAATTGAAATCATCATAACTTACCAAGCATGATCTGAATAAAGGCGACAGCAATAGGCATACTAATGTATATATAGAAAAGCCCAGGAAGCCCCAACCCAACACAAATAACTACTGTATATTAAAAAATGCCAACAGTGAAAAAATAGTCTTCTGCAGGGAAAAGCAACTCATCTTATTAATCTATATGTTGTGTTTTGTGATAGAGTATTTCAATGGAGCTTGTCAAGTAGGTACACAAGCTAGTTAAGTAAACCCTTGATAACTCCTTGTTTCCATTGACGCAGCACTAAAAATCCAAGCACAAATCACCATGTTGTGGTCTCTTTACATGATTTCTCAGATTAGAACTCAGGGTTCCACGCTTGAAAAGTGTTTATTTTACCTACTAAGCTATGTACTCTCCAACACTATTGGTAATTAGTTAAATAAAAATATACATAGTTATGTAGCTCTCCAAATCTCCAACTGTGGTCCTGTCTTATTTGTGATGTTACACAGAATTTCTGAGGATGGATTATCACAAATAGAGAACTGAATTCAAATGAATTGGGGACTGAGAAAACTTTTTATTGTGCCCTCACGTGGCAGAAGTCAGATAGTCAAAGAATATTCTCTCCCCTTCAGCCCCTTCACAAGTGCACCCATCACATTTATCAATTTTGAATAAAACATACTGTTGATTATATAACTCAAGGAATATTGATAGATGCACAGGATCCAATACAATGCTTACTAAAAAAAAAAAAAAAAAGCTAATTAATTCTCCCCAACATACTATAAAATCAGATTTTCCTTTTTGTTGTAGTTTATTTGGTAAATGTCACAACATAAATTACAGAAAGCTAAAACACAGTAGCATTTGTAGATAAAACTAAATGGACCAGGAAATGAGACAAGAAAGAAATAACCTAAAGGGAGGAAATCTAAGGGAAACAGAAAAGTGTTCCCCGAAAATAAGCAGATAAATATGCTTTTAGAAGTAAAAAGAGTCAAATGTATCAAACATCTTGACATAGTTTATATAAAGTGATATCATATCGTTTCATGGGTTTGAGAAGTGGTCAGTACTTATTGAGTAGCGAGAACTTCAATGAAGTGATGAAACTTTAAGTCACACTCAAATAAATCACAATGAACGTAAAGAGGAAAGCCAAAACCTACATGGAGACTAATGTACCAGTATTTTGTTTCAATTTGGATAGAGAATATATGTTGAAAGAAATAAAGCAACAACAGAAAGACAACATGATGTCCATACAGAGATACTTGATTCTATGCAAGAAGTAGGTGATGTTGGCTTCACTTTTAGAGAATGAAAACTAATATGATGTCATTAAAATCGTATAGTTATATTGATTGATTGATATCTGAAGACATGGTCTTCTAATTTCTGAAAATGCCATTTCTTGAATACTAACCATTGTTTTCTGAACCAAGAAATTAAGACTGAGAAATCTATATTTTCAGCAAACATTTCTGGTAACCCATGTATATAGTGGTTAGTGACATCATAGATAAGGCTTATTCACTCAAAACTCAAATTATCATACTAAATTTTACAATGTTAATAACAAAATTATTTAAAATATTTGCAAGAAAACATGTATACATACTGGCCTTTGAGTATTTGGAATGGAGTAGATTTACCTCACTCTGGAGAAGGAAAACATGTTGCTACCCAGTTTCATGCCAATGGCACTCAACATCAGGACCAAAAGGGTTTTCTGAAATATAGTTATCTCTCATAAAGATGCTTTTCTGAAGAAAAAAGATACCAGAGGATACATTCTCTTTTAATGTGAAAGTCAGTCTTTCACTAGTAGATAATGGAGAGTTACACATTTCAATCTACACACCTTTCTTAATGGCCAATATTTCTTTCTGGACTTCAATGTATCTGACAAATTATAAACATCAACAGTTTCTCCATGCTTTAATCTTGATTTGCATATCCTAGGCACTTTTGTAAGTACTTATACATTTCTATTTTTTGGTTATCTTCCACAATTCTTTTCTAATCTTTTAACATTATTTTAAAAAATAAAGATAAAAGAAAAAAATTTTTTAAACATTTTTGCATAAATGTATACAAATACATTTTTGTCAGTGCTTGACTTTCTTTTTTCTTTTTTTTTTTAAGGTTTGATACTCTGCATTAAGGTATTACTAGTTACAATGAGAAAAAAGTACATGAAAAACATGATGTTACCAGGAATTAGTCAACTTTTTCTTGGTGAGTAAGGATTGAGCATAATGTTTTTTTTGTTTGTTTGTTTGTCTGTTTTGTTTTCTTTTTTTCTTGAGCTTCACACAGTCTGTGAGTTGTTTCTGGGCCAGTCAGAGCCTCTGGGGTTAGCATCCCACTATCAGTGACTGCATATAATGTCTGTTCTTTTGTGACTGGGTTATCGACTCAGGATGATATTCACTAGATGCAACCATTTTTGTAAGAATTTGGTTAAGTCATGGATTCTGATAGCTGAGTAGTACTCCATTGTGTAAATGTACCACAATTTTTGTATCCATTCATCTACTGAAGGACATCTGGGTTTTTTCCAGCTTCTGGCTATTATCAATAGAGCTTCTATGAACATTGTGGTACATTTATCTGTATTTTGTTGTATATTGGAGTGTCTCTGGGATATATGCCCAGAAGTAAAATAGCTGGATCATCAGGTAGTACTATGCCCAATTTTCTGAGAAATCACCAGACTGATTTCCAGAGTGGTTGCATCAGTTTACAATCCCACCAACAGTGGAAAAGTGTTCCTCTTTCTCCACAACGTTGCCAGCATCTGCTGTAATCTGAGTTTTGGATCTTGGCCAATCAGACAGGTGTGAGGTGGAATCTCAGGGTTGTTTTGATTTTCATTTCCCTGATGGCTAAAGATGCTGAGCACTTCCTTAGATATTTCTCAGTCATTCGATATTCCTCAACTGAGAACGTTTTGTTTAGCTCTGTACCCCATTTTTTCATAGAGTTGTTTGATTCTTTGGTGTCTAGCTTTTTGTGTTCTTTGTATACCTTGGATATTAGGCCTCTATCTGATGTGGAGTTGGTAAAGAACTTTTCCCATTATGTTAGCGGCCATTTTGTTTTCCTGACAGTGTCCTTAGACTTACAGAAAGTTTGAAATCTCATTAAGTCCCATTTGTTTATCTTTGACCTTAGAGCTTGAGCCATTGGTGTTTATTTCAGATAATTTTCTCCCGTGCCTATGTTTTCTAAGGTTTTCCCTACTTTCTCTTCTAATAGTTTCAGTGTATCTGATCTGATGTGGAGATTTTTGATCCAATTACACTTGAGCTTTGTACAAGGAATTAAGAAAGGGACTATTTTCATTATTCTGCATGCTGAATGCCAGTTGGACCAATACCACTTGTTGAATAGGCTGTTCTTTTCCATTGAATGTTTACAACTCCTTTGTCAAAAATCAGGTGACCATATATGTGAGGGCTCATTTCTGGATCATCTATTCTATTCCATTTATCCACTTGCCTATCTCTGTACCAGTACCATGCAGTTTTCAGCACAATTGCCTTGTAATATAGCTTGAGGTCAGGGATAGTGATTCCTGCAGATATTTTCTTGTTGTTGAGGATGTATTTCACTATTCTAGGTCTCTTGATATTCCAGAAGAAATTGTACCTTTTTCTTTCAAACTCAATGAAGACCTGGGTTGGAATTTGGATGGGGATTGCATTGAATCTGTAGATTGCTTTTGGTAGAATGGCCATTTTTAAAATGTTGATCCTTCCAATCCATGAGCATGGGAGATCTTTCCATATTCTGAGATCTTCCTCGATTTCCTTCTTTAGAGGTTTGAAGTTCTTGTCATACAGGTCCTTCACTTGCTTAGTTAGAGTCACACCAAGGTATTTCATAATTTTTGTGATTATTTTGAAGGGTATCTTTTCCCTAATTTCTTTCTCCACATGTTTGTCCTTTGAATATAAAAAGGCTACCTTTTGTGTGAGTTAATTTTATATCCAGCCACTTTGTTGAACTTGTTTATCAGTTGTAGAAGGTCTGTGGTGGAATTTTTGGGGTCTCTTAAGTACACTATCATGTCATCAGCAAAGAGTGATGTTTTTACTTCTTCCTTTCCAATTTGTATCCCTATGATTTCCTTTTGCTGTCTAATTTCTCCTGCCAGGACTTCCAGTACTATTTTGAATAGTTAGAGGGAGAGTGGGAATCACTGTTGAGTCTCTGATTTAATGGGATTGCATCAATATTCCTACCATTAAGTTTGATGTTGGCTGTTGGTTTGCTGTATATTGCTTTTTTTATGTTTAGGTATGGTCCTAGGATGCCTGTTCTTTCCAGGACTTTTAACATGAAGGGGTGTTGAATTCTGTCACATGCATTTACAGGATCTAGTGAGATGACCATGTGATTTTGTTTTTTGAGTTTGTTTATATGGTGGATTGCATTGATGAATTTCCTTATATTAAACCATCCCTGCATCCCAAGGATGAAGCCTTCTTAGTCATGTTGGAGATCGTTTTGATGTGTTTTCAAATTTGGTTTGAAAGGATTTTGTTGAATATTTTTGCATCAATGTTCATAAATGAGATGGTTCTGAAGTTCTCTTTCTTTGTAAGGTCTTTATGTGGTTTAGGAACAAGGGCTATTGTAGTCTAAAAAAATGAATTTGACAGTTTTCCATCTGATTCTATCTTGTGGAATAGTTTGGAGAGTATTGGTGTTATGTCCGCATTAAGTGTCTGATAAAATTCTACTCTGAACCCTACTGGACCTGCGCCTTTTTGTTTGGGAGGCTTTTGATGACTTCTTCTATTCCTTTAGGTGTTATGGAATTATTTAGATGGTATACCTGATCCTGGTTTAACTTTAGGATCTTGTATCTGATTAGGAATTCATCCATTTCCTCCAGATTTTCCAACTTTGTGGAGAATAGACTTTTGTAGTAGGATCTGATGATTTCTTGAAATTCCTCAGTTTCAGTTGTTATGTCTCCACTTTCCTTTCTGATTTTGTTAGTTTGTATACTCTCTCTTTGCCCTCTAGTGAGTCTGGCTAAAGGTTTATCAATCATGTTGATTTTCTCAAAGTACCAGCTCTTGGCTTTGTTGATTCTTTCAATAGATCTTTTTGTTCCTATTTGGTCTATTTCTGCCCTAAGGTTGATTATTTCTTGCCTTCTACTCCTCTTGGGTGTATCTGCTTTCTTATGTTCTAGAGCTATTAGCTGTGCTGTCAAGTTGCTGATTTATGCTCTCTCCAGTTCCTTTTGGAAGCGTTCAGAGCTACAAGTTTTCTTTTTAGTACTGCTTTCGTTGCATCCCTTAGGTGTGGGTATGTTGTGTTTTCCTTTTCATTGAATTCTAGAAAATCCTTAATTTCTTTCTTTATTTATTCTTTGACTCTGCTAACGTTTAATAGAGCTTTGTTTAGTTTCCATGTGTATATGGGCTTCTTGTTGTCTTCCTTTTTGTTGAAGACCAGCCTTAGACCATGGTGATCTGAGAGTATGAATGGGAGTATTTCTATCTTCTTATATCGATGGAGGCTCGTTCTGTGTCCAATTATGTGGTCAGTTTTCGAGAAGGTAACATGGGGTGCTGATAGAAAGTGTATCCTTTTACTTTAGGATGATATGTTCTGGAGATATCTATTCATTCCTGTTGGTTCATAGTCTCTGCTAGTTTTACAGTGTCTTTTTCAGTTACTGTTTTCATGATCTGTCCATTGGTGAGACTGAGGTATTAAAGTCTCCCACTATTATTGTGTGGGGTGAAATGTATTTTTTTGAGCTTTATTAGGGTTTCTTTTATGGATGTTAGTGCTTTTGTATTTGGAGCATATATGTTAAGATTGAGAGTTCCTCCAGACAGATTTCCCCTGTAAGGAATAAAAGTGTCCTTTCTTATTTTTTTTTTGATAAGTTTTGGTTGTAAATTTATGTATTAGATATTAGAATAGCCACTCCAGTTTGCTTCTTGGAGCAGTTTGCTTGGAAGTCTTTTACCAACCATTTTCTCTGAGATAGTGTCTGTCTTTGTCTTTGAGATGAGTTTTCTGTGTGCAGCAAAAGGCTGGATTTTGTTTATGTATCCAGTCTGATAACCTATGTCTCTTTATTGGGGAGTTAAGTCCATTTATGTTAATAGATATCAAGGAATAGTTGTTTCTGTTTCCTGCCATTGCTGCTTTTGTGGGTTGAGTTGTGTCTGTGTCTTTTTCTTCTTTTAGTTTTTTTGCTTAGAAGCTTTTTTGTTTTACTAGGCTGTAGTTTCCCTCATTGTATTGGGTATTCCACCTATAATTTATTGTAGTTCTGAATTTATGGTCAGATATTGTCTAAATTTATATGTCTTGAAATATCTTCATCTCTCTATCTATGGTGATTGATAGTTTTGCTGGGTATAGCAGCTTGGGCTGGCACTTGTGCTCTCTTAGGGTCTGCATGATGTCTGTCCAGGCTCTTATAGCTTTCATAGTCTCTGTTGAGAAATTGGGTGAGATTCTGATTGGTCTGCCCTTATATGTTACCTGACCTTTTTCTCTTACTGCTTTTAGTATTCTTTCTTTGCTTTGGGCACTTGGTGTTTTAACTATTATGTGTCGGAGGAATTTCTTTTCTTTTCCAACCTATTTGGAGTTCTGAAGGCTTTTTTTATGCTTGTGGTCATCTCATTCTTAAGGGTAGGGTAGTTTTCTTCTACAATTTTGTTAAAGATAATTACTGTGCCTCTTAGTTGATATTCTTCTCCCTCTTCTCTTCCTATTATCCTTAGGTTTGGTCTTCTCATGTGTCCTGGATCTCCTGGACATTTTGGGTTAGGAGCTTTTTGGTTTTTGCATCTTTTCCGACTGTTTTGTCCATGTTTTCAATGTTGTCTTCAGCCCCCAAGATTCTCTCTTCCATCTCTGTAGTCTATTGTCAATGCTTGCATCTGAGACTCCTGATTTCTTTTTTAGGTGTTCTACCTCTAAGGTTATCTCTTTTAGTGTTTTCTTTATTGTGTCAATTTTCGTTTTAAATTCCTTCTTCCATTACTTCATCTCTTTGTTTCTCTTTTTCTCTAGTTCTTTGAGTTCTTGAATGTTTTTCTTGTTTCCTCTTTAAAAGCTTCTGATTCTTTTTGCTTTTCCTCCTGTTCTTGTTTAAGGATCTCTATCATAGTCTTGAAGTATGATTTTAGGTCTGCGTCTTCTTATTCTGGAGTGTTTGGTTTTCTGCTGTTTGTTGTGATGGGATAGCTGGGTACTGGTGTTTCCAGGTTGTCTTGGTTTTCTTGGGATATGCTCTTTCACTCTCCTCTTGCCATCTTGTTGTCAGTGATATGTTCTTGCCTTTTCTTTTACCTTGTCTGTGTCCCTGGATCTCTGCTGGTCCAGGTGGAGTATGGTCTGAACCCTCTTCTATGCGCCAAAGCTGCCGGGTGGGAACAGAGGTCCCAATGCTGGTTTCCTGGTCCTTGGTCCCAATGCTGGTTTCCTGTTCTTTGGATCAGGCAGTCCAGTGGCACACTTTCTGTGTGCACTTGGCAGAGATCTCTCTGCCCCCTGTACCTTTGGGGTACTCAGATCAACTTCTCACCACGCCTGTACCTTTGGGAACTGCTGGTCCAGGTGGCAGATGTGCTGAGCCCTTTTCTGTGCCTCAAAGTGGCTGAGTGGCAACAGAGGTCCCAAATGCTGGGTTCCTGGTCCCTGGATCAGGCAGGGCAGGGACACAATTTTTGTGCGCACTGCACTCAGCCGAGATCTCTCTGCCCCCTGACTACTGGGACCAACTTCTCACAAGGCCTGTAACTTTGGGAACTGCTGGTCCAAGTGGCACTACAATTCTTACTCTTTTAAATTTGGCTTCCTTATTTGTTAAATAAGCTTGGCAATTCCAATATTCAAGGTCTAAATTATATCTTATTGACATATTTTGTTATATTGCTTCAATAACTTCCAGTTTATTTTTTTGAAAAATTGGGTTATTGAATTCACAGATTTTATAAAGCTTAAAAATGAGGAAGACCAAAACTGCAATTCCTCAGTCCTTCTTAGAAGGGAGAAAAAATACAGAGGGGAGGAATTACAATGTCAAATAGAGGAACAGAGATTGACGAAAAGATCATTCAGAGGCTTCCTCACCTGGGGATCCATCACATATGCAACCAAACACAAGCACTATTGCTGATGCCAAGATGTACTTAATGGCAGGAGCCAGACAGAGATGCCTCCTCAGGGGCTCTGCCAGAGTTATACAAATACAACTGAACATGATTGCAGCTAACCATCAGACTGAACACAGGGACCCCAATGAAAGTACTAGAGAAAGGACTGAAGGAGCTAAAAGGGGTTGCAACCTCATGGGAAGAACAACATTATCGACCAACCATATCAACCAACCAAACCCTCAAAAACTCCCATGGATTAAAATACCAACCATGAGCACAAATTGAGAGACCTATGGCTCCAGTTGCATATGTAGCTGAAGATAGCAGTGTCTGTCATCAATGTGAGAAGAGGCCTTTGGTCCAGGGAGGACATGTTTTTCCAATGTAGGAGAATGCTAAGGTAATGCGGTGGAGAGAGTGATTAGGAGAGCGTGTACCTTCTTGAAGACAAGTGGAGGGCAGGGGGGCTAGGAGCAGAGTGGGAGAAGGGAATAACATTTCAAATGTAAATACAGAGAATATTTAATAAAATTTAAAAAGTACCTCCTAATGTGAAGAGCAAATATACTAGATTATTTGTTAACCATTCAAATGAGATAAATATGTTAGAAACAGTCTTCATGACCTTTGATAATTCATACTAAAGTAATAATGAATTACCTGCATATTATAATCTTACTATTTTCATTTTATTTATTTTGGTGGTATGGATGCTTGAACCTAGGACATCACACCTAGGATGTAAATTCTCAACTACAGAGATTCACACCACAGACCTTACAATTTTGTTTTTGTATATCTGGCTAAATGTCTAAAAATCTATACTAGTGAAATTGTCTCACAGAGTTAGCGTTCCTGAAAGCCTATAATTTTCTCTAAGGTCAATGCCTCCAAATTAATTAAGGCATCACTAAGCTTTCACTATGCAAAGAAAAATTATTCTCTTAATCTTGGGTTAATTGCTTACAATAACTGGAATTCTGCCTTTTGCTCTCTGAGATTTCTGCTTCCTAAACTCTAGTAGAAGTATATGACATGACTTTGTTTATGCAACTTTATCTTTTTCTTCTCAAATTAAAATAACTGTGGGAGCATGAGTTGTGAGGATCATTATATAAATACTAAATTTCCTACATGTATTAATAAAGCAATTTGTGTAAGCATCCTGAAAACATTGCCATTCTTCCTGTCTTGTATAATTCACATTGTTGAAGGGAAAAGAAACCATACTGTTAACAGGTATTTAACACAACAATAAATTACAAATAAGTTACCTTTAATATATTAACAATCTTAAATGTGTATGCCACAATGGTTGTAAAGAATGCTGTTAAGAATGCTGTAGAAGAAGATCTAAAGAACAAGAAAACCAGAACTGGTGCAATAGACCAACTGAGTTGTTAAAGAATGCATTTTTTTAATTAAGAAAATCTTTTAACTTTTTATTAAGCATTTTTGAGTTTTACATCATGTACCACAGTCTGGCTCATTTTCTTGTCTCCTTATTGTTGGGATTCTGTAAATATTCTTTCACAATATTGGTGCCCTGTGACTCTTCCTATCAGTGACTTTTCCTTTCATTGGTGCCCAGTCATCTTTTCCTTACATTGGTGCCCTGTGTGAGGATGTTAGATTTCCTCAGGACCAGATCTCTTTCCTTTCATTCTGTGACTTTTAACAACCTTGGATTGGTGCCAGCGCCTCGAGAAAATGCAGGTTCGCATCCCAAAGCTCACTAGCCCAAGACCCTGTAAGCTCCCTCCCCACATCGGTCAGAGTAAGCATCCAAGAGGTCCCAGGGAAGTGTTCCTGAACTACCCCTGAGGACAGATGCTTTTACTGACTGTCATTCTAGGACTTTTTCCCTTGGAACCCCCTCCTCTTTTTACTAGACCCAGGCCAGGCCTGGATCTCATTCTGGAGCACCGTCTCCGCTTTAACCCCATTGCTGCCTCTGGCTGCCTCTGTGGAGCACAGCCTCCACAGAGCGCCTCCATGGCAGCTATACCTACCCTCACCCATGGGCTTGTCTTCGCTGCCTTTGTTCCTATTTCCTGGGATGCTTTAGTTTAATTTACAGTGATCAGAAACCAATAAACTGCACTCCCTTCCTAGCTATCTGTTCTGTGTGAAGGTTTGGCCCTGCTCCTAGCCTCTGCTTGAGACTGTTTGCTAGACCTAGCTGTTCCCATCCCACGTGTGCTTTCTCCGTCCTGGTCTCTGTCCCAGACTCTTTCTGTCTGCTGGGACCCAGTGGGCAGGCATCTGGTCCTGCGGAAGTTTCAGCCTTGGTTGCTTGGGCCTGCAGCAGGAATCCAGAGCTAGTAGAGCCTGCCAGTAGGTGGGCTTCCTGAAAGGAGCAGCAGCCAGAGACACCATTCCTGCAGGAGCTTCAGAGCAGGCTGATGTGCTGTAGGCCTAGTGCCCCAGGCTCTGGCCGCTCCCTAGGGGCAGTGAGCAGAAGGGTGGCGATTGGGTTTCTGCAGGGACCCTGGCCCTGATGGCAGTCCCTAGGGAAACCATGAAAGCAGCAGGCCTCCTAGTAAGCAGCTGCCTGCCTAGCAGATCACACACCTGGTCCCCTGCCATGGCGGGAGCACAGGTACTCCCCTGCCCACCGAGGGGTGGGGTGGTGCGCCCCCTGGCCAGAACCATTAGCCTTGCCCTGCTGCCACAGTACCAAACCCCCTCCCTGTATGTGAGTGCCTCCAGTGCCCCAACTGCACTTTCTCACCTGTGTGCAATAGTGCCTGTCTCGTGCATGTTTTGTTTCCCTTTATTACTTTCAATCTTATTCTGTCTGCTAGATTAAAAGTTTTATTTATTCTAAGCCAGATTTCTGACTGCATTGACAGCTAAGGTAACTGCAGTTTAACAACTAAAAAAAAAAAAAAAAAAAAAAAAAAAACCAGATTTCTATTTTCTAACAAGTAGCTCAGATATATGGTTACTTTCTTACATAACTCTGGTTCCATTAATGCTTCAAGTTTCCTCTTGCTAAACTTCCTTTTCCACTACATATAATTCTTGCTCCTTCTGCTCCATAAAGTCTCATCTTAAAAAATGTTTATGTTGTTAACTCATGTTGTTATCTCTTATAAACTTATAAGCTACAGGAAACCCAATCAGATCTACCTCCAATAGACCAAATAAGACTCCACCCAGATAAGTACATCTGCCTAAAGCTCACTACCTATTCTAAAAGGTGGGATTCCTCTAGATTTCAAATGTGGGTTTCAAATGTACATCTAAAATTTTTCTTTCTTTACTGAGATAGTTAAGCCAAACCTGCACAGGGACCTAGATTTTCTCGTGACCGGTCCTTGCCGGCCACCCCGGCCCACCCCATTGGGCTCGGCATAGCCTTGGCTGCATGGCTGGCACTGCGGTTGCCTATTCCTCTTAACCGATGCCACTGCCTCGAGTTCCCGTACTGTTTCTTGTTCCGCTCACTGCTGCAGTGACTGTCTTCGCCGCCGTCTCCCTGCCGCCGCCGCTGCTGCTACCGCTGCCGCCGCCATGTGCCACAGCTGCCTCCCCGTCTGCCGCCATGGTTGATCTGCCAACAGCTGCCCGACTCACAGACTTCCAGAACGTGAGTTGTCGCCATTACTGAAGCTGTAGACACTGAAGTGGCCACTGCTCCTCCACGTGTGCCAATAGCTCCCGCCACGTGGGCTGCTGAGATAGATCAGCCACACACCACACGGTTTCACTTTTCCTGATACCAGATCATGGCTAAGGCTCCAGCACAAACATAGGCAAATTGGTAGGGATTTTAACTCCAGTTGGCGGAGAGAATCCCCGATTTCCCAAAAAGGCCTGGCCAGCCTTTGCGGGCAAAGAGGGTTAATTCTCTATGGTCACAGTTTTGAGACAGACATTGACCATTGAGAAGGCCCCATCAGGAGTGCCCTTCACTTTATCCCATCCCCCGAACTCTAGCAGCTGGTTCACTCAGCGGAAGACCAGGCCTGGGGAGGGCACTCTCTGCCAGATCCGGGATCTGACGAAGCCACCAGGAGTCCAAGTGACGACTTGAGACCCCTGCGCATAGGCGAAACTTACTTTCCTACCGAGTTTTATCCACTGGGATGCCTGTTGGATATCTCTGTAGCCCCCTCACTGTACCTTCCCAATAGGCAATTCAATGTCTCAAAGCGGGTCACCAGGCTCCCCACTGGGATGCCTCCTGGAAAACTTCAAATCTCTAAAACTAACACCTCAGCTAAAGACATCTAAATTGATATACCTCTGCAACAATGTTTGGACTCAATATCCACTAGATAATAACTCAAAATGGCCGAAAAATGGCACCCTAGACTCATTAATTGTACGAGACCTCCACTCATACTGCCAACGATCTGGTAAATGGAAAGAGGTTCCCCATGTACAGGCATTTATCTATCTCCGCTATAATCCTTCTCTGTGTTCTTGTAACCCCACCCACCTCCTTTTAGCAATGAGGCAATAAGACAGATGACACCACAGCTCTCGATCCAGCCAACGAGCCATCACCGCAAAATCCAAACCTCTACCTCAGCATCTACTCATGTTATTCTAAGCTTTTCAAAACTCCCCTCCACAGCCAGACTCACATGTGGACGTGGACACGCCACCCGGCCTCAAGCACCACTTAATTATACCTTCAGGGTCATACCTCTCACCCATTCCTTTTTAGTAGTGCCAACATGTCCTGTCCCTTTATTGGAGAAGAGATCTAGCTAAGTTGGGAGCCTCTATTTCCTTTGCTCCCCCACATTTGCCTGAACCCAAGCTCGCTAGCAACCCCTCTGCTCCTTCTATCCAGTCAAACACAAACATGTTTCCTTTACCAGCTTCTCAGGTAGACCCCTGAGTCTGTTACTAAACACTCTTCTGTTGTCATCCAATTACTAGACCCTACCAGGACCATTTAAAGGTGATTCTTGAGACACCTGCAGCTCTTTTACGACATACAAGATCCATGAGATCCCAGGTGGGAGACAGAAGTTGTTGGTAAGCTCTACTGTAAAAAACCAGCCAGAGTCCCCCCTGTAAGTACTATCAACATTCAGCTGCCCTGACTCTGATGTTGCCATGACTCCACACCTTTCCCCTCTCCCTCTTCATGGCAAGGCAAGTCATTTTAAAATATCCGGGACACATTATAGTAATTTGCTCCTAACCTTATCCATCTTCTGTCTACTTCAACAACAAAAAATTTCTAATCAAAGTATTAATTAGTTCCTGTTACAGGACTACCAGCCACTGTCCATAGAGGAGCCTGATGTGAACATCTGCCAGGTGGATCCGGATGGTGAAAGCCAGCTGCACCCCCTTACGATGCCCCAAGACAGCAGGAAGTAGCCAATGAGACTCGACGCCCCTATTCCCCTTTCACCATCGGCCTCCCCCTCCCGTTTTTTCTCCTTTTTATAATAAGAAAAGGAGAGGAATGGCAGCATTAGGACTGCTCCTGAAAAATCTTTCATTCTTCCAAACCAAATGTACTTAATCTCTACCTATAATGTATACATATGTGTGTTCCAGCTTATATACATATGTCAAGTCCAGGTGCTTATTACATCTAGAACAGCTCCAGAGGAGCAACCTACAGATGCTTCAGCCTTCTCTCTCAGACACAGATGCTTCCACTGGACCTGTTACTTCTGACCTATCCTCAGATGGTTCCACAGACCCTGGAAAACAAGGAAACAGCCAACTCTTAAGACTGAAACATCCCTACCCCACTTTTCTGGCCTCTCTAAAAACATCGCCCCAAACCAGCATGAAGCAGTCAAGAGATCACAACAACCCTATTCCTGGTCCACCATCGCCTCTAATTTTTCTTTTTTAATTAAACAAAAATGGGGGAATGTTGGGATTCTGTAAACCCCACCCCTCAGTTGCTTAGCAACAACCAGGTATGCCCCACCCCTCAATTACCCAGCAGTGGCCAGGTATGCTCCGCCCCAGTGACCTGACACTATAAAAGGAGCTGCTTGACTCCTCCTCTCTCTCTTGGCCTCTCTTTCCCTTGTGCTCTTGCAGCCTTGCTCTCCCCTTTCCCTTTCCCCCTCTCTCCCACGTGTTCATGGCCGGCCTCTACTCCTCTACTTCTCTCTCTCTCTCTGTCTCTACCACCCTCTTAACTCTCCCATGACCTGAATAAACTCTATTCCGTACTATACTGTTGTGTGGCTGGTCCCTCAGGGAAGGGATTCCCAACATGGGCCCCTCAGAGGCATCTCCCTTGCCCCCAGGCCTCGCCGCACCTCCATGGGCCATGTGCCCCCCACTCTCTTCATCCTTCCCCTAACATTGGTGCCGTGACTCGGATCATTATCCTTTCACAATATTGGTGCCCTGTGACTCTTCCTTTCAGTGACTTTTCCTTTCATTGGTGCCCCATCATCTTTTCCTTACACTTATATCTACCCTTTATCCTTGCAAACTCTCCCCCAAATTAAAAAAAAACAGACAAACAAAAGCCAACAAAACCAGAAAATGAAACAAATAGCCAAAACAGACCATAGAAAACATCTCATCATGGAAGATGTGCTGTGTCATAGTGTGTTCCAGAATACAAACCTCTGTCCACACAACTCCATTCATAAATGTTTATTTAAAGTGTCGTTAGTCTGGTTCTGAATCTCTGACTTCTGTGACACTATCAATACAGATTGTAATTGGAACTCCCCCCAGTTATCCTGTTGTTGCCTTATGTCATGGAGTTCTGACAGCTTGGGATTCACAGGACTGACCCTTTCATGCAGCACAACTGTCCTCAGGTGATAGAGATTTGGGAAGTGGGCCATCTCAGAGCCCTGGATTTGGTCCTGGGTGGTAGCAGAACTGCACAATCTATCAGATCTCCTTTATCCACACCATCAGGGAAAACTCTTCAGTACTATTTTAGCTAGGTCACCAAATGCTGCCATCAGCAGGAGGTAGGATCAGCTCTCTTGTTCCGCCCTACTCTGGCTTACTCACACATCCAGGCCTCCAGAAACAGCTTCTCTGTTTTGCTCAGTCAAGGTGTGGGACCTACTCTCTCAGGTGCTACAGGTATTGCAGCTGATCAGGGACAGGCCCAGCTCTTTTAACAACCACAGGTGCTAAATAGGAAGTGTAGAAGGCATCACCCCTACTTACAGATGAGTGATGAGACCAGCTTTCCCTTTCTCTCCTCAGAGCTGATACACCTGTGTCCTTGTACCCCCTCAAACAGGACCAATACTAAGGTGCTAGCCAGAAGTGCAGGGTTCACTGTTCTGAGTGCTGAAGCTGGTAAAGGAAAGAGCCAGATCACCCACTCTCGTGGCCTCAGGGCCAGCATCACTTCTGTGTTCTTGCCACCTCATGCCAGACCTACTCAGCTCTCTCACACTCATATCCTTGAGTCCAGCTCACACACCATCCCAGCAAGGCCAGCTCCACTGTGCTGCACAGGTAAGGCACAGGACCGACTCTCCCAAGTGCTGCCACCAGTGAGATATGGGCCTAGATCTCCATAGCACCACATCCAGTTTGGGAAGCGGCAGTTATCAGCGTGGTCACTTACAGCTGCCTTAACATTTTTATACTCTCTAGTGGTAATATGAACCATGGGTAGTGCACTGACCAATGGCAGGTCTCTGGGTGGCATGACTGTCCACAGGTCTCTGTCTATCTTCCTTCTTCCCTTCTGCACTGTCTGGATTTGATTTTGTTTGATTTAGTTTGGTTTTTATGAGTCCTAGGCATAAAATACTTTTGGCCACCGAACCAGGCATCAAGCATGATAAAGAAAGGACTGCTATTTGCTCTGTTCCTGATTAATACAAGAATATCACCAACAAAGTGTCTCTTTACCACTCACTAGGGAGGAAATGCATTTTATAAAATTTCCTTTAAAAATAGTTATTTAAATCCTTAAAATAATATTCTTATTTAATTTATAAAATATACATGGATACAGTGCATCCTAGACATTTTCATCTCCCTAAATCCTCCCGGGCCTTCAAAATACATTATACTCTCAACTTTATGATATCTATATATTTTTAACTTAAGTCTAGTTTATACTGCCCCTGATACATATGGATATGAGACCTTCCACTGAGTTATAGTCAAATTAGCAGTAGAAATCCCTCAAA
This sequence comes from Micromys minutus, assembly GCF_963924665.1. Taxonomy (NCBI): domain Eukaryota; kingdom Metazoa; phylum Chordata; class Mammalia; order Rodentia; family Muridae; genus Micromys; species Micromys minutus. The sequence continues at coordinate 58,373,656 of NC_137983.1, read as the reverse complement.
GATAATCCAATTAAAACTGAGCAGAATATTCCTTCTGAACAAGATTGTGTGTAGTCACACAGATCTGCAATCATTGTGTGTTTTGTGTATTTGGGATGCAGTGTGCTTAAACAATTGTGTCTGAAAACATATGAAAGGTTGGGAGAACCCATTTCTGCAGATGCTAATTCATAGTATCAGCTGTTTCCTACTCTGGTGGCCACTTTCTCAATGAGAACCTTGTGAGTGGCAGGAGTAAAATAAGCCTTCTGTTGCAATTAACAGTGCTCTCCCATCACCATCATATAATTAGAGTTACTGGCAAAAGTGTATACTCTTAGCAGAAACAAGAACATAATTATTATTAGAGGCATTCCTGTTGCATATCTCCTGACCATCTCAATTTACTCTATAAGATTTGGTGTGTGAATAATTTTAGCTCTGGGAGGGCCAGCAGCCAAGTTGTAAACAGTGCTTTGTGTCATTACAAGGGTAGAAGAGAGAACAATTGGATTTGTTCCTTGTTTTCCCATATCTAAGTTCAAATAGCGCATTGATTCTATTCCAAGGAAATCCTGCATAATGGGTTTCATGTTGCATTATTAATAGTAAGGACATGGTTTGATTCCCCTGTGAGCTTTCATACTAACCAGCATCAGGGACTATCTCTTAGCCTCTATTTCTGTTTTACCTTGACTAGATAATCACATAATTTTTTAAAGGTCACTAATTTGAATGATAGTTTTTGAATCATAGAAAGCACAGGAGAAAACTGTGATTTCTTATACCTTACTGCAAATGCACATCTACTTGGAAAACATACAACTTCTATTAATGTATTTCACTCTAATAGAGCTTTTATCTTTTATGTTCTATGGTTCTTCATTGCCCCTTTGATACCCCCACCCCTTTTTTGGAAGAGATAATAAGTTGTTTGTGTAGATTCAGAATATAGCTCATCCTTTTGCAGCATTAAATTTTCAGTGTGTTTGGGTTGAGGATGTGACTGTTGATGCAGTTCTGTCTCATAGCCTATACTCAGGCAGTATAACATATGCACTGTAATGGGGTGTGTCAGGCTTAAAGAGCCATGCCATTAGGCAGTGCATTAAGCTAAGTCTTTCAACAAGTGCTCTCTGGCTATGACGAGATCTTGGAGAGCCCAAACCTAAACAAGCAGAGCTCTTGAGAGGCTTGGTCTTGTATCCTTTGTATTCTAGTATGTTTTCAAATGTAATGTGTGTCATTTGATGGATCCCATTTGGTTCATTCAATGAGCACACTCAATAGGCCCTGTTTCCTATGAGTTAAAATACCAGAGGATTGTAAAGCAATGCTTCTACCTGTACATAAAGATGTTATCAAGACACAGAAAATTTAACATGTTTAAAGCTGATGGATTTTTTCATAGTTTTTAACTATTAAGACGCTTAAATACTCTACAAATCTCCCATATCTGTATATTCCCTATCACCTTCAGAAAGTCAGTTTCTAATTTATCACATTGCATTATTTAGAAATAGTAATTCAAAATGATTATTTTGTGAATAGTGTGTTCTTTGTGTACATAACTTTTGTGTTGAAAGGTTCTCAAAGTACAAAGACTTTCTAAAGACTTAATTTAGCTATTACTTGTTTTTAGATTTTTCCATACGCATGAATGTTTACTTACAGGCTTATTTAGTAAAACCTGGGGTAAATACTAAATTTTAGAATTAGGTAAAAATTAAAAATACAATCCATCAGTTGTATGTTTACAGTATTTTTCTTAAAATAACTTTTAATTATTTCATATCAGTTTTTTTCAGATTTTAATCTAAAATGTATTTGTTAATGTCTTTATCTTTTTACTTCTTTTCAGACTAAGGCTTGCTGAATATGGTTTCTTAAAACTAATTTCTAATGCCACGTGTTTCAAAGTCCAAGCAAAGAGTGATAGCCATTGTTGGGGGGAAAAAAAGGAGAAAGAGAGAATGGAGAGATGGCTCACAGGTTAAGAGCACTGGATATTCTTCCAGAGGTCCTGAGTTCAATTTTCAGCAATCACATGGTGGCTCAGAACCATCTACAATGTGATCTGGTGCTCTCTCCTGGCTTGCAGGCATACCTGCAGGCAGAACACTGTATAAATAATGAATAAATAAATATGTAAATAAATATGTAAATAAATGAATAAATAAAATTTTTTTAAAGAGAAAGAAAAACATAAGTGTATGTACTAATGTACAGTTAAAGAAATTATCACTGAAATTAGAAAGTTAAATCAGAAAAACTATAAGGCAACGATTACTAAAATTCTAGATAGTCTTTTCAAAGAGAATAAAGAACAAAAAAAGCTAAAAATGTATTTCATGTACTCGTGGGTAAATTATCATTCAATGCTAAAATGAATACCTATTTTTAAACAAAAACAATAGTGTATTTCTGAATAATAAAATATCCTAGATAAGAAGAAAATATTGAAACTTACACTATTTCAATTGTACTTGATGTTGAAATACAGTGAATTCTGAAAGAAAACTTTTAAAGAGTAAAATACTTTAAATTTGAAGTTTTGTTTTATTTTTTCTTCTTTAACTTTATTTTAAAAAACAAGGAAAAAAGAAAAAAAATTAAACATTTTTGCATAAATGTATACAAATACATTTTTGTCAGCGCTTGCCTTTTTTTTTTTTTTCTTTTTTATAAGGTTTGATACTCTGCATTAAGGTCTTACTAGTTACAATGAGCAAAAAGTACATGTAAAACAGGATGTAACCCAGAATTAGTCAATGTTTTCTTGGTGTGTAAGGATTGAGCATAATGTTTTTATTTTTGTTTGTGTGTTTGGTTTTGTTTTCTTTTTTTTTCAATGTTAACATTTTATTTTAATTTTTTAAACTTTATTTTAAAAAACAAAAAAAAAAGAAAAAATATTTAAACATTTTTACATAAATGGCTACAAATACAATTGTGTCAGTGCTTGGCATTTTTTTTTCTTTTTTTTTAATGTTTGATACTCTGCATTAAGGAATTACTAGTTACAATGAACAAAAAGTACATGTAAAACAGGATGTAACCCAGAACTAGCCAACATTTTCTAGGTGTGTAAGGATTGAGCATGATGTTTATTTATTTATTTATTTTTGTTTTGTTTTGTTTTGTTTTTTTTCTTAAACTTCACACAGTCTGTGAGTTGTTTCTGGGGCAGTCAGAGCCTCTGGGGTTAGCATCCCACTATCAGTGACTGCATATTATGTCTGTTCTTTTGTGACTGGGTTATCTCAGAATATCTCAGGATGATATTCTCTAGATAGAACCATTTTCTTAAGAATTTGGTTAAGTCATTGTTTCTGATAGCTGAGTAGTACTCCATTGTGTAAATGCACCACAATTTTTGTATCCATTCATCTTCTGAAGTACATCTGGGTTCTTTCCAGTTTCTGGCTATTATAAATAGAGCTTTTATGAACATTGTGGTGCATGTATCTTTGTTGTATATTGGAGTGTCTCTGGGGGTATATGCCCAGAAGTGGAATAGCTGGATCTTCTGATAGTACTATGTCCAATTTTCTGACGAATCACCAGACTGTTTTCCAGGGTGGCTGTATAAGTTTAAAACCCCACCAAGAGTGGAGAAGTGTTCCTCTTTCTCCACAACCTCGCCAGCATCTGCTGTCATCTGAGTTTTGGATCTTGGCCAATCTGACTGGTGTGAAGTGGAATCTCAAGGTTGTCTTGATTTGCATTGCCCTGATGGCTATGGATGTTTAGCAATTCCTTAGACATTTTTCAGTCATTCCATATTCCTCAATTGAGAATGTTTTGTTTAGCTGTGTACCCCATTTTTTAATAGGGTTGTTTGATTCTCTGGTGTCTAGCTTTTTGAGTTCTTTGTATACCTTGGATATTAGGCCTCTATCTGGTGTGGAGTTGGTAAAGATCTTTTCCCATTCTGTTGGCTGCCATTTTGTTTTCTTGACAGTGTCCTTAGCCTTACAGAAACTTTGCAATCTCATCAAGTCCCATTTGTTAATCTTTGACCTTAGAGCTTGAGTCATTAGTATTTTGTTCAGAAAATTTTCTCCTGTGCCTATGTTTTCTAAGGTTTCCCTACTTTCTCTTCTAATAGTTTCAGTGTATCTGGTTCAATGTGGAGATCTTTGATCCACTTACACTTGAGTTTTGTACAAGGAGATAAGAAAGGGTCTATTTTCATTCTTTTGCATGCTGAGTTTCAATTGGTCCAACACCATTTGTTGAATATGCTGTCCTTTTTCCATTAAAGGTTTACAGCTCCTTTGTCAAAAATCAGGTGACTATATATGTGAGGGCTCATTTCTGGATCTTCTATTCTATTCCATTGATCCACTTGCCTATTTCTGTACCAGTACCATGCAGTTTTCAGCACAATTGCCTTGTAATATAGCTTGAGGTCAGGGATAGTGATTCCATCAGATATTTTCTTGTTGTTGATGATGGATTTCAAGATTCTAGGTCTTTTTCTATTCCAGATGAAATTGCACATTGATATTTCCAACTCAATGAAGAACTGGGTTGGAATTTTGATGGGGATTGCATTGAATCTGTAGATTGCTTTTGGTAGGATGGCCATTTTTTATATATTGATTCTTCCAATCCATGAGCATGGGAGATCTTTCCATTTTCTGATATCTTCCTCTATTTCTTTCTTTAGAGGTTTGAAGTTCTTGTCATACAGGTCCTTCACTTGCTTAGTTAGAGTCACACCAAGGTATTTCATAGTTTTTGTGACGATTGTGAAGGGTACCTTTTCGCTAATTTCTTTCTCCACATGTTTGTTTTTTGAATATAGGAAGGCTACTGATTTGTTTGAGTTAATTTTATATCGAGCCACTTTGCTGAACGTGTTTATTTTTTTCAATCTAGTCTCTCATGTATTACATCCCAACCAATTTCCCACCCTAGTCTCATCTAATTCTCTCACCCCCCACCTCCCTCCCTTGCCTTTCACCCCTTCTCTTTACCACTTCATTAAAGGGCAATCTTCCTGAAGATATCAACCAAACCTGGTCTATCAAGTTGCAATAAGGCTAGGTACCTCCATGACTTTAAGGATGGACTAAGGAACTCAGTAGAAGGGAAAAGATCTATTAACTTGGTAAAAGTAGTATATACAGCACCGGCTCCTTATGCTAAGAATCCTGCAGAAATACCAAGCTACACAACTTTAACAAATATTCAGAGGGCCAAGGATACAACCATTCAGGCTCCCTGATTTTCAGTGAGCCCAAAACCAGGGTTTTTGATTTCGATGGTTTTGGTTTCATCGTCATAATTTTATAAGCAGCAACACTGAACAAAACTACGGAAAGGAAATGGAGACCTTTATACCATAATGGCTGAGAATATATATCTATTTCTTTAATAATTAATTACTATGTAAAATTAAATGACTAACTTTTAAAAGAATATTATTTTCTTTAATATTTTAATAATGATAGTTATTAGTTTGAAAAGTCATATAAAATAAGAGGAAGAACGTGACAATGTCAGGTAAGTGGAGTCTACACTCTAGGTTTCTTAGAGAGAGAGAACCTAATGTGATGTCTGTGCATTCTGCTAATTGAAACCATGATTGACAGTTAACGTTAGTGCTATCATCTTGACCATCCTGGTCATCTTCCAAATAAAGCTTAGAAATAATATGAAGGTCACACTGAAAGGTCACTATTACATAGTAATGAAGAGTCATAAAAGAAGCATGCATAATTTTCTAAAGAATTTCCCTAATCAAGTAAATAAAAAGTCCAGGGATAATATGGATTAATAATAATTTAATACATAATTTGTTATGGGACATTTATACAGTTTATTTTTTACATGTGGGTTATTTATTATGTGTATTTTAATTATGGGGTTCATAAAATAAATAATAAAACAAACTACAATGACTTATAGCTTTTGAAAAAAATATTTTACAAATACATACCTTTTTATATCAAAGTATTCTTCAAAGAGACTGTGAAACTCACTCCTTTTATTTTAGCAATGAGATTAACATATTTTTGTTTTATACACCTAATATTCATTACATATCTGCTCTTTTTCTAAGTTTTGTAGTTAAAACATTAAATAAAAGGTGATGACACCATGATGTTATTATGTTATTAATAAAATAAAAGTTATATTTTTTATTTCTTATGAAGAAATATATATATATATGTGTGTGTGTGTGTGTGTGTGTGTGTATATACTCCACATTCAAGGCACTACTACATTTTAATTTATTCAGCCATTTAAGACACATAGAAATCAAATATCAAACTACATAGTTTCATCGGAACTTTTATTTTCATTCTGCTCCCTCGAGCTCAGTGATGCTCTGTATTACCAAGAAAAGCAATTTGTCAGATGGACTGAAAGCACATTTTTATGCGCAAAAGATATATGGAATGGGCACTTTTTTTCGCATATAGCAGCTATTGCTGTTATTTAAACCATGTATGTTTGATCTAACCAGGAACAATTTGATCCTGCTCTTGCTAGAACTAAATAGTCAACACAGTTATAAAGAGTGAGTTCAATGCTATAGTTCTTTGCACATCATGAGCTAAACCTTCAATATAGTATTGCCTATGAATATTATTACCTGTCTTCATGTAAAGTCAAGAACAACAGCTTGAGTTTTGAGATCCTAGAGGGCAGTGCTAGTGTAACTAGCTATTGGAATCACCTTTTCTTATATAAATGTAAAATATTTCTATAAAAAATCACTGAGTAAGAATAAATACAGACTCTCACAATCACTCTTTTTTTGGAGCATTTCTTTTTTCTCACAGCACCTCCTTTTTCCTCATTTTATACAGTTATTCTCTTCAATTTTTGGCATGGTGCATGTGTTGAATACTAATAGCTTATACCTGTCACAACACTAAGTGCTGTCCAGGTTTTCTGTATTTTATATCCAATCTTTGTAAAATTTTTACAAGTAAAATTCAGTAATGTTATTTCAGTCCCTTGTAATTTTTTCACATTTATTGGTAGGGTTTTAATAATAAGAAGAACACTTATTTAGCAATTGAAATAATCTATTTCTACATAAACTGGAAAAACCTATGGATTTACTGAGTTTATTGTACACTCTTTCAGCAGTCCTGTTCTTTATGTACACTTAAGTTTAAATGTTCTGAATGATTTTTAATATTAATCATTTTATTCATGAAATATAACTAAGATAAGTTTTCTAATGCAGGTATGTTCATGTTATTACAGACCATCAATGAATCAATAGTGATTTTGAGAAAATGTTAGTTTCTCAGAGCTAGTTTTTTTTTTTTTTTTTTTCATTTTTCAGATTGCTTAAAATGAATGTAAGAACTATCCATTGGGTCATTGTGCAATTTCCATTCTAGAAGTCAACAGGTAAAACATTGTTTTATTCCTATAAATGGTTTTTTAATCCCATAAAGAACTATCATTGGGAAATATTAAAAGTCTCCACCCCAAGATCCAAATACTTGAGAGAAAGATGCATATATGATCATAGTCACATAACCCATTCTACAATAATGTGGTAACTTTTAGACAATTTTGATATTATTGTCAGAAAAAAAACAATATATTCTACATAACTCTTTAAAAATGTCTGAACAGAGGAACTGGATTTGTTGAACAGGTTGGCACTTGACAATAGAAAAGGTCACTGCTCTTGCTGTTCAGCACAACAGAGCCATGACATGACAAAGCCTGACTCTATTCATGCCAAAAATATTTACTACAAGTTATCTTAGTTGGCTAAACAAGTCCTAGATTTACCTTTAAAGTCATGTATTTGATTCCTACTGTTAACTCCTGTAACTTTAGGGAACTCTTTTTCACTGGACAAAACACAATGTATTTTTATGCATGCATGCTCCAGTGGGCACAAGAGTTAAACATAAGGATTCTACAAAGCACCAGGGAAAGAGAGAAATTAAGTTACCCTGAGAGATTAAACTGTAAAATCAACATGTAATGAAGAAAATACACATTAAAGAGACTGAATGCTTACAAGGTCAGTAGGATTTGACTCTACTGAGTAAAGTACATTAATATATCTAAAAAAAGAGTACAGAAATTCAGAAGAAATTTAAAAGAAACTATCTGAGGAAGAAAATCTTGGAAGGTTGTAGAAATACTAAAAGGCATTATACAAGGATATCCAAATAGAATATTATTAAAAGAATCTATAAAACAAAATTATCCTTCCTGAAATTATATATCATATATATATATATATATATATATATATATATATATATATATATATATACTTACACATGATCACCTCTCATTTACTTAACTGTCATCATCCATGCTTGCACATAAACATACATATCTTACAAGTAACCAATCCTCAAAAATTAAATCCATTTCTCATTCTGATATGGGTATAATGTAATGCATGTCAAAATTTGACCCAGTGTATATATCTTTAATTTATTCTGTAACATGTGTGTTTTACATAAATTTAAAAGCTGATATATACCATGTTTTTAGCTTTAGTAATTTTTCATGCATAAGACATTTATTAGTTAAAATATATTATCAAATAAGGTTATTAAAATGTTCAAAGAAACATGACAGTGTCATACAACATAGTATGTTAAATGTTAAGGATAAAATAGAATTCTGTCCTGAAAGTGTATATAAAACTAATGTATTCTAGAGGCAAATGTAGTAATTGTAAACTGGGAACACAAATTCAAGTAATCCCAAGTTCCATTTTGTAATATACTAGTAGTTTCATGAAGTTTTTAAAATAATGTATAATGAATGTCATAAATTAAAACACTTCAAAAATATTTGGTGAAAGCATAAGGTTGGCAGCTTACAACAAAGCAGATATTTCTCTTATGTAGACCTCAAATGCTATAGCATAATGTTTGTAGGTTTTCTGTTTTGGTGTATGTGTCTGTGTCTTTGTGTGTGTGTGTTCATGAATTTCAAAAATGTTTTTCTAATACATGCAAAGGTGTAAGGTCACACATAGAGGTAGACAATAAATTGCCGTCTAGGGTATAAGATAAACCCAAAATAATTGTACAGATTTGGAATTTATCAACTGTCCACAATTATGAGCCAAACAGCCCAGTAGTATGTTCAGTATAGGTGTGCATTCCTCCCAAAACTTTATTTCATCTCATAGATATTTTGATTCATAATTATTTAGTCTATGCATTGTTTAATTTTTGAAAAGCCTAAAAAATTTAATTTTGTTTCATGAAAAGCAACCATATGTAATTCTGAGATTTTTCTGTAAAATATACAGTTAGTAAGTTATAATATTTTGTTAAATTCATAACTCATGCTTGTACATTGCTGTGCCATGTTCTAACTAAGTATGAATCATTCATTATCTGTTTCCATTGATCTGGAAGATACCACTGAAAAAATCTCATTGGTCAACTAACCAAACCCACTACAGCTCCCAGGGACTAAAAAACCATCAATGAGTAGGAATAGAGAGACCCATGGCTCTAGTTGCCCATGTAGCAGAGGATAGCATTCTCTGGCATCAATGAGTGGAGAGGCCTTTGTTCCAGTGAAGGCTCATTTACCCAGTGTAGGGAAATTCTAAGGAGCTGAGGTGGGAGAGGATGGTTGGGAGAGGGATCACCTTCATGGAGGTAATGGGAGGAGGAGGGGGATGAGATCTGGGGGAAAGGGGATAACATCTGAAATGTAAATACAGAGAATATACAATAAAAATTTTTTAAAGAAAAAGAAAAAATAAAGAAAAAAGAAAGACATCTAACATTGGTTTATAGTTTTAAGACAAGTAATAACCTTGTTCTTAAATGAGTTAACCCCTCTCCCAACCTCTTTTCATTATTACATGTTTGAATAAGATCAAAGTCTTCTCTGGGAAGATTATTTATTACAAATTTGAACAAAATCACAAATCACAGTGGTATGGAAATAAGGTTTTTTTTCTCATTAAGAACTCAATGAATTAATGAATGAACTTGGTTGTTTCTTCATTACAAGCAACTGAGATTATAAACCTCTGCTTCCAGGCCTGGCTTGATATGCTTTCTTTTTCTCTCTCCCTGTCCCTGTCCCTCTCTCTCTCTCTCTCTCTCTCTCTCTCTCTCTCTCTCTCTCTCTCTCTCTCTCTCTCTCTCTCTCCATCTCTCTCTGTCTGTCTCTCTATCTCTATCTCTATCTATCTCTATATCTCTATCCATATCTCTATCTCTGTCTCTATATCTATATTTATATATCTTCAAGTGCTTCTAAAAGTGTGAGAATGTCTCTTGCCAGCTAGGTTTCTCCTTTTTATATTATCTCAGATCCAGAGCCATAGAATTCAGGATTAGTCTCCTCACTTCAATTAGGCTAAGCAAGGAAGTCTGTCAAATCTCTGCAAAGAAAGTAATCTAACACGGTAATCCCCCACAGGTGTGCCCGAAGCTTTGCCTCTGGAGTGGGTCTTTCTAGATCCTGTCAAATTGATAGTCACTAAGAACTGCTATTCAAAAGCTAATTTACATACAAGAAAAATGGGGTATTTATATTTTAAGACAGTTAAATATTGAAATAAAAGACTGCATTGCATACAAAAATAGCAAAATTTGTAATAGGAGACAGATAAAGATGCCTAGCAATGTGTGACAAGATTATATGCTGTGGTTCTATAGAAATGTGTGGTGTGGAACTCCATGTTTTCAGATAGGTTGTGCTGTGTAGGCTTTAATTTGTTTTTACACATGGACAAAATGTTTTTTGGGTTTTGAAATACCAAACGTAAAATGTCAACAGCAATTTAAAATTAAAATTCAGTACTGTTGTTATAACCTTTAAATGAGATAAGATTAAATGAATCAGAAATGGTCAAATGATTTCTGACTACAAAATACATAAGTTTTAAAACATTAAGAGGGCTAGGGTGCTTATATTCTCCAGAAAAATAAGTAAATAAATGTTTCCAGAAATTTAATATTTCTATATTCATTTAAATCTTATGTGAGTAAAGTAAGCAAAATCACTATTTAGCTTATTTGGTAGGGTCATGAGGTATTTCAAAGTTTTTCCAAAACTGACCAAGTCTTAATTTTAAAAAGCATCTATTAACTCAGTGAAGTCAGGACATATCATAATACATAGCTCATGGTGACACACAGCCTCGACATAGCTAATCCTTCTGCCTAATCCTTCCTCTCTAGATTGCGGATATTTGAGTCTGTGACTTACGTTTCTACTATTCACATTTATTCTTTAAAGTTGTGTCAGCTTCAATAACTTGTTGACATTACATGATACTTCTCTTAGTCAGGGTTTTTATTTCTGCACAAAACATCATGATCAAGAAGCAAGTTTGGGAGGCAAGGGTTTATTCAGCTTGCTTCCACATTGCTGTTCATCACGAAAGGAAATAAGCACAGGAACTCACACAGGGTAGGTGTGCTAGTAAATATTATTTAAAAAATGGCTATCTTTTAATCAGCCCAGGGGTCCCACTCTGTGGGCATGATTTTAGTATGGAGCTTTGCACATCTCTGTCACCCGGTCCAAGTTGGCCCCACTGTCTTTCTTTGTCCTTGCGACTCCCTTCCCCTGGCGGTTTTACTCTGACTGTGACTACCTCTGTCCCAGAATGTTTCATTACCCCAAAACTCAACACAAACACAACTCTCCAGCCTGATAGCTTTTCATGCAAGTTTAAATATTCAATTCTCAATCCACAAATCCTCTACATAACAAGATTTCATTGTAGAGACAAAGATACAAACTGGCCTTCTGTATGAGATATTAAGCCTATAAAATCCTTAAATGTTCATATCTATTTAACTCCAAATAAGGCCACCTGGATCTAATCCTTCCTTATGGATCTCTGTCTTGGAGTTTCTCTAGTTCCCCCCTCATCCTCTGACCTCACTCTCTACCTCCCTTACCCTGCCCAGTCACTGGCTCTCCTTTATTTCTTAAATTAAAATGGAAAGGTTCAGATGAAGTCACCTCAAGAGCATGTGGCTAGGCAGCCCATCTTGGGAAAGTGGAATTAACATTAAAATAGGAACAGCTTCAAGACAATGTTCAGGTAGGAACCTGGATGGAGGAGCTGGTATAGAAGCCATGGGAAAATGATTTTTTTACTAGATTGCTTTCCTTGGCTTGCTCAGTTTGCTTTCTTATAGAAGTGAGGACTACCATACCAGAGATAGCACAACCCACAATGGGCTGGGCCTTCCTGCCTTGATCACTAACTGATAAAATGCCTTACAGCTGGATCTCAAAGAGGCATTTCCTCAAGTGAGGCTCCTTTCTCTGTGATAACTACAACTTATGTCAAGTTGACACTCAAAACCAGCCAACACAATACTTAAGTTTAAAAAATATCATTTTTTACTTCCATTTATACATATATATGCATGTATAAATAAATTCTAGCTATCTAGTTTTTAACTAAAACACTGATTATTTTAAAGACTTTGGAGACGAAACACAAATTGGAGAGCATTACAATCTGAGCCTCCAAGTTTTTAGTTCAACTTTCTATGGCTATTTTCCTGGTTTTGCTTTCTATGCAGAACATTCAAGGAAGAAGAAAATTTTGAAAAGGTCAACTTTGGTGTGCATTTTTCATGTCATTAATATTATTCCCATACATTCATGAGAATCAAAGTGAAACAAAAATGGTTACTTGCTTACATTATGGCATACAGGTGTAGAAGAGAAGGTGATAGAGAGGAGCCAAGGTAAGAGTGAGATTGAAAGATGTACTCTTGGTAATTAACTTCTCCCAAACTACAGCCTACTTCCTGCCATATACAACTTTCCCATTAGCAGCCACATGACGAACCCATCACAATATTAACCCATTGAGTAAACCAGAACATGAATGGCCTGGGTCCCCACTTTCAACATGATCTTTCTCATTTTAGAAAATGGTAGGAATAACAGTTAGCCATGATAGCATATGTCTGTATCAAAGTACATAGGAGCTCAAGGCTAAGTCACTGTGCATCCAAACCTAGTATACATTATATGAAGAAATCCTTGAGGAACTAACCAAAGACAAAACACAGGAAAAAATAAACAAAGAAATAAAAGGGTGGAATAAAGGGACAAAGTATGTTATTTACTTTCCCATTTATCTTTTGTTGTAATAGAGTTCTATGAACAAGAGCAATCCAAGTTAGAGTTTATTTTGTCTTATGCTCTCAATGGGATAGAGCACTTTATAGCTGGGAAAGCATAGTGAGAGGCAGGGGCCACATATCTAATCACATTTTCATCCACTCACAGCAAAGGGAGTTAGAGAGTGATAAGATAACTTTATCAACCTCAAGGCCCCGCCCTCAGTGTGATCTCCCTCCAACAAGTCTTCACCTTCTACCTACAGATTTGTTATTCTTAGAGCTAGATCCACTATCTGAGGACCCAGTTCTCAAATACACAAGTCTACAAGGAAGATTGGTTATTAAAGACTCCAGTTCAGCATATTATGCAAAATGTGTTTAGTACAACTTAAAAGTCCCATAGTCTTAAGCATTCTTAACTTGGATGTCTGCTTTGTTCTTCATTTGAGTGTGTATCAGTTTTTACTGGATTCAAGTATGTCTGAAATACAACACATTTCCTTTAATGTTTCTGCTTCAGGTTTCCAGTCTTATTTTAAGGACACATTTCTCTTAAAAATACCATTTACTAAGTTTAAAAATCCTTGAAAGACTTTTTGCATGGTATAACATTATTTAGCATTTTTACTTTCTATGTAAGTCTTCATGATCAGGACCCAACCTTTGCCTGAGATTCATTTGCATTGTTGTACATTTGAAAATGGATTCTCTAAAAGGTAAAAGTTCTTTGAAATCACCACTTTCTAACCATGTGAAGGGTCACCAACCTATTAGATATTGCCATAATTCTTAGATAATTTATATTGTACTTAATGACTTCTCTCCTAATATCCTTTTTTCTGCTTCCAACTAACCCATATCTTTCAGGCAAAATGACTTCCTTTTTTGCATATTGAGTGCTGATTAAATGTCTGTCTTTGCCAAGGTAGCACTGAGTACCTCCATATCTAACATAATTTAGATCAATGAGTATTTCTGGATGTGTGTTATTGCCACACTGTTTTACTGCCATTAAAATTAAAAGATTAAAAAAAATGACTAAAAAAGTTTTCTAAAGTTTATTTCTGTACATTTTTAAGTTTTATTTTTCTGATTTTAAAATTATTTCATGTTTCCTTGCTCCCTAAAGCACACCGACTATTTTGAGCTAACAAAAGATAACCATTTTCTTGGCCAGCAACATAACAGGGAAAGTAGAAGATTATTTTGCTGCGAGGCTTGATGATAAATTGACAATAATTTTCTGAAATGTCAAGTGTTTAGGCTGCAGCATGTTTCTGTTGTGAATTAAATTATAGTTTTAAATGCCAAATGCATTTTTGAATATTGCATTTCTAATGTAATAATTTTTTTGAGGAACACTGAATTGTTTTACTATTTATTCCTTATAAATTCTGCATACATTGTGGCCCTGGCATGGTGGAAGCAGAAACTCTGGAGCATCTGGCACTATCATAAGGTCTATTTCTCACTTCTGCCTACCTTGAATTTGCATATCATTATCTGTGCCTGTCAGTTTTTTAAAACTGCCTGTATTTAATTTTATTTATAAAATGTAGCAAAAATATAACCATAAAGAGAAGGACAAGTGATGTCCATCAGGAACAAAAACAGCAGTCCTATGCCACCTTCTACCTTCTTTATTCCTACAATGTGCATGGTGCTCCTGCTGACAACTGTAGATTCACTGTAAGCTTCTTTCTGGTATACAGGCAGTTGTTTGTTTTCCAGACTTCTAGATTATATTAAAACTGAGGTTTTCCTTTGCAGAACAGGTAAGACATAGCTGTAGGGTTTAAATAATGCCTCTTCCAAACCTGATTCCTAATAGGTGATTTATTCTGTTTGTTCAGAATTGCTACCCCAGCATCTATGGAACTCAAGGACCTGCCTTCCTAGAAAGGAAATGATGGTTTACCAGCCTCTTATGCTAATATCAAACAGATATCTCCCTTCTTCTCACCCCAGCTTCTGTCCTTTCATTAAATTTAAAACAGCAGAGATTAGTTCATCTTGGTATTACATCAAGAGCCATGCTCCTGCCTCTGTTATGTATTAGGGTACATGTACATTGCATTGTACTTTGTTCAGTATCTTTTTAGAGAATTAAATGTTCTACATTTCTTTGTTGAACTATCTTGTAAGATGAAATCGGCTTCACAATTGCCAAAGAAGACTTGAATGTAAAAGGGTGTGACTATAGAGACCAAACAACTGCTACAAATATTGGCTGAAAGATTCACAATGCTTTTTATTAGCATGTTATGTATAAGGTAGTGGCTATTTGTTTTATCCCCTAGGCTTCTAATAACCCATGTGCTTGAATATTTTGGTGTTCAGGGACACACAGATGTGGTGAATCCACTTTCTGTCTCAGTGCCTCCATAGCATCGCTCATAAGGTTCAATTATATCCTGTGCAGCTTCATTATCTATATGTTCATTATGAGATTTAGGTAGAATGCATTTGAGTTTTAATTCTGCTTGCAGAAACCAATATTCAATTGTAATTTTCTTCTTCTCTTTGATAAAACAACAAAGCCCTATGGGTTCCGTTAAGGAAATCGCATGCTATTTTTACCACTTGTTAAAACGACCCTTTGAATGAAATGACACAAATAATTTGGTGACTTTTAAAAAAAGTTTCAGAGAATAAATAATAATGAAAGGCAACTCGCTGTTTATTTCATACTTCATTATGGGAAATGCTCAAGAGTAGGACAAAGAATCTATGATGCTAAATAAATTAAAAAGATGTTACTTGCAAAGAGACAAAATACTTTTAATTTATTAAGAATGCAATGAAAACTTTAAAGCACATATTTTTCATAGAAGCTGAAGGTATTTAAATTTTAATGTCTATGCATAAGAGACTTAGGGATGTATTTGATTTGGTAAAACACTTGCCTGGCATGTATAAGGCCCATAGGTAGGTCCTGGGTTTGATCATTAGAACTGGAAGAAAGCTAGTGAGGGAGGAAAGAAAGGAAGGGGGAAAGAAGGAAGCTAAGAAGGGAAAAGCAATTAAAGAGGGGTCCAAAATTACCTTCTCTTTGATAAAGACCTATGTAATTAGAGCATCAGCAATATTTATGTTCGTATCTACCTGCTTTCCCATCTAAACTAAGCAATAATCAGAGTCCTGTGTACAAACACAGAATAGAGTAGTGGATTTTAAAATCCATGATAGACATATAAAAATAAACCAATCTCAAACTTAGTCTATATTGTTATCTTAAAGCAACTGTATAAGTCACCTAATTTGGAAAGCAGAGAGCTAAACGAAGTAGCCATAATGGAAAAGAGCCAAAAGAAAAACAATTATAACAACCACAAAAATAACAAAAACAAACAAAGTTCTCAAAAACATAAACAAAATGTAAAGTAACAAGAAGCAAAAACAAACAAAAAAACAAAAACCAGTCAAGACTAAGAGAGATAAACACTGCTACCAGCAGGAAAATAGTTGAATTTCAAGTTTATGCCAGGTAGGATGCAGAAGGTAAAGAAGATATGCAATAGTGAAGGAATTCCAGCTGTTCTGCCTTTCCTTTTTTTTTAAAGCTCCCCTCCACCCTGCATTTGGAAAACACACAATCACACAAATCAGTGTAATCAGATACTTTTTCCTTGATCTACAACTTAGTGAGATTTTTCTTTTGTCACTCTAATAACATAGGAAATGAAGGTCAGGAGGGAAATAGGAAAAAGGAATTTTGTAATTCTAGTCTTTTGGTTCTGTTCCTGGGTTGTCTTGTAGATGGTCTTAATCTCTCTGATATTATGAGATGCAGTTTACAGTTTTATATAGTAAAGATTTCCATTTTTAAGTAGCTACATTTATGTTGGCTCAAAATCAGTTTGATACACTATCCAGTTTAATTAAGAATACAAAGAATATTCCTGAGGTTAGGCACCTTTTCTTTTTTTATTGAATATTTTATTTATTTATATTTCAAATGTTATCCCTTTCCCAGTGTCTCCTCAACAAACTCTCATCCTATCCATGTCCCCCTGCTTCTATGAGAGTGCTCCTCATCCTATCCCTGTCCCCCTGCTTCTATGAGGGTGCTCCTCATCATATCCCTGTCCCCCTGCTTCTATGAGGGTGCTCCTCATCCTATCCCCCTCCCCCTGCTTCTATGAGGGTGCTCCTCATCATATCCCTGTCCCCCTGCTTCTATGAGGGTGCTCCTCATCCTATCCCCTCCCATGATTCTATGAGGGTGCTCCTCATCCTATCCCGTTCCCCTGCTTCTATGAGGGTGCTCCTCATCCTATCCCCCTCCCCCTGCTTCTATGAGGGTGCTCCTCATCATATCCCTGTCCCCCTGCTTCTATGAGGGTGCTCCTCATCCTATCCCCCTCCCCATGATTCTATGAGGGTGCTCCTCATCCTATCCCGTTCCCCTGCTTCTATGAGGGTGCTCCTCATCCTATCCCTGTCCCCCTGCTTCTATGAAGGTGCTCCTCATCCTATCCCTTTCCCCCTGCTTCTATGAGGGTGCTCCTCATCCTATCCCTGTCCCCATGCTTCTATGAGGGTGCTCCTCATCCTATCCCTTTCCCCATGCTTCTATGAGGGTGCTCCTCATCCTATCCCTGTCCCCCTGCTTCTATGAGTGAGCTCCTCATCCTATCCCTTTTTCCATGCTTCTATGAGGGTGCTCCTCATCCTATCCCCTCCCCCTGCTTCTATGAGGTTGCTCCTCATCTTATCCCCCTCCCCATACTTCTATGAGGGTGCTCCTCATCCTATCCCCCTCCCCATGCTTCTATGAGGGTGCTCCTCATCCTATCCCCCTCCCTATGGTTCTATGAGGGTGCTCCTCATCCTATCCCTGTCTCCCTGCTTCTATGAGGGTGCTCCTCATCCTATCCCTTTCCCCATGCTTCTATGAGGGTGCTCCTCATCCTATCCAGGTCTCCCTGCTTCTATGAGGGTGCTTCTCATCCTATCCCTGTCTCCCTGCTTCTATGAGTGTTCTCCTTGACTCACCCTCCCACTCCCACCTCACTCCTGCTTGCACTTTTCTACAGTAAAGTATCCAGCCTTCACAGGATCAAGAGCCTTTCCTCTCTTTCAAATGCTCCTCTGGATAGTTCAAAAATGGAAACTAGATTAAGTTAAATCCTTCACCTCAGACAAAACAAAACAAAACAAAACAAAAATCTCTGAGTTCCTGTGGTACAATCCCCAAAGTTTAATATAGTTACAAACTTTTGGATGGTAATGGTTTTGAAATCCAGTTTTAAAGAGATTTAACTACAAGTGAGAAAGGTTAGCAAGAATTTTGGTCAGGTAAAAACAGACATTAGTTAAATTGAATTAGGTTAAATTGCTTACATTTTGAGAAATTAATCTGTAATATTATTTCTACAGTATATAAAAAGTTATTCAATAAACTGAAAGATATTTGATTTCTTTAGTAAAACTATTTAACATATATGAGCAGATTACTCATAAGTAAATACAGTTACAGGGAGATCTTATTTGAAAATATGGAAATGAGTAACTCAACTGTTTGAAGAATACACACAATCAAACTTTTTTTTTTTTTCCTGTAAGGTACATTGTGTAACAGACCTACAGTGTTAAAGTGTTTTACCACAAAACCTGCCCTGTATTTGAAAATAGACTCTTATAGATGTTCAGTTTTCATTGGAAATATTTGATCTAGACTTCAATTTCATTAAATTTAGTATTGGAAAAGTAGATTTGTGCAACTCACCTGCTCCAGACATATTTAACAGTTTTTCAATAAATAACATGAGGATCAGCTTTAAATTTAGATTTTCATTGGCTAAGGTTGGATAAAATTCAATTCAATTCAATTCTTAATTTATGTTACTCAACATCACAAATTCTTAACAGAAATGTGGTATGGGACAAGATGATAATATTATATTTATTAATATAAAATTAATATTTTATTTAATAGATAATATTAAATCTATTCTATAAAACTATGGGAGAAAAATAAAAACACAGAGATTAGCTCAATGAAGATTCTAAATTGAATGTTTTTAAATAAACTTTTAAAGGCTAAATAGATCAAAATGTTGGTATGTTTACAGAGTTTTGTATGAGAAGCATCTCAAGTGAAGCTTTACTGTATAAATTAATATTTGCCACTAGGGAGCCAGAGGAATTTATTCAAATCAGCATGAAAATTGCACATAAATTGGTAGGATGTTTTTGGCACTAATTTAAAAGTTGGTCCTAAGAAAAAAATGAAGGACAAAATTAAAACACTGGGTTCCATAGTACCACAAGCAAAGAATGCTTTAAAATCAAGAGGTTTTAAAAGGTAAGTAGACATGAAAACGATTTAGCTATTGATACCATGACAGCTCTGCTTTACTGACATTGTTGGTGGATCTATATGTATCTCTCTATCTGAAGAGTGTGATGTTTATAGTAATGGTTATTTGGATGTCAAACAACCTGTAAAACATAGAGCAATGCTAAATGTGATTTGAGAGAAGAAGACACACTCAGTAAGTCAGGTGAAATTGGGGCTGAACAGAAGGAAAGGGGATCTGAATGAGCATGAAAAAAGAAAGATTTATTTTAGAGATTCTTGAGACCTCCTGGTAGGTGAGAATCAGTAATATCATCTCGGTGAACAAAATTTACTTTGAAGTAGGTAATAGTCTATGTAGAGATGTTTTCAAATATTTAAATGTGGTGGCATATGCCTTTAATCACAGCATTCAGAAGGCAGGCAGGTGGATCTCTGTGAATTCAAGACTATCCTGGTCTACAGAGCAAGTTCTAGGACAGCTGGGGCTGCTACACAGAGATAACCTGCCTCAAAACAAAACAATAAAACATAAAACAGAATGTTAAAATGGAAATATGTGATTACAGCCTTGAGTATAGTCTTACTTTTTTCCATTTATTTTCAATCTTTCACAAACAAGACTATAAGCTTTGTCTTACAGTAATAAACAATTTAATTTCTGCGCAACTTTACACGAAGGCTTTCTTTATATTATCAGCTATGATACCATCAAATTCACTTCAGAGATCACCCTATGATCTTCTTCACTAAGAAAGGTTTCCTTAGCAACCTTAAAATGCAACTTCAGAAGCTACCAAAATTGTATATGTGGCTACCTTGAAGACTATTGATTATACCTCTCTCTAAATAAGCCTGTGCTAAAACTTTACCTTCTTTTTACCTGAAGACTTCTTTTTCTTAAGCCCTGTGCTTAAATATTGTAGAAAACCTCAATAAACTACAATTTTATTTCATATTGGTTTATTTAGAATTTATTTTCTGCAATGAAGTCAAGAGTTCCATATTTACCATAGTAATCTCTCTAAAAGAGTTAGTTCCATTTCCTGCTACATCCCAATCCATGATGGGGTCAAGATGGAGTCACGAGTTCCATATTCACTGTATCTCAGTCCATTTATTCTGGTGAAGAATCACAGTCAGTGCCCCCGTGATGCTGACCATAGCATGATTTTTCTCATATTAGACATAAGAATACTGTCATGGATATGTATCAAAAGTATGGA
The DNA here is from genome assembly GCF_963924665.1 of Micromys minutus. Taxonomy (NCBI): domain Eukaryota; kingdom Metazoa; phylum Chordata; class Mammalia; order Rodentia; family Muridae; genus Micromys; species Micromys minutus. The sequence continues at coordinate 58,353,062 of NC_137983.1, read as the reverse complement.
AAAAGGACTTTAGTAAACACTGGAGAAAATGATCCCACCTGTTCCTTCATGTTTGTGTATGTTCTATGTACTAGCAGTTTGCCACCCTATCCTATAGACTCGTCGGAGTGGTCTTTTCATTGTTTTTATTTTTTTTTCTTTTTATTGGTTATTTTATTTACTTAAATTTCAAATGTTATCACTTTCACCAGTTAAACCACCATTCCCCTCAACCCTGTTCTCCCTGTGTTGTAGTAAATATTAAAATATAAATAATTAAGGTTTATCTCTTTATCGGCCCTGAGGTCTCCCTCTTCAGGTCTGACCCTGAAACGAAGCCCTGTGCACCTCTGTGGCTCGGCCCGAACCACCCAATCCGAGCTACCCTCAGGGCCCAACCTTGTTCATCAACTCCCTTCCCTTGGTTGTCTTCCTCTGTCTGCCTTCCACCTCCCTCACGGTTGTTTGTTTTCCCCAAAACTCAACACAAACACAACTCTAAGCCCGATAGTTTTTCATACAGGTTTATATACTCAACTCTCAGTCCACAAACCTTTACACAACAAGATTACATCAAATAGACAAAGATACAAACTGCCCACCTATATGAGATATTAGACCCATAAAATCCTTAATGCTCATAGCTATTTAAAGCCAATCAATTCCACCTGGGTCTAGCTGGTTCTTGGGAACCTCCATGTTGCCACAACCCTCACACTCCTCTCCTCTGGGCTCTGAGACCTCTCCTCTCTCCACCTCCCTCTCCTCACCCAGTCACTGGCTTTCCTTTATTTTACTAATTAAAATGGGAAGGTTCAGATGAAGTCACCTCTTGAGTATGTAACTGAGCAACCTTTCTTGCAGAAGTGGAATTAACATTAAAATACATGCAGCTTCAGGACAATCTACATCCCACTTCTATGAGGGTGCTCCCCCACCACTTACCCTCTCCTGCTTCTGTGCCCAGCCATTCTCCTACCCTGGGGCATTGAGCCACCACAGGACTAAGGAGCTCCTCCCCTCCAATTGATGTCAAATAAATCAATCCTTTGTTGCATGTGCACCTGGAGCCATGAGTCCCTCCATCTGTACTCTTTAGTTGGTGGTCTAATCCTTGATAGCTTTGGGGACTCTGGTTGGTTGATAATATTTTTCTTCCTATAGGGTTGCTAACCTCTTCAGCTCCTTCAATGCTTCCCCTAACTTCTCTATTGGGGACCCCTTTCTCAGTCCAGTGGTTGTCTGAGGGAATCTGCATATGTATTGAGCAGGATCTGGCACAGTCAGGAGACAGCTATAGTAGGCTCCTGTCAGCATATACTTCTTCGCATCAGTAACAGTGTATGGGTTTGGTGGCTGTATATGGGATGGGTCCTGAGGTGGGGCAATCACTGGATGGCCTTTCCTCCAGTCTCTGCTCTACTCCTTGTCTCCGTAGTTCTTTTAAAGAGAAGCAAATCTGGGTTAATATTTTTGAGATCAGTGGATGGGTGGCACCATCACTCACCAGGAGGCTGTACCTATCCTGTACCTAGGAGATGGTCTCTACAGGTTCTCTTTCCCCTTTGTTGGGTATTTTGGCTTATGTCATCCCTGTTGTGTCCTGGGGATCTCTTAATTTCCTGGCTTCTTGAACTTTCTAGTGGCTATCCAAGTTCCATATCCCCCACTGCCTCATATCTCCATTCAATATTCTGACCTTCTATACTTCTCTGGCTCCTCTCATACCTGATTGCTCCCCTCTTTTTCTCTCTCCCTCCCAGATCTCTTCCTTCTTCTATCTCCCATGATTGTTCTCTTCCCCATTCTGAGTAGGATTGAAGCATCTACACTTCAGTATTTTATTTTCTTGGGTTTCATGTGGTCTGTGAGTTGTACTGTGAGTATTCTGAATCACACACGGCTTTGTCCTGGAGTCAATCTGTCATGACCAAGGGAAAAAGTGTAGTGGCAATCTGGAATCTCCAGACCTTTTCCCCTTGCACCAAAGGCTGTGTTTGTATATTTACTGCTCATCATGAAAGACTGGGGTCTTTAAGCTCAGGGCTCTAACACTTTCACACCAATGAAAGTAAATTTCTTGGGAGCTAGGACTCAGAAAACTGGAAAATAACGGCCCTTGGCTACTGTCACTGCAGTCAGTATCATGGCAAACTCCATTCCTGATCAGAAATTGGACATTTTTTTGATGAACTTCATAAATAAATATATGGCAGGCACATCAGTGATGTTTCAATGAGATAAAACTTAGAATTTTGTACAAACTTAATATCATTTATCTTGACTGTTGTTACTAACAGCTTTCCCAATAACTATTTTACCTTGTAAAAAATCTGAGACTGAAAATGTTTTTATATGTAAATCATACAGATTTAAAATTGAGTCATGTATTCATACTTAAGAAACAAATTTCTCTCAAAAATAAAATAATAAATTTAAATTAAAATGCATATTTCCTATCTTTTCTTTTTAGATGAACAAATTTATTGTTTGAGATTTGTGTACTTTTATGTTTACTAAGAGCTATTCTAAAAATTTCAGGTGACAACAGTATCATACTACCTGAGTAGGTTCGTCAGGTCCTTGTATAGTATGTGCTTGGACTCAAGTTTCAGCATGGTGAGTAAATAAAAATAAAATAAACTCACATAGGCCAATAAAAAGGAGGCAGTTAAGCGACTTAAACATAATTAATAAATTATTCCACAAGAATGATGTAGGTCTATATTCTGTGAGATTTTTAAAGGCTTGTTATAATAAGAGAGTAGGCTATGCTTTTGAAAGCATGCATTTCAAATGTGCTCCCAGCCGATTTAATATTGCTGTAAGTTTTATATAATAAGTAGTAGAAGGTTATATAAAATAACAATCTGTGTTCTTTAAATATTTCATTTTTAAAGTCAGAGCAGATTTTCTTTACATTCTGTTAAATGTGTAAAACTATTTCTTGTTACCTTCAGTTTCAGTGAATGAGTTCAACGTAGAGAAAATTTTCTAAATATTAACTCTAATACAAAAGTGTGTTTTTTTAACCCTTCTCTTTTGTTTTCATGCCAAATAAAGAATGATTATCATGCAGAGTGATTAATCATTTCTCAGCAATGTCACCAGACCCCAGGACAACACTCTGATTTTTCCTTTCCTAGTAAATTTTGTCCAAGACCTCTGTGAATAATTCTCTTATGAAAGTGGTTGTTTGATCTGCCACGCGGACCGCCAGCTCCTAAGGTTGAAAAACTGGTGAGTGGGGGATGTGGGCAGCCAGGGAGCAGAGAGATCTCTGCAGAGTGTGCACGTAGGGCACACCCTCCGACCTGCCTGATCCAGGGACCAGGAACAGAACTTTGGAACCTCTGTTCCCACCCGGCGACTCTGCTGCATAGAACAGGGCTGGACCAAACTGCCACCTGGACCAGTGGAGATCCAGGGACACAGACCAGATACAAGGGAAAGGTGAGAATATATCACTGACAACAAAATGGCAAGAGGAAAGCAGAAGAGTATATCCCAAGGAAACCAAGACAACCTGGAAACACCAGAACCAAGCTCTCCCAAAACAGCAAACATCAGAATGCCAAACACTCCAGAAAAAGAAAATGCAGACCTAAAATCATACCTCAAGATGCTGATAAAGATACTTAAAAATGAACGTGAGGAAAAGCAAAAAGATTCAGACGTTTGAAAGAGGAAACAAAAACACTCAAAGAACTAGAAGAAAACAGAATCAAAGAGATGAAGGAATGGAAGAGGGAATTTAAAACAGAAATTGACACAATAAATAAAACACAAAAAGAGATAAACCTAGAGGTAGAACACCTAAAAAAGAAATCAGGAGTAACAGAAGCAAGCATTTCCAATTGATTAAAAGAGAGTGAAGAGAGAATCTCGGGGGCAGAAGACAACATTGTAAACATAGACAAAACAGCCAGAGAAGATGCACAAAACAAAAAGCTCCTAACCCAAAATGTCCAGGAAATCCAGGACACAATGAGAAGACCGAACCTAAGGATAATAGGAATAGAAGAGGGAGAAGAGTATCAACTAAGAGGCACAGTAAATATCTTCAACAAAATCATAGAATAAAACTTCCCTACCCTCAAGAATGAGATGACCAAAAGCATAAAAGAAGCCTTCAGAACTCCAAATAGGTTGGACCAGAAAAGAAATTTCTCCCGACACATAATAGTCAAAACACCAAGTGTGCAAAGCAAAGAAAGAATACTAAAAGCAGTAAGGGAAAAAAGGTCAGGTAACATATAAAGGCAGGCCAATCAGAATCACACCAGATTTCTCAACAAAGACTATGAAAGCTAGAAGACCCTGGACAGATATCATGCAGACCCTAAGAGAGCACAAGTGCCAGCCCAAGCTGCTATACCCAGAAAAACTATCAATCACCATAGATGGAGAGATGAAGATATTTCAAGACAAATCAAAATTTACACAATATCTGACCACAAACCCAGCACTACAATGAATTATTGGTGGAAAACCCAATACAATGAGGGAAACTACAGCCTAGTAAAAACAAGAAAACTCCTAAAAGAAGAAAAAGACACAGACACAACTCAACCCACAAAAGCAGTAATGGCAGGAAACAGAAACAACTATTCCTTGATATCTATTATCATAAATGGATTCAACTCCCCAATAAAGAGACATAGGTTATCAGACTGGATACATAAACAAAATCCAGCCTTTTGCTGCATACAGGAAACTCATCTCAGAGACAGAGACAGACACTATCTCAGAGTAAAAGGGTGGGAAAAAAACTTCCAAGAAAACAGCCCCAAAAAGCAAGCTGGAGTCGCTTTTCTAATATCGAATAAAGAAAATTTCCAACCAAAAGCTTTCAAAAAATATAAGGAAGGACACTTTTTACTCATTACTGGGAAAATCTGTCAGGAGGATCTCTCAATTCTTAACATATATATGCTCCAAATAAAAAAGCACGCACATTCATAAAAGAAACCCTAATAAAGCTCAAAAAATACAATTCACCCCACACAATAATAGTGGGAGACTTTAATACCCCAATCTCACCAATGACAGATCATGGAAACAGAAACTGAACAAGGACAAAGCAAAACTAGCAGAGACTTTGAACCAACTAGAATTTATAGATATATACAGAACCTATCATCCTAAAGTAAAATAATACACCTTCTTCTCAGCACCCCATGGCATCTTCTCGAAAATTGACCACATAATTAGACACAGAATGAGCCTCAATCAAAATAGGAAGATTGAAATACTCCCATGCATCCTCTCAGATCACCATGGTCTACGGCTGGTCTTTAACAACAACAAAGACAACAAAAATCTTACTTACTCATGGAACATAAACAATGCTCTGTTAAAGGATAGCAGGGTCAAAGAAGAAATAACAAAAGAAATAGAGGACTTTTTAGAATTCAACGAAAACGAAAACACAGCATACCCGAACCTATGGGATGCAATGTAAGCAGTACTGAGAAGAAAACTCATAGCCCTAAGTGCTTCCAAAAAGATACTGGAGAGAGCTTACATCAGCAACCTGACAGCACAGCTAAAAGCCCTAGAACAAAAGAAAGCAGATATACCCAAGTAGAGTAAACACCAAGAAATAATCAAAATTAGGGCAGAAATAGACCAAATAGAAACAAAAAGAACCATTGAAAAAAATCAACAAAACCACTAGTTGGTTCTTTGAGAAAATCAACAAAATTGATAAACCCCTAGCTAGACTAAGTAGAGGGCAAAGAGAGAGTATACAAATTAACAAAATCAGAAAGGAAAGTGGAGACATAACAACTGAAACTGAGGAAATTCAAGAAATCATCAGATCCTACTACAAAAACTTATACTCCACAAAATTTGAAAATCAGGAGGAAATGGACGAAATCCTAGACAGATACAAGATCCCAAAGTTAAACCAGGACCAAATAAACCATCTAAATAACCCTATAACACCTAAAGAAATAGAAGAAGTCATCAAAAGCCTCCCAACCAAAAAAAAGCCCAGTTCCAGACGGGTTCATTGCAGATATTTATCAGATATTTATTGCGGATATAACATTAATACTCTCCAAACTATTCGAAAAGATAGATTCAGATGGAATACTACCCAACTCATTTTTTGAGGCTACAATAACCCTCATACCTAGACTACAAAAAGACCTTACAAGTAAAGAGAACTTCAGACCAATCTCACTTATGAACATTGATGCAAAAATACTCAACAAAATCCTTGCAAACCGAATCCAAGAACACATCAAAACCATCATTCATCATGACCAAGTAGGCTTCATCCCGGGGATGCAGGAATAGTTTAATATAAAAATATCCAACAACATAATCCATCATATAAACAAACTCAAAGAACAAAATCACATGGTCATCTTACTAGATGGTGAGAAAGCATTTGACATAATTCATCACCCCTTCATGTTAAAAGTCCTGGAAAGAACAGGAATCCAATGTCCATACCTAAACATAATAAAAGCAATATACAGCAAACCAACAGCCAACATCAAACTTAACTGTGGAAAACTTGAAGCAATCCACTAAAATCAGGGACTCGACAAGGCTGACCACTCTCCCCCTACCTATTCAACATAGTACTGGAAGTCCTGTCTGGAGCAATTAGACAGCAAAAGGAGATCAAGGGGATACAAATCGGAAAGGAAGTGATAAAAACATCACTTCTTGCCGATAACATGATAGTGTACTTAAGTGACCCCAAATACTCCATCAGAGAACTCCTACAGCTGATAAACAAGTTCAGCAAAGTGGCTGGATACAAAATCAACTCAAACAAATCAATAGCCTTCCTGTACTCAAAGGACAAACATGTGGAGAAAGAAATTCGGGAAAAGGTACCCTTCACAATTGTCACAAATCTATGAAATACCTTGGTGTAACTCTAACCAAGCAAGTGAAGGACCTGTTCGACAAGAACTTCAAACCTCTAAAGAAAGAAATTGAAGAGGATCTCAGAAAATGGAAAGATCTCCCATGCTCATGGATTGGAAAGATCAACATTTTAAAAATGGCCATCCTACCAAATGCATTCTACAGATTCAACACAATCCCCATCAAAATTCCAACACAGTTCTTCATGGAATTGAAAAGATCAATGTGCAATTTCATATGGAACAACAAAAGACCTAGAATATCAAAATCCATCCTCAACAACAAGAAAACATCTGTGGGAATCACTATCCCTGACCTCAAGCTGTATTACAAGGCAATTGTGCTGAAAACTGGATGGTACTGGTACAGAAATAGGTATGTGGATCAATGGAATAGAATAGAAAATCCAGAAAGGAGCCCTCACATCATCTGATTTTTGACAAAGGAGCAGTAAACATTCAATGGAAAAAGGACAGCCTATTCAACAAATGGTGCTGGTCCAACTGGCACTCAACATGCAAAAGAATGAAAATAGACCCTTTGTTATCTCCTTGTACAAAGCTCAAGTGTAAGTGGATCAAAGATCTCCACATTAAACCAGATACACTGAAACTATTAGAAGAGAAAGTAGGGAAAACCTTAGAAAACATAGGCACAGGAGAAAATTTTCTGAAATAAAGACCAATGGCTCAAGCTCTAAGGTTAAAGTTTAACAACAGGGACTTATTGAGATTGCAAAGTTTCTGTAAGGCTAAGAACATTGTCAAGAAACCAAAGGCAGCCAACACAATGGGAAAAGATTTTTACCATCTCCACATCAGATAGAGGCCTAATATCTAAAGTATACAAAGAACTCAAAAAGCTAGACACCAGTGAGTCAAATAACCCTAATAAAAAACGGGGTACAGAGCTAAACAAAACTTTCTCAGTTGAGGAATATCAAATGGCTGAGAAATATCTGAGGAAGTGCTCCACATCCTTAGCAATCAGGGAAATGCAAATCAAAACAACCCTGAGATTCTACCTCACACCAGTCAGATTGGCCAAGATCCAAAACTCAGATGACAACAGATGCTGGCAAGGTTGCAGAGAGAGAGGAACCCTTCTCCATTGTTGGTGGGGTTGCAAACTAAATCAACCACTCTGGAAATCAGTCTGGCGATACCTCAGAAAATTGGACATAATACTACCTGAAGACCCAGCTATTCCACTTCTGGGTTAAACCCCAGAGACACCTTAGTACACAACAAAGATATATGCACCACAATGCTCATAGTAGCTCTATTTATAATAGCTAGAAGGTAGAAAGAACCCAGATGTCCTTCAGAAGATGAATGGATACAAAAATTGTGGTACATTTACACAATGGAATACTACTCAGCCACCAGAAACAATGACTTGACCAAATTCTTAAGAAAATGGCTGCATCTAGAGAATATCATTCTGAGTGAGATAACCCAGTCACAAAAGAACAGGCATAATATGCAGTCACTGATAATGGGATGCTAACCCCAGTGGCTAGCACTGCCTCAGAAACACCTCACAGACTGTATGAAGTCCAAGAAATAAACAAAACAAAACAAAGAAATCTCTATACAACAAGAAAACTTTGACTATTTCCATGTTACATTTTGTTTTACATGTACTTTATGCTTATTTTAACTATTACGTTTTCAATGCATACTATCAAACCTTTACAAAAATCAAGTACTGACTAAAAATATATATTCATACAGTTTTATGTAAAAATTAATTTAAAATCTGAAAAAAAGTACTGACAAAAATGTATTGTATAATTTTATGCAAAAAATGCTTAAAATCTGTACCTTTATCTTTGTTTTGTAAAATAAAGTTGTAAAAAAAAAAATAAAGTGGTTGTTGTCCTCTGGTCTCTAACTTCCATGATATTGAGCTCTTTTCTTTTTTGGAATTCTCATGAGATTTACTTTTTTTCATTCCATAAAGTCCACCACAGAGGTGTCTCTGAAGTTTCTTATTAGACTTTGCTTTTGTTGATTTCAACTAAATTGACACAATTCATTATGTGTATGGAAATTAGCAGATATGATTTTAAAAGGATGATTATGAGCACATTTTTGTTAAAAAAAGAATATATGGTAGCAAGAACAATGCAATTTAGTGGAGAGACAAAAATCATCAGTTGAAAAAATATTATACTGTTAATTGATGTAGTGTGAATAAATCACAGCTACAAGGAGCTATCTGACTGACTTTTAACTCGGTCTCATTTGACATAGTGTTGGGGTTCTGAACTGGATTTCTCTACTTTTTTCTTCATTTCTCACATCATTACACATTCTGAAATTGACCTGGAATGTTGCTTTCTTTTAAATGGCTTTCTAATTTTCTTCCTACTCCATGATGTCTTTACAATCATGAGTTACCCTAAGGGATCTAAAGCCTACCCAAGAAAATATATACCATAGAAAAGAGCTATTTCAACCCTGTTTCAGTTACTCTTTCTTTTCAAAAACAATAAAAATACATTCTAATAATTTCTCTAGCTTCCATTCTTTTTATAAATAATATAAATTGTGATTTCTTTACACAGGAATACTTCTCTAAAATTAAACACTTTATGTGAAAACCATGAAATTAAAGCATATTCCATTTATGTTTTAATGATCTGATTTTGTAACAAAAATACAGATAGATAGAAATGAAAGTGAAGCCAATAATGTACTGTAATATAAGAAAAACGACAAGACTATAATGAAATATACAGTCACCTCTCATAATCCTTAGAATGGGGTGATTTGGGAATCATTTGTTTAGAAATGTAATTGAGGACAATGAGGGCAACCCTGAAAGAGGAGCAGCATTCTCAATTAACTTGGACATCTGAGATCTCTCAGACACTAGATCACCAACCAGGCAGCATACACCAGCTGATATGAGGCCCCAACACATATGTAGCAGAGGACTCTGGGGTCTGGGTTCAGTCAGAGAAGATGCACTTAACCTTCAAGATACTGGAGGCCCCAGGGAGTTTATAAGTCTGGAGGGTTGGATGGGAGGTCTGGGTTGGGTAGGAACATCCTCCTGGGGACAGGAGGTGCAGAAGGAGGTATGGCATATGGAAACACAGGAGGGTAGAATGGGAGGGGAATAAAATCTTGACTGTAAAATAAAAGGAAGAAAGAAAGAAAGGAAGGAAGGAAGGAAGAAAGAAGGAAGAAAGGAAGGAAGAAAGGAAGGAAGAAAGATAAAAAGAAGGAAGGAAGGAAGACAGAAGGAAGGAAGGAAGATAGAAGGAAGGAAGGAAGGAAGAAAGGAAGGTAATTTCTTAATTGTTTTCCATGAAATATTATGGACTTTTTATATAATATATTTATACCACTCTGAATATATTAATTAGCTCTAGGATCTTTATGATGCTAAGAGAATGTATATACTGTAGAAGTAGTCATTGTTATATTGTATTGTTGTGTACTTTATCTACATTTTTATCTTTGCTAAGGCAGATTCTCCAACCCTGTAAGGCAGGAATACAAATTGGAACTTCAGAAGTTAGTGAGTCACTTAAGTTTATATGGCCAATATAAGCAGGCATATAGACTTATTAAGCTTTAGTGTTACTAATATTACAAAGTTCCCATGCTTTTCCCTTGACATTCAACCAAGCTTCAAGTGTTGTCTTGATCTCTAATATCAATGCCTGTAAAGTTGCTTAATCTCACCTGCAGAGCAGAGATCATCTAAAGATAATTCTAGAGGGGCCAGTACTGTTCTCGGATACTCCTTCAAAAATTAATTCAATACACAAACTAGGAATAGTCAATGACTGCTACTGGTGGTGACAAACTATATTATATTAGTATATTATAGTACTATATAATAGGACTGGATATAATTATAAATTAACAATACATAATTATGCCACTTGATATCATGGAAATTGGGATATAGAGCAAGCTTGTATATTAAATATGCCATAGTTCCTTATGTCCTAATTCTTGGGTTACATTAGCAGCTATCACTGCAACATTAGTGCTGCACAAAAAATAGGGGCTCTAGATTTAGGGCAGTATCATAGTCAGGACTCTAATCACTCTCTAACTCAGAATAACTCACTGATAACAACCTGTGGATATTATATTTTACAAAAACAGGAACAAGTCACTACTTTTTGTACAATTGCATATGCTTTAGATCCAAGAGAAACAGTTCTTTACAGACTGATTAAGCCTTCTAGATAGATTACCACAAACTGGAGTCATGCCTGGCCTCCTGTTTTCTGTTGTCTTTCTTGAAGAAGAATAAAACCTTTTCTACTGGATGTACCTCCAGGAATGCTTTCTGCCCATGTAGATATCCAGATGAGAACAGAGATGCTCATTAAAAGAGGTAAAATGCACATTTTGTATCATCTGGTTTAAATCAAAAGTTCAGGCTAATGAAATTGTATATAAGAAAAGAATAGATCTAGGAAACAAAATTAGAGACTGAAGCCAGAGGAAACATAAAACTAACAATCACGAATAAAAGAAACCAAAGAACCTATAGCATGTGTTGGTCCATTTCAACTAAAAGGAAATAAAATAAAGTCCAATACAAGGGATTAGCATTAGCAAGCATATTAAGAATCTAAGGGGTTAATTGCCTATAGACATTACATAATGATTTGAGTTTTAGCCTCATGACCAAATGACTCCAAAAGTAAGCATAAAAAATAATAAATACATTAATGATGAATATTTTATTTAATTATGCCAAAAATTTGATATTGTTTCTTTTGTAAATCTTACTAACATTAATTTTCTTAAAATTAAAAAAGTAAAAATAAATCGTAATATATAATAAATGAGATGAAGAAAGCCGAGGGTTGCACTGGTTCTTCAACCCAGACTTAGCAAATACTACCTAAAATATAAGCCACATTAAATACATAGCATTCTTACTCTAAATTACTTTGCAGTTACCTTTTCAAAATTAAAGGAATCATTTTAAGTCAGAACATATTTATGATGAAGAAATATTTAAAGTTCGCATTAAAATTGATTTTATTTTACTGTATTCATATCTACTTGGTTCTCAAAATGTAAATTTAATGTGTTAAATATTAAATACAACTATATCCATCTATTCATCTGTCTAACGGCAGCACTGACAAAGGCAATTTTCTTCCACTTTGCAAAAATGCCAGGCTCATAAGATTCCCTTCAACCTCCTTGGCAGAATTCTATTTAAAAAGCCAGAAGCCAGCTCCCAGCAGGAGCCTTGAGTTCTACTCACTAGGAGACATTGTCCTCCTTATTGTCCATACCAAAAAAGCCAAGTAAGAGAAATCCATTAGGTCAAAAGGCAAACTATTAATTAGCTGAGTGCAAGACAGATTTTATAATAAAGCTTCATGTCTCAGAGGAGCCAGTTTCTCTTGCAGAAACTGTATTAGCAAGGCTTCTAACAGTCTCTCCAAATTTTGTGAAAAAATTAAATATTATCACACTTTAAATGGTTGTCTCTGCTGTGGATGTTTCCTATGATGCAGGAAAAGTGAAAAGGTGCCCACCGAATGTTAGGGGACATGCTTCAATCTATATCAGGAGATGGTCTTCCTCCTGTGACTTCTTGCCAGCCACAGAAGTAATGGATGAGTTAGAGGATTAGGGGATGTAGAAATACTAAAACAAAATCTGGAGCAAAAAATATTCCAAGCAACCAACAGGAATGCTCTATTACAGCAATTGGTTGATATGCTCTATAACAACAAGAGAAAGAAGCTAAATCTAATTTTACAACAAATACAATAGGTATTTATTTTTTAATTGTATGAAAAGTGAAGAGAAAAATATCTAGTTGCATTCAGAATTACAATAAATACCTAGCATATTAGATTATTTCACTTAAACATTAAATAAACTGAAACCTATGGATGGAAATGATTAAAATAAGTAGCTGTATGTAAATGGATTGTAAAAATGAATTAAAAACTGTTGCTTTTTTACTTAGTTAAGCTGTTCCAAATAACCAGATATAATGATACTAATAAGAATAGTAGCAGGCATTATTGTAAGCTAACACTTGATAATTTCACATTATTTCTTGTTCTTATTCACTATTTAAAAATAAATCACACAAATATATAAGTTACATATTAATTCTCTCACTCAAGTTTTTACTAGAGTTAATCAGATACAATTGTTATGCAGAAATGTTGCTGCACTGTGATAAAACCTAAGGAAAACCCACACAAAAAGACAAAAAAAAAGTTTTCAAAATAAAATAATGGCCCTGACTTACATTCTTGCAATTATAAATTTCTAAATTTTAATCAAAACAGAGAACTACTAAATAAATTTTAAAAGCCACAAAATATTTTGAAATTTTAATATACTATGCTAGTAAACAAATTTTTCTCATACCAAATGTGATCAACTGTAAGAAAAACTTTAGTAAAATAATATGTAATTTATCTATAAGTTTAACTTTAAAAAATCAATAAGAACAAAGAAAAAAAGTAAAAACTATCATGTATTAGGCCAGAGTAAGAATTTGGTACTTTTTTCCATTTGTAATACTATATCTATAGTTATTTGTAACAGCTTAATTAAGTAAAAAGTAACAAGATGTAGTATCAAGAAATTAATATATTTTATACAATGAAAGATACAGAAGAAATACTATTAATTCATGAAGTAAATCTTGATAAACTTAATAAATCAATATTCGTAAAAGGGCAATATTATTTAAATACAAAAACCTTACAATTAAATAAAGTAATTTCTATCTCAAGAATATATACAATGGATAATGACTCAAAAGAAGATATGACCTGAGGAGATGACTCAGTGAGTGATGAGAAAAATTCCAGAACCCATTAAAACTAGAAATAGGAACCTGTATGTATGATTCCAGTGGTCTTAGGCTGAGCAGTGATGCAGAGACAGGAGACTGAAGATTCTTGATGGCTGGAGAGCACAGCATATGGAATTAAGAATAACAAAGAGACCCAGTCTTAAACACAAGATAAAATAAACATTAACACTCAGACCCCCTCAAGGGCTCTGGCATCGGGTTGCCTATGTATGTGCACAAAACACCTGAGCACAAATGCACCATTCAAGAGTATAACTAAATGGCTAGAAATTCTAATGAAATTACACGATACAAATCAATCTCTAACAGGTTATTAATGGAAACTACAAAGTGAATTGGGATATAACACATGCTATCTAGGTAGTAAAGGAGGCAGGAAACAGTTGACAAAGAACAGAAAGTGTTTAAATTACAGGGATGAATATTGACTTTAACAGGTTTGACTAGTATATTTTTGGGACCCAAATACCTGAGAATACAATCACAGGAGGAAGAATATTCTTTGGTTTTAAGTAGTCAAGTCCTCAGTTACTTTGCTCCAGGGTAGATCACTTTATGGTAACGAAAAAATAAAGCAAAGGTTAGAATGAAGCTAGAGCACAAGAATGTTTACAGAGACACTCCTCTACTGACTTGCTTCCTCTAGCTGGTCGCTACACCTAACATTCATGACATGATTGTAGATTTATCTTAAGGCAATTAGGCAGAGAAAGGTTGAGGAGCAGAAGTGAACGCAGGGGGCAGAAGGGAGACTTCTGAGAGAATCAAGATGGAGCTCGAGAAGGAGGATATAAATCCAGTTGACTGTTTTGGCAATAGGTAGATGTGAATATTTTAAAGAAATTCTCTAGGTCTTTTTATCTCATACAGAAGGGCATTTTGTATCTTTGTCCATTGGATATAATCTTGTGTGGAAGGTTTTTGGATTGAGAATTTAATATGTATAAACCTGCTTGAAAAGCTATCCGGTTTTGGAGGCACGTTTCTGCCTTGTGGTAGAGGAAAGAAACACACCGGGGTGGTCGTATTGACCTGGGACAGAAGCAACAGGGCAGGCAGAATCACCCACCTAGGAAGGGAATTGCCCCGAGTGTGCAAGTGTCCACGTCTGTGCTCTTGTCTTCACACTAAAGTTGCATCAGCAGAGTGAGACCTTGGGGGCCGATAAAAGGTTAAGCCATCTTTTTAATATTTACTGCAATACATGATAATACAGCCATTATTAAGTCACACAGCAATTCATTCATTGTGGAAGACCCTATATGATCTGACTGTTTCTGGAGAAATTCTTACAGATACATCAAGGCTAAGCTTCAGTAAGCTTCAAAGCATTTCTTAATCCAGTCAAGCACATACTCAGGGTGTACAAATGAGTTAATGTATGCTTCTGGTTTAACTATTAACATTTATACATAGAAGCCTAAATCAGGAATTTAATACCCTTTTTTTTTAAATATTTTAAACATTTTTTGCTTAAAATTATACATTTTTGTCAGTACTGTTTTTTCAGACATTAAAATAAATTTTACATAAAGCCATGTGAATATGTTTTTTAGTCAGTACTTGATTTTTTTTCAAGGGCTTGACAGTATGCATTGAAAACGTACTAGTTGCAATAAGCGTAAAGTACATGCAAAACAAAACGCAACATGGAAATAGTCAAAGTCTTCTTGTTTTGTGAATATATGTATAGTTTTTGTTTTCTTTATTTCTTGGACTTCATACAGTCTGAGAGTTGTTTCTGGGGGAGTGCAAGCCTCTGGGGTTAGCATCCCACTATCAGTGACTGCATATTATGTCTGTTCTTTTGTGACTGGGTTATCTCACTCAGGATGATCTTCTCTAGATGCAGCCACTTTCTTAAGAATTTGGTTAAGTCATTGTTTCTGGTGGCTGATTTAATAGCCTTTTAACTTTATATTTTATTAGAAACAAGGACTAAACATATTTAGAAAATTAGTAAAGAAGCATTCTGGCAGAGTGCAATGTTTAAAATTAGAACAATTTGTAAAATAGAGGAGCAGCATTTCAAAGGTAGGACACAATGCAGTTGGAAACCACAAATTTCTTTATTTCATCATCTCATTTAAAATAAAAGCCAAACAGGTTAAAGACATCTGGAGAAGAAGACATCTAAAGAACTTAGAATCGTATTTCTATCTGTGAAGTAGTAACGTGGTAACCTTTTTTCTTCTTTCCAACCCAATCTTGAAATTTCTCTCTGTGTCTCTAACTCTCTCTCTCTCTCTGTCTCTCTCTGTCTTTGTCTCTCTGTCTCTTTCTCTCTTATTTTATTACTACATTTTTATAAAGGCTTTCAAACATACTCACAGTTTACTCTCAGAATAATCCAAACACAACAGTTTCTATGAGTTCCCTGTTTATCTACAACTTTTAACAATAACCTTAAGAGTTTTTATATTTATAATTTTATTCATTTATTATAAGTACACTGTAGCTGTCTTTAGACACAACAGAAAAGGTCATAAGATCTCATTACAGATGGTTGTGAGTCACCATGTTGTTTCTGGGATTTGGACTCAGGATCTCTGGAAGAGTGGGCAGTTGTCTTAACCACTGAGGTATCATTCCAGCCATAAAAGAGGTGGCTGTAGAGACAGCTGTGGATGTTGGGAACAAAATTCTCATATTTTTGGTTGCAAGCCCAGATGACTGAGCCATCTCTCTAGCCCAAATGCATAGCCTAAGCTGGCCTCAAACAAATGATCCACCTCTGCCTCCTTAAGCAAATCCCACCAGCATGTGTCACCACAATAGGCAAGAGTTTTTAATTAATTTGTATTCTTGCATATACCCCAGAGATACCTTAGTACACAACAAAGATATATGCACCACAATGTTCATAGCAGCTCTATTTATAATAGCCAGAAGCTGGAAAGTACCCAGATGTCCTTCAGTAGATGAATGGATACAAAAATTGTGGTACATTTACACAATGGAATACTACTCAGCCACCAGAAACAATGACTTTACCAAATTATTAAGAAAATGGTTGCATCTAGAGAATATCATTCTGAGTGAGATAACCCAGTCACAAAAGAACAGACATAATATGCAGTCACTGATAATGGGATGCTAACCCCAGAGGCTTGCACTGCCCCAGACACAACTCACAGACTGTATGAAGTCCAAGAAATAAAGAAAACAAAACAAAACAAAACAAAAAAATCTTTATACAACAAGAAAACTTTGACTATTTCCATGTTACATTTTGTTTTACATGTACTTTATGCTCATTGTAACTATTAAGTTTTCAATGCATACTATCAAACCTTTAAAAAAATCAAGTGCTGACTAACAAATATATTCATACAGTTTTATGTAAAAATTATTTTAAAATCTGAAAAAAAGTACTGACAAAAATGTATTGTATAATTTTATGCAAAAATGCTTAAAATCTGTACATTTATCTTTGTTTTGTAAAATAAAGTTGTTAAAAAAAGATAAAAATTTTATTCTTGCACTTGTTATATATTTTATACTATATGTAACTATATGTTTTTTGGTTTTTGAAAGTTCCATGAATATATATACTTACAGTAGGTATTGTTACTTTCAATTTTATTACTGAATAGAAGCCACATAATATTATTTTCATATCTAAATATTGCATCTAACATGAAACACTATACTGGCTTTTATAAAACTGTAAAGCTTATCAAATTTTGTATTAAAATAATTAATTTTAATTACTATGTTATAAAACACTAGTATTCCAGTATAATTTGTTAATGACTAATGCTTAAAACTATGGTTTATACATATAATAGAAATTTGAATCTACATAAGAAAATACAAAATTTGCTACTTGCAAGAATCCAAAATAATTTGAGACCATAACTTTCAAGTTTCCCTGACTCAGCACAATATTGCATGCTTTCTTTCATATGAATTATGTATGTTAAAAATGAACACATATGCAAATGTACATATACAATTTGTGTGTGTTTTATGGTTTTATTGTTGTGAAGAGACACTATGACTGCAATAATCTTATTTAAGAATGGCATTTTATTGGGCCTAGCTTATAGTTTCAGAGGTTTAGTCCTTTTTTGGACACAAGGGAACATGTATGCAGACATGGTATTAGAATAGGAGCTGAAAGTTGTACATCTTTATCTACAGGCAGCAAAAGGTGTTTATTTAACAGATTGGGTATAGCTTCACATATAAATCCTAGTAAAAACAAGAAAATACCTAAAACCTTAAAGCCCATTTGCACAATTACATACTTTCTTCTGTACGGCCAGATACACCTCAAGAAGGTCAAACCTCCTAATAGTGCCATTCCTTATGTGCCAAACACTCGAACACAAGTATTTGGGAGCTAAAGGTATTCAAACCACCACAATGTTTGAGAAATGGGAAAAGAGGAAACAGAGAGTAAGAGAGGAGAGGAAAAAAGAGAACTATTCTTTGAGAATGAGAGAAACCCCATTGGTCAGGAGAGAATTGAAGTGTGCTTGAGAGAATGACAGAAAACCACGGGACAAGTAAGTCCACAGGGCAGAGAAAATTTGAAAAAGAAGAAAATTGGGGTTGATTGTGAGCAAAATATATGCAAAATAATCATAAAGGTGCCATAATAAAACACATTTCTTTGTATAATGTATAAAACTTATTGCTTTTGAAGATATATAAATAGCCTTGGACTATAGATGATTGTGTAGTTCATAGGTTTTGCTACATTCTCATGCTTGATATAATGTGTCTACTCTCATGACTCTTTTAAAAAAAACCATGTATATATTATAGTATTTTAGTTGTTTATTTTATTATTCTTACTTTATTTCACTTATAATAAAATATATTTGTTATATTTTATGTTTATTATTTAACAAAATAAAACAAGATTACAATCAATCTTTATTTTTTTTAAATATGATATGAATATATGATATTTTGGGGAATAAAATAGAAAATAAATTACATCTTCTCATTGATTTTTCCTAAAAGGTTAAATATGTTGGTGGGAACAAGTGTTTAGAGGTAACTCCACTAACAGATATATAGTTACAAAATATACACAAAAGAAAACTTTAATAATTTTTCAGTGCACTAAAGAAGACTGGTAAATGAACAGAAATTCCCAAATATCTAACACATTTCGGGAAAAAATTGTTTGGCTGGATTGGGGAGATGGCTGTTTTTAAAAGTAATGCCTGTTATTTCACAGTATCCATGTTTGAATATCACCACCTACATGAGAACACACAACCAAAAATAGCTTTGATATAAGGGGAACTGACATGATCTGGTCTATCAGGGCACTACACACACATGAGGCACAAGCATAGCAATCAGGCAAAATTCCCATATACATACAGTGCAAATGAGGAAACTTTATTCTTACAATTTTATTTTAAAAAGAGAGATTCAAGTACAGATTTTTAAAAGCATTTTGGCATAACACTGCATGACTATATTTTTGTAAGTACTTAGTTCTTTTAGAGGTTTGATAGTATGCATTAAAATCTTACTAGTTACCATAAACATAAAAGTACATGTAAAACAGAACATAATATGGAAAAAGTCAGTTTTCTTGGTGTGTATAGATTAAACATAATGATTTTTGAATACCAAAATTGCCACAAGGCTATATTCTTAGCTATTGGATTATTAATGATTGAAGGTCCAGGTGTACCACACACTGAGAGGATGTTATACACTTATATATTTTTTTTCTAAGAAGGACTGAGGCTTTCACTTTTTGGCCTTTGTTTTTCTTAAGCTTCATATGGCCTGTGAGTTGTTTCTGGTGGTATTCAGAGGTTTCTGGGTCTAGTATCCAATTATCAGTGACTGCATACTATGTCTGTTCTTTTGTGACTGGGTTACCTCACGCAGGATGATATTCTCTAGATGCATCCATTTTCCTAAAAATTTCATAAAGTCATTGTTTCTAATAGCTGAGTAATACTCCATTGTGTAAATATACCACAATTTTTGTATCCATTTATCTACTGAAGGACATCTGAGTTCTTTCCAGCTTCTGGCTATTATAAATAGAGCTGCTATGACTATTGTGGTGAATGTATCCTTATTGTATATTGGAGCATCTCTAGGGTATATGGCCAGGAATGGAATAACTGGGTCTTCAGGTTGTACTATGTCCAATGTTCTGAGGAACTGCCATACTGATTTCCAGAGTGGTTGTACCAGTTTACAACCTCACCAACAGTGAAGGTGTGTTCCTCTTTCCCTGCATCCTTGCCAGCATGTGCTGTCATCTCGGTTTTTGATCTTACCCATTCTGACTAGTGTGAGGTGTTTTGATTAATCTCAGGGTTGTTTTTATTTGCATTTCCCTGATGACTAGGGATGTCTAGCACTTCTTTAGATGCTTCTCAGTCATTCGATATTCATGAGGAAACTTTTTATTAATTGGAATGTATTGTTTTAGGAATATCTATGATACTGATCAGCAGTGACAGCAAATAATATATAACTTTATGAATTTAATAATTTAGTGGGTAGTTGTGGTGTTCAATGAAATAAATATGTACAGTGTATTCAATACCTAGGTCTATAACTATGAGAGGAGATGGTATCTCATGACATCTCATGGGATGTAGCACTAATCTTACAGGGACTACATCAGGTCTATGAGTAGTGGTTTGGATGCTATTCGTTGGCAATAAGGAATAGAATTACCTGACAAAAATATTTGTAGATATCCAAAGAACAAAATGAGGCAACTATCAGGTTTTTACATACTGTACTATTCAGTTGTATTTTACATTAGATTTTAAAACATAGTAGATATGAGAACATAGCCGTGTTGAATGCATGCATGCCTTCACATAAACTAAAGATCTTTATCTTATAATCTTGAATTTATGGAATAATCCTGAGCACTACAGATAAATGCTTAAAAGTACTTTCTTCAAAAATGGAATACCTATAGTAGCCAATGTCAATGAAACATTAATTGAGATAGAAAAAGTAAGAGGTTTATATAGAACATCTATACAATGTACACTTGATAATTTTGATATCTTTCTCTAATAATTAATGTGTAGAAAACATTAATCAGTTTCTCAACCCAAAGTTATGTAACTGAATTTCTTTTTGAGCAATATAAAGTATTCTGTGCATTCAAGCTTTTTGTCTATTTTCTAGAATTCCCTAGTCATACTTGTTGTGATTACTGTCAATAAATAAATCAATCCTTTAAAAAATCAAGTAGTTTCAAAAATATATTCCTATAGTTTTATACCAAAATGCTTTTAAAAATCTGTACATGTATTTCTATTTTTTAAAAGTAAAGTTGTAAGGAAAAATAAATAAATTTAACACATTCAGAACCTTGGTCCATAACTAATCTCTAAGAGAGAAAATGACATAAATAATTATATCAAACAATCAACTTACAGTGTAAAGCTCATGGCAACCAAGAAAATCACACATGTAGACATTGAACACATTTGTACTATAATATTATTTAAATAGAACTATAATTTTAACTGAGTGAATATCCTAGAAATTGTTGTTTGGAGTCCTACAAAAATGACCAAGGCATTCCAACAGAGGACACTTTCCTAACAATCTTTAGTAATTAAACCTGTGAATGAATACACACAAAAGTAAGAACAGAGTGGATTCAGTGAGTTCTAAAGTGCTTTTATTAGAACTATATCACATGGATACATATGTATGTATACATGCATGTTATGTTTGCTTTATAGAAAGAATTGCTCCCTTTAGAAGAATGGGAGACAATCATGCTCTAATAACAGCCAATAACTCCACTTTAGCATGCATTCTCTTCCCATTGTTAGCCAAATTTTGAATCTAGGACCACATGAGATAATCACAGAAACTTGAATACTATTTGTCACAATCTAATGCTTTATTTTAGAAACTGATAATTGAACATTTGCTGACTCAGCATTTTCACTTTAGCATTTGAATTACAATAACTATTTGAAATTTGATTGTTCATGTTCTGGTGCAAACAGCTTTACTTTGACTTTCAACTCTGTGGAAATGTTTGGGCAAAGATCTATCTCAATTCTCGATGACATTCTCACACACATTGCATAACACCACCAAGTGCAAATATTCTTTTATAGAAGAGGCCTCTTATTTAGAATTTATCATTTTTCCCAGGGTGCTAGATATTGAAGCCATGTTCCTACAAACATAACCCATGTGTAATTCAACACTGAGAGATATCATTAACCCTTTATACTCTAGTATGTAATGTAGACTGTGTTAAATTTGTTTGTTTCTTCGAATGTATAATGGGTATAAACAAAGTAGTTTTGACCTAATGTACCTTAAAATATATGTCCTTTCTTCCAACTCTAAATGGCAGAGTGATGAGATTAATTTGCATCAAGTCATGTGTTATGGGTTTCACAAACATATTTTCTTAACTGTAGGTTTAGTCAATATTCATTACTTCATGTTGCATTTTTCACAATACAGAATAAACAAAATTATTTTTGAAAATAGCTAGAGGGAACTTGCATCGGGACATTGCCTTTTTCTACTATCAATTATTTTTACAATCTTCCAAACTTTCTTGTAGAGTTTATTATTTTATGTTTCTTATAATGACTTTGTTTTTATAATAGAGATAGCTAGAATCATATGGTAGGAATATAACTTGTTTGATCTTTGATTGCAGGGGACATTTTATTATGTACAAATTAAATAAAGAACATTTGATTGTACAACAAAGTAATAAATGCAGTTCTTCATTTTAAATGTTAGAAAAACAAACATTTCAGGTAAAATCCTGAGAAAAATGATCAGAGTTATATGAATTACCTTTAATTATTAATCATTCTATTTGTTTGCATCTCAAATGATATCCCTTTTCTAGCTTACTCTTCCACAAACCCCACATCCCATCCACCCTCTTCTCCTTTGCTACTGTGAGTGCTCCCCTACCCAATTACCCACTCCGGCACCTCCGCTCTAGCATTCCCAACACTAGGGCACGAAACCTCCACAGGAACAAGAGCCTTCCCTCCCACTGATGTCAGACAAGGCCATCCACTGCTACATAGGTGTATGGATAAATTTTTTTTTTGAGATACGCACTAAGAAAGACTTGTGTCCCAAACTTTTGTTAAAGGCTTGGAGGTAAACATAATAATGCATACTATCAATTCAATAAATTCTACAAAAGTGTGGATAGATAGGTTCTGACATAGAGGCCAGCTTGTGACACATGGTAAAGTGATACCCCAATTTAATAACAAAACTTGGTAAAAGTGACTGAATTTTCTAATATTATACATGTGTCTTAAACAATAAATTTGGTAAATTCTGATTTAATCTTGAAAAAATGGTCCAAAATTACTAATAATCACACATTTTTCAGTTGAAACTAAATCTAACTCTGAAATCAGTAGTTGGAACATTTTTCATTTAGTGAAATTGAACATGTTTCCTCAAATAATTATTTCTACTAAACAAACATCATGAATATAAAAATTATAGAAATGCAGTAGAATATTTTAGTGAATTTAGAACTGTATATGTTATTTAATCAAAAAATGTAACCTTCTTTGTGCTTATTTCCAGTCATTGTTAACTTTGATCATGACCTTGTGAATTATGGAGTATAAGAAAGTCAATATCACTCTTCCAGAGAAAATGAAGATTAAAACTTAATTTTGGAGAACAGGGCTCAGACCATCTGCCACCAGGAACAGCAGAGTCCCAGAGACACAGACCTGGTGAGAAGGGATTCCAACTAACCAGGAGGAAGAGAGATCTCTGCCAAGTGCTCTCAGAAACTGTGCTCCTGCCCTGCCTGATCCGCCACCAGGAACAGTGGAGATCCAGGGACACAGGCAGGGACAATGGAAGGGCAAGAACCATTTACTGACAACAAGATGACAAGAGAAAAGCAAAAGAACATACCTCAAGGAAACCAAAACATCTTGCGAACACTAGAACCCAACGTTCCCATCAGAGCAAACAGCAGAATACCAAACACGCCAGAAAAAGAGGACTCAAACCTGAAATCCTACTTCAAGATGATGATTGAGATCCTTAAACAAGAATGGGAGGAAAAGCATAAAGAACTAGAAGCTTTTAAAGAAAAAACAAGAACAATACTCAAAGAATTCAAAGACCTATAAGAAAACAGGACCAAAGAGATGAAGGAATGGAAGAAGGAATTTAAAATGGAAATGGACAAAATAAAGAAAACACTAAAAGAGACAACCCTAGAGGTAGAAATCCAAAAAAAAAAAAAAAAAAAAAAAAAAAAATCAGGAGTCACAGAATCAAGTATTTCAAACAGACTACAAGAGATGGAAGAGAGAATCTCAGGGGCAGAAGAAAACATTGAAAACATAGACAAAATAGTCAGAGAAGATACAAAAACCAAAAAGCTCCTAAGCCAAAATGTCCAGGAGATCCAGGAAACAATGACAAGACCAAACCTAAGGATAATAGGAATAGAAGAGGGAGAAGAATATCAACTAGGAGGCAGAGTAAATATCTTTAACAAAATTGTAGAAGAAAACTTCCCTACCCTTAAGAATGAGATGACCATGAGCATAAAAGGAGCCTACAGAACTGCAAATAGGATAGACCAGAAGAGAAATTCCTCCTGACATATAATAGTCAAAATAACAAGTGCCAAAAGCAAAGAAAGAATATTAAAAGCAGTAAGGGGAAAAGGTCATGTAACATAGAAAGGCAGACCAATCAGAATCACGACAAATTTCTCAACCGAGAAAATGAAAGCTAGAAGAGCCTGGGCAGTCTTCATAAAGACACTAAGAGAGCACAAGTGACAGTCCAAGCTGCTATACCCAGCAAAACTATCAATCACCGTAGATGGAGAAATGAAGATATTCCAAGACAAAACTAAATTTAATCATTATCTGACCACAAACCCAGCACTACAATGAATTATAGGTGGAAACCCAATATAATGCAGGCAACTACATCCTAGTGAAAACAAGAAAACTCCTAAGGGAGAAAATCAAAAGGAGAAAGAGACACAGGCACAATTCAACCTTAAAAAGCTATAATAGCAGGAAACAGCAACCACTATTCCTTGTATCTATTAACATAATGGACTCAACTCCCCAATAAAAAGATATAGGCGATCAGACTGGATATATAAACAAAACACAGCATTTTGCTGCATACAGGAAATTCATCTCAGAGACAAAGACAGACACTATCTCAGAGTAAAAGGTTGGGGAAAAAAAAAACTTCCAAGCAAACAGCCCCAAGAAGCAAGCTGGAGTAGCTATTCTAATATCGAATAAAGTAAATTTCCAACCAAAACTTTTCAAAAAAGATAAGGAAGGACACTTTTTACTCATTACAAAGGAAATCTATCAGGAGAAACTCTCAATCCTTAACATATATGCTCCAAATACAAAAGCACCCACATTCATAAAAGAAACCCTAATAAAGCTCAAAAAAATACATTTCACCCTACACAATAATTGTGGGAGACTTTAATACCCCACTTTCAATAATGGACAGATCATGGAAAAAGAAACTGAACAAGAATACTGAAAAATAAGCAGAGACTATGAACCAACTGGAATTAATAGATATCTACAGAACATATGATCCTAAAACAAAAGAATACACCTACTTCTCAGCACCCCATGGCACCTTCTCGAAAATTGACCACATAATATGGACACATAACAAGCCTCAATTGATATAAGAAGATTGACATACTCCCATGAATCTGTTCAGATCACTATGGTCTAAGACTGTTTTTAATAACAACAAAGACAACATAAAGCCCATATTCACATGGAAACTAAACAATGCTGTAAAAAAAAGAATTTTTTAGAATTCAATGAAAAGGAAAACACAACATACCCACACCTATGAGATGCAATAAAAGCAGTACTGAGAGGAAAACTCATAGCTCTTAAAGCTGTCAGAAAGAACCAGGAGAGAGCATATATTAGCAACTTGACAGCACAATTGAAAGATCTAGAACAAAAGGAAGCATATATACCCAAGAGGACTAGACTGCAAAAAATAATCAAAATTAGGGCAGAAATAGACCAAATAAAAACAAAAAGAACCATTGAAAAAATCAACAAAACCAAGAGTTGGTGCTTTGAGAAAATTAACAAGATTGGTAAACCCTTAGCCAGACTAACTAGAGAGCAAAGAGAGAGTATACAAATTAACAAAATCAGAAAAAAAAAAAGTGGAGAAATAACCACTGAATCTGAGGAAATTAAAGAAATCAACAGATCCTACTACCAGAGCCTATACTCAACAAAGCTGGAAAATCTGGAGGAAATGCATGAATTCCTAGACAGTTACAAGATACTGAAGTTAAACCAGGACCAGCTATACCATCTAAAATATCTCATAATGCTGAAAGAAATAGAAGCAGTCATCAAAAGCCTCCCAACCAAAAAAATCCCAGGTCCAGAAAGATTCAGTGCAGAATTTTATCAGATATTTATTGATGACATAATACCAATACTCTCCAAACTACTCCATGAGATAGAATCAGAAAAAATACTACATAACTCATTTTTTTGATGCTACAATAACCCTCTTTCCTAAACCACACAAAGACCCTACAAGGAAAGAGAAATTCAGACCAATCTCACTATGAACACTAATGCAAAAATACTCAGCAAAATCCTTTTAAACGGAATCTAAGAACACATCAAAACGGTCATTCACCATGATCAAGTAGACTTCAACCCTGGGATTCAGGGATGGTTAATATATGGAAATACATCAATGTAACCCACTATATAAACAAACTGAAAGAAAAATCCACAAGGTTATCTCACTAGATGCTGAGAAAGCATTTCACAAAATGCAACACCCCTTCATGTTAAAATTCTTGGAAAGAACAAGAATCCATGCCCATACCTAAACATAATAAAAGCAATATACAGCAAATCAACAGCCAACATCAAACTTAATGTTGGGAAACTTGAAGCAATCACACTAAAATCAGAGACTCAACAAGGCTGTCTACTCTTTTCCTACCTTTTTAACAAAGTACTGGAAGTCCTGACTGGAGCAATTAGACAGCAAAAGCAAATCAAAGGGATACAAACTGGAAAGGAACAAGTAAAACTTCACTATTTCAGATGACATGATCTTGTCCTTAAGCGACCCCACAAATTCAATCAGAGAACCCCTACAGCTGGTAAACAAGTTCAGCAAAGTGGCTGACAATAAAATTAACTCAAACAAATTAGTAGCTTTCCTATATTCAAAGGACAAACATGTGGAGAAAGAAATTAGGGAAAAGACACCCTTCACAATAGTCACAAATACTATGAAATACCTTGGTGTGACATTAACTAAGCAAGTGAAGGACCTATATGACAAGAAATACAAACCTCTAAAGAAGGAAATTAAGGAAGATCTCAGAAAATGGATAGATCTCCCATGCTCATGGATTGGAAGGATCAACATTTTAAAAATGGCCATCTTAACAAAAGCAATCTATGGATTCAATGCAATCCCCATCAAAATTCCAACCGAATTCTTCATTGAGTTGGAAAGAGCAATGTGCAATTTCATCTGAGATAACAAAAGACCTAGAATAGGGAAATCCATCTTCAACAACAAGAAACATCTGCAGGAATCACTATCTCTGACCTCAAGCTATATTACAAGGCAATTGTGCTTAAAACTGCATGGTATTGGTACAGAAATAGGCACTTGGATCAAAGGAATAGGATAGAACATCCAGAAATGATCAGTACATATATGTTCACCTGAGTTTTGACAAAGGAGCAGTAAACATTCAATGGAAAAATAACAGCCTATTCAAGCAAATGGTGTTGGTCCAACTGGCACTCAGCATGCAGAAGAATGAAAATAGACCCTTTCCTATCTTCTTGTACGAAGGTCATGTGTAAGTGGATAAAGATCTCCACATTAAACTAGTATTAGATGGGAAAGTAGGAAAAACCTTAGAACATATAGGCACAGGAGAAACTTTTCTGAAAAGAACAACAATGGCTCGTGCTCTCAGGTTAAATATTGACAAATAGGACTTAATGAGATTGCAAAGTTTCTGTAAGGCTAATGACACTGTCAAGAAAACAAAATGGCAGCCAAAACAGTGGGAAAAGATCTTTACCAATCCCACATCTGATAGAGGCCTAATATCCAAGGTATAGAAAGAACTAAAAAAGATAGACACCACAGATTCAAACAACCCTATTAAAAAATGGGGAACAGAAAAAAAAGTTCTCAATTGAGGATACTGAATGGATGAGATTTATCTAAGGAAGTGCTTGACATCATTAGCCATCAAGGAAATGCAAATCAAGACAACCCCGAGATTCAACTTCACACCAGTCAGATTGGTCAAGATCCAAAAACTCAGATGAGAGCAGATGCTGGTGAAGATGTGAAGAAAAAGGAACACTTCTCCACTTTTGGCAGGGTTGTAAACTGATACAACCACTCTGGAAATCAGTCTGGAGAATCCTCAGAAAATTGGACATTGTAGTACCTGAAGATTCAGCTATTCCACTTCTAATCATATAGCCCAATGACATTCCAATATACAACTAAGACACATGCACCAGTATGTTCATAGCAGCTCTATTTATAATAGACAGAACCTGGAAAGAACCCAGATTTCCTTCAGTAGATGAATGGTTACAAAAATTGTGGTATATTTACACAGTGGAGTACTACTCAGCTATCAGAAACAATGACTTAACAAAATACTTAAGGAAATGGTTACATCTAGAGAATATCATCCTGAGTGAGATAATCCAATCACAAAAGAACAGATATAATATGCAGTCACTGTTAATGGGATACTAACCCGAGAAAGCTCTGAACACCCCAGAAACAACTCACAGACAGTGTGAAGTTCAAAAAAGAAAAAAAAAAAAAACCATTAAGCTCAAACCTTATACACCAAGAAAACTTTGTCTAATTTCGGGTTACATCCTGTTTTACATGTACTTTTTTCTCATTGTAACTAGTAAGTCCTTAATGCACACTATCAAACCTTTGAAAAAAAGAAAGCCAAGCACAGGCAAAATTGTATTTGTATTCTTTTTTGCAAAAATTCTTAAAATTTGTTCATTTATCTTTGTTTTTTAAACTAAAGTTGTTCAAAAAAATAAATAAAACCTTAATTTCTATTTTCATTCTGATGAGATGGTATGTGTTTTAGAAACTAAACAATGCTCTGTTAAACAAAGCAGGGTCCAAGAAGAAATAAAGAAAGAAATTAAGGATTTTCTAGAATTCAACTAAAACTAAAACACAACATACCCAAACCTATGGGATGCAATAAAAGCAGTACTGAGAGGAAAACTCATAGCCCTAAGTGCTTCCAAAAAGAAACTGGAGAGAGCATACATCAGCAACTTGACAACACAGCTAAAAGCCCTAGAACAAAAAAAAGCAGATACACCCAAGAAAAGTAGACTGCAAGAAATAATCAAACTTAGGGCAGAAATAGACCAAATAGAAACAAAAAGAACCATTGAAAAAATAAACAAAACCAAGAGTTGGTTCTTTGAGAAAATCAACAAGATTGATAAACCCCTAGCCAGACTAACTAGAGGGCAAAGAGAGAGTATACAAATTACCAAAATCAGAAAGGAAAGTGGAGACATAACAACTAAACCTGAGGTAATTCAAGAAATCATCAGATCCTACTACAAAAACTTATACTCCACAAAATTGGAAAATCTGGAGGAAATTGACAAATTAATAGACAGATACAAGATCCCA
This sequence comes from Micromys minutus, assembly GCF_963924665.1. Lineage (NCBI taxonomy): Eukaryota > Metazoa > Chordata > Mammalia > Rodentia > Muridae > Micromys > Micromys minutus. The sequence continues at coordinate 58,323,629 of NC_137983.1, read as the reverse complement.
AAGTTAAACCAGGACCAAGTAAACCATCTAAATAACCCTATAACACCTAAAGAAATAGAAGAAGTCATCAAAATCCTCCCAAGCAAAAAAAGCCCAGGTCTAGACAGGTTCAGTGCAGAATTTTATCAGACATTTATTGTAGACATAACACCAATACTCTCCAAATTATTCTACAAAATAGAATCAGATGGAATACAACCTAACTCATTTTTTGAGGCTATAATAACCCTCGTACCTAAAGCACACAAAGACCCTACAAGTAAAGAGAACTTCAGACCAATCTCACTTATGAACATTGATGCAAAATTCTCAACAAAATCCTTGCAAACCAAATCCAAGAACACATCAAAATGATCATTCAAAATGACCAAGTAGGCTTCATCTCTGGGATGCAGGGATGGTTTAATATAAGGAAGTCGATCAATGTAATCCACCATATAAACATGCTCAAAGAACAAAATCATATAATCATCTCATTAGATGCTGAGAAAGCATTTGACAAAATTTAACACCCCTTCATCTTAAAAGTCCTGGAAAGAACAAGAATCCAAGGTCCATACATAAACATAATAAAAGGAGTATACAGCAAATCAACAGCCAACTTCAAACTTAACTGTGGGAAACTTGAAGCACACCCACTAATATCAGGGACTCGACAAAGCTGCCCATTCTCCCACTACCTATTCAACATAGTACTGGAAATACTGGCCGGAGCAATTAGAGAGCAAAAGTAGATCAAGGGGATACAAATCGGATAGGATGAGATAAAAATATCACTCTTTGCAGATGACAGGATAGTGTACTTAAGTGACCCCAAAAATTCCACCAGAGAACTCCTGCAGCTGATAAACAAGATCAGTAAAGTGGCTGGATACAAAATTAACTCAAACAAATCAGTAGCCTTCCTATACTCAAATGACAATAATGTGGAGAAAGAAATTAGGGAAAAGGTACCCTTCACAATTGTCACAAAAACTATGAAATACCTTGGTGTGACTCTAACTAAGCAAGTGAAAGACTTTTATGACAAGAACTTCAAACCTCTAAAGAAGGAAATTGAGGATGATCTCAGAAAATGGAAAAATCTCCCATGCTCGTGGATTGGAAGAATCAACATTTTAAAAATAACCATCCTACCAAAAGTAATCTACAGTATCAATGCAATCCCCATCAAAATTCCCACCCAATTCTTCATTGAGTTGGAAAGATCAATGTGCAATTTCATATGGAACAACAAAAGACCTAGAATATTGAAATCCATCCTCAACAACAAGAAAACTTCTGCGGGAATCACTATCCCTGACCTCAAGCTATATTACTAGGCAATTGTACTGAAAACTGCATGGTACTGGTACAGAAATAGGCATGTGGATCTATGGAATAGAATAGAAGATCCAGAAATGAGTCCTCATGTATATGGTCACTTGATTTTTGACAAAGGTGCCGTAAACAGTCAATGGAAAAAGGACAGCCTATTCAACAAATGGTGTTGGTCCAACTGGCACTCAGCATGCAAAAGAATGAAAATAGACCCTTTCTTATCTCCTTGTACAAAGCTCAAGTGTAAGTGGCTCAAAGATCTCCACATTAAACCAGATACACTGAAACTATTAGATGAGAAAGTTGGGAAAACCTTAGAACACATAGGCACAGGAGATAATTTTCTGAACAAAAACCAATGGCTGAAGCTCTTAGGTCAAAGATTAACAAATGTGACTTAATGAGATTTAAAAGTTTCTGTAACTCTAAAGACATTGTTAAGAAAACAAAACAGCAGCCAATAGAATGGGAAAAGTTCTTTACCAACTCCACATCAGATAAAGGCCTAATATCCAAGTTATACAAAGAACTCAAAAAGCTAGACACCAGAGAATCAAACAACCCTATTAAAAAATGGGGTACTGAGCTAAACAAAATGTTCTCAGTTGAGGAAATACAAATTAAAACAACCCTGAGATTCAACCTCACACCAGTCAGATCCAAAACTCAGATGACAACAGATGTTGGCCAGGTTGCAGAGAAAGAGGAACAGTGCTCCACTCTTGGTGGGGTTGTAAACTGATACAACCACTCAAAAAATCAGTCTGGCGATACCTCAGAAAATTGGATGTAGTACTACCTAAAGACCCAGGTATTCCACTTCTGGGCAGATACCCCAGAGACAATTTATTACACATCAAAGATATATGCACCACAATGTTCATAGCGCTCTATTTTTAATAGCCAGAAGCTGGAAAGAACCCAGATGTCCTTCAGTAGATGAATGGATACAAAAATTGTGGTACATTTACAAAATGGAATACTACTCAGCCACCAGAAACAATGGCTTAACTAAATTCTTAAGAAAATGGCTGCATCTAGGGAATTTCATCCTGAGTGAGATAACCCAGTCACAAAAGAAAAGACATAATATGCAGTCACTGATAGTGGGATTCTAAGCCCAGAGGCTCGCAGTGCCCCAGAAACATCTCACAGACTGCATGAAGTTCAAGAGAAAAACAAAACAAAAAAAAAAAAGTCATGCTCAATCTTTACCCACCAAGAACACATTGACAAATTTCGGTTTGCACCCTATATTACATGTACTGTTTACTCATTGTAAAAAAAAAATCTTTACACACCAAGAAAACTTTGACTATTTCCAGGTTGCATCTTGTTTTACATGTACTTTATGCTCATTGTAACTACTGGGATCTTGATCACACTATCACACCTTTAAAAAAAAAAGTTCCTACAAAAATGTATTGTATACTTTTATGCAAAAGATGCTTAAAATCTGTACATTTATTTTTGTTTCTTAAAATAAAGTTTTTTAAAAAAAGAAAAATCAAAGAATATCCAACTCACATTATTTTTTATAATTACCAAAGACATTTATTTTATTTAGATTATTAGCAACATACAGCTTTCTTATTTTAAAGTATTTTCCTTTTTAAATATGAAGAACAATATCTGATATGAGACTCAACCTCAGCAGGTTATTGATCTAGGCTTATATGTGTCATATTATGTATAATATTTCTAGTGTTGAAAAATATATAGCTATTTGATTCTAAGAAGTTTGGCTCCTTTGTTTGATGGCATTTTTTTACTATAGATGTTAGATATTCCAATTGAATAGTGATGAAATGCATGCCCTATTTGACTCAGAATGGTGGTCAACAAAATAAATAAAATACAATTATGACACTTGTTTAAACAAAGTAACTGTCAACTTATATCATATTCTTTTTAAATAAATACAATAATTTCTTCTTTCTTAATGAAACCAAACCTATTAAATCGAATTATTTTTATTTTTAACCACTTTATTTTAATAAACAAAGATAAATGTACATATTTTAAGCATTTTTGCATAAAAATATTCGAATATATTTTTGTCAGTGTTTATATTTTTTTTTAAGTTTTGATAGTGTGCATTATGATCTGACTTGTTACAATGAGCATAAAGTACATGTAAAACAGGAAGTAACCTGGAATTAGTCAAAGTTTTCTTGGTGTGTAATGATTGAGCATAATCGTTTTTTCTTTTTCTTTTTGTTTCTTTTCTTGAACTTTATATATTCTGTGAGTTGTTTCTGGGGTGTTCAGAGCTTTCTGGTTTTAGTATCCAATTATCAGTGATTGCATATTATGTGTGTTCTTTTGTGGCTGGGTTATCTCACTCAGGATGATATTCTCTAGACACATCAATTTTCTTAAGAATTTGGTAAAGTCATTGTTTCTGGTAGCTGGGTAGTACTCCATTGTGTAAATTTACCACAGTTTTTGTATCCATTAATCTACTGAAGGAAATCTGGGGACTTTTCAGCTTCTGGCTATTATAAATAGAGCTGCTATGAACATTGTGGTACATGTGTCTTTGTTGTATGATAGAGCTTTTCTGGCGTATATGCCCAGAAGTGGAATAATTGGGTCTTCAGGTATTATTATGTCCAATTTTCTGAGGAATCGCCAGACTGATTTCCAGAGTGGTTGTATCAGTTTACAACCCCACCAACAGTGGAGAAGTGTTCCTCTTTCTCCACATCCTTGCCAGTATCTGCTGTCATCTGTATTTTTGATCTTGGCCAATCTGACTGGTTTGAAGTGGAATCTCATGGTTGTTTTGTCAATCTAGTTATTTATTCCTCTTAAAAACACAAGAGAATAGTATGCATTATTAAGCCACACTTTATTTTGAGGTATATATTTTTAAAAGATTTTTATTTTATTTGTGTGTTAGTAGTATCTGTATGAGTTTGTGTACGTCATTTGCATAAAGCTCCACATAGAAGGTAGAGGGCATTGGATCTTGTGTTGGTTTGGATGAAACAATTCCTATAGTCTTCAGTGTTTGAACACCTATTGGTTCAATTTTAGGAAAGAATTAGGAGGTATAACTATGGTGGAGAAGTGTCATTGGAGTCAAGCTTTAAGGTTTCAAACGACCATGTCATTCAGTTATTTTTCTCTCTGTCTCCAACTTGAAAATATGATGTTACTTTTTAGACATTGTTCCAACATCACATATGAGTACCTGCTGCAAGGCCCCACAAATCATGGACTCACTCTCTAAAACTTTTAAGTTCCAATAAACCTTTTGTTTTCTATGATTTTTCTTGCTTATAGTGTCTCTTGTCACTTCACAATAATAGAAAAATGACCTAGAAATTGGTAGCAGGGGACTTGTCTTTTGCTGTGATAAACCTGAGTTGCAGGTTTTGTTTTTTTTTTTGAGAAATGTGAAAGGCTCTGTGACTTTGCATTAGAAAAGCATTTGAACAATGTAAGTAGAGCTTAATGGGGCTTCCTAGTGGGTATGAATTTGGAAAGCAATATTTCTGAAAGCAATGTGGACTAAGAGGTTACAGCTTAAGAGGTTACAGAAAGGCAATTATATCAGCAACTGGTCTAGACAACATTTTTTGTGATACTTTTGCAAAAACTCTGTTGTTGTTTGTCTGTTTGTTTTTGATATGTTTGTCTCAATCTGCATTAAGGTAAATTCAAAAACTTTTGTGTTGATTTTGGTGAAGAGATTTAAGGGCAGTCTAATACTGATATTGTCAAAGTTAGGAGAGAGTGCACTTATACAGTAAAAAGTAAATGAGAGTAAGCAGGATAAAAAGACATACAAAATATACAGTTTCCAATGAAAAATATCGTGAGGATATTTAATGTTGGAGCCTTGTGTTGTGTTGAAAGAAATAAGGAGAAATTGAATAAAGGGAATGGTGCCTTCAGGACAAAGATACTACCCAACTAATACTGTAGTTTTAAAAGAAAGGCCTAAGAAATACTTTGCTCTCAGATGGCACAACAAATCAATGTCTATACAAATTAACCCAAAGAATAGGTTTTATTTGAAGTAGGCAGCATTAAACATGTGATTCTGAGTTCATAGCCTTGAAGATACAGGAAAGGTGGGTTGTAGAACCTTCATCCTTGGTTAAGGAGAACTGTTAAGGCCAGGTGTGTGGGGCAGAGTCATGGGAACTCACAGAAGCCATTTCATGAATCTGTAAGAATGGTACCTTCATTGTGGTGGAGACCCCAAGGTATTAGAGATGCTATAACCATGAAATATCTGCCAATGGAGAGCAGGAGACAGCAGTTGAGCCAGTCCAAGAGAAAGAAGTGTGCTACAGTTAGCAAAACTGAAAAGGGATAGATGTTACACAAGGAATATATCTGTAAAGTTTAGTTAATTAATTTATATTTAGTTGAAACTAATGGATGAATTGTGTAAAACTTCATTTTCGTATGGTTGTAAGAACTCTATCTGGATCAGATTTCTGCAATGAAGTATCTAATATTTCTGTTCCCTTATGTTGATCATCAATGATGTTTTTAAGATTTAATTAAAATACAGTAATTTAATATATTCTTTAATACAAAACTGACTATATGCTGGAGTCACTGTTTCAATATTACTCACTTATTTGAAAAGATTAAAATTGTAATTAAACATTATTTTTATCAATGAAGGCAGCAGGATTCTAAGATGATTTGGTGGAAAATATGAGATTCAGATCATCTAAAGCATCTGTTTTATCTTGAGACAAATGTGGCATGTATGTAATGCTTAATGAAATATTTACAATATTTAACAACAACCACAAATTTTGTTTACCAATAGATTTACAATAGGATGAGAAACTTATGAGGGAAACTTGTAACTCAGACATTTTCTTTGATAGAAGGTGTATATTTCCTAATTAAAATGTAAAGGTTTTACTGAAATAAGTGGTTTGAATGCTGGGCCTTTGTTTTTTTCCTATTATTTACAATAGACAAGGGTCAACTCTTCTCATAGTTATGGTTTTGAGAGGTACAAGTATATAAGGAGATGATAGATGCCCCTCCGCTCCAAGAATTCAACATCGTAAGAGAATGGTACACACAGTGGATCACAGCTTTTGTATCCACAATACCTGATTTCTGGAGCTTGATATTTGCTATAATTTTCTGATTATAAAGCACTATTAGTCCATTGATTACCTTTCAACTATACAAAGAAAGGGAGAAAAATAAAGCCACTGACTAAGCATTAGCAGGAATTGGCCATATATCAATGACTATTGAAGTCTTATATAATGTAGACTTCTCTATATCGACGACTTCATAAAGGACTCCTGTTAAAAATGTCACAATTCCCAGGCACTCCTCCTGGTCCTAAACTTATTTTGTGCCAGAAAAGTGGTTAATCTCTCAAGTTGAAATGGGGCATTTCTTTATAATGCCAGATGGTGTAAAACATAGACAAATACCCTCTCAATTTGACATAATAACACCTGTGGCCCCATCTATTATTTGCTATTAAGAGGATGAAAAATAGACTTTTTAAAATTTTTTCTGGAGTACCAGCTACTCAGAAATGCATCATTAAAATATCTTTTGATTACATTTATTAATGAATGTTAAATTGTCTCTGATATGAAGCCTCTTATCATGATGCATTTTGGATTCTGTTTAAAAGGATTTTTTGTTAGGAATTTTTGTATCTATGCTCATGAAGAAAATATGTGTGTAATTTTCTCTGTAATATTCATTGTTAGTTCTTTATCTGACTTAGATATCAGGTAACTGTAACCTCATAGAAGTAACTGAGCAATATTTCTTATGTTTCAATCCTATGGAATGATTTGAAGAGTATTCACAATGATTAGGATATATTATATTAAAGAATCTGTTTACAATAAGAGGAAAAGGATGTTAATTATAGCTGATATAGATGAAAAGAAATATAGTCTTATAAAATTGTAAAGTATTAAATACAATACAGCCAATTCAGTAAGTAAAACATAAGTAAACATTAATCCTATTGAATACCAACTCTTCAGAGATTTTAGGGTAGGGAATAGGAGAATCCGAATTGTTTCGTCCGTTATTGTCTTTTTTTTTTTTTTTTTTTTTTCATTCTTCTTTTGTCCTGCTTCAAGATGTCTAAAGGCTAGTTTAAAAAAACATGATCAGGAGCCCTTTCTTATGTGACATACTGAGAAGAAATTGTGTTTGCACAATTCTAGAAAATGAACCTATAGTAGGATGTCTGTTTCATGTAGCTTCTATAGGAAACTCAGTTAATGGCCCATCTTGGTGGAAATATTTTTTTGAAATTGAGCTGTTTGAATTTGTTTACTGCTCTTATGAAAATCTCTCTGTAAATCATATAAATTGGGAAAAACTCTACTATTGTTCTACCTTCTCATTTCCTAATTTACACCTCTATTGTTTGTTATGTGAACTCCCAGAAACCTCAAGTTTACCTGAAATTCCTTTAACCATGACTGCCTACAGTGTTTCTCACTTACTTTCAACTCTATTTAAATTTTTCCCTTTTCCAAATCCACCTTTTATTTTTGAATAAGTATAATTGATTATAATTTCTAATTGTCAGTTGCACAACTAGCACAATTTTGTATATGAATAAAGCTTTAGCAGAATCGAATGTTCATAATTTTTCTTATATTTTGTATAAACACCTATACCCCACAGATTTTTTATTGGTGTTGGTGGAAGCAACAACGAAAACCATTTTGTCTTCATTCAAGGACTCTGAAGAATCTTGACATAGAAATTTAAGAATATATTCAGAACATAATGAGAAATACTCTATAATGTAAAGTTAAAAGCTTAGCAAGGAGTTTGTTTTCTAAAAGTTATATGACAGTCATTCACAGTGGTGTATCATTATGTTAAAGTTTGCCTAATTTGACAGGTTAATAATTTAGAAATAATTATAAAATATTAATATTATCAAAATGATATGGATAATTAATCCAGATACATTGACTTTGACTGACAACTTTCATATATAATAACATTACATTGTATATTTAATATATTAGTTGTTTTGAATCCAAAATTTTCTTTTAACTGAAAATTTTCTTTTCTTTTTTTGTGGATTCTTTAGTAGTATTTGATCTACTTTTGACACTTAAAGCTTTTCCATGAACTTTGTTTACTGTTTTTAAAAATATAAGCATGTGTTGCATTCTATCTCTTGTTCCCCCACAAGAAGTGAAAGTTAAATGCCTATTGCTAAAGACACCTTCTACATCATTAATAGTCCCAGAAACTCCTGAGATGGAACTGCTCTGAATGTCTTCCCCATAAGGTGTATTTCCCATGGCACCAGAAGGTAACATGTAAGCTTTCAAATGAGAAGAAAACTGGCATGTCTACCCACCTTTGAACAACAGCAAGGACTGGTAAGAATCATGCTACTAACTTGGTTTAATGTCACTACTTTTTGATAAGAGCCTAATAATAAGTTGTATTTCTTTTGGTATAATTTATATATAAACAAACATTTCTACAGGTAATCAGCTTGGAAAAAACACTTTTCAATAAAGTTCCCTTAATAAGAATATTTCTTTTGTAGCAGATTATTGTTTCAAGAACATTTAAAACCATGTTTAGTTTTATTTTATTTTTTTTTCTTCCTTCCAACATCTTTTCTTGCCATACCTTCCTCTGTGGCATTCCGTGCCATTATTTTATTAGAGGAGTAGCAATTTGATTTGGATTGCAGTCATGGTTTATATTTACTTATAGTATCCTGTTGAGTAAAGTCAACCTTTTGAATTGCTTGACATAACTTTTCAGAAACCTTGAGACAAATAATCATCACTATTATCCCTACATCTGCTGTGGTCTCTTATTTTGTCACTAATATCCCTACATCTGCTGTGGTCTCTTATTCCTCCCATTCTATTATTACTCAATTTTCTGGGCAGCCTGCCTAGGAACATTCCAAAGGTTTTATCAGGAAAAAGAAATATGCATAGATAGTAGGTAAGGCAGATAACGTTTTTTAATGGTAACTGGGCTAAGAACTTAATCTTTAAGTGTATTCCTTGTTTCTTCCAGAGACATTGAATTTATTACTTAGAATTACTAAGATGTTCCTTAGAAGAGAATCAGTTCTTCCAAGAGAGCATTCAGTGTACACAGGGCACAAAGCTTTGTGACTGAAAGAGCAAGGTGCATATATACTCACTCAGTAAAGAGAACTAAATTAGACTAAAGGGGATAACTCAAAGGAACTAGCATGCAGCACAAGCAAATGGTACAGGGAAATGGACACTTGATGACCCTTGTTTTATAAATGAAACTCCTTGTGCTTGTTCACAGCACCATAAAATATAGAACAGTGCTGGAGGCCTTCTGTTATTTTTATCTGAACAGAAAGTATGACATAAAAAAAAAAAAGGAAAATGTCATTTTTGTGGTGTCTACCAGAACATACATCAAGATGACTTTTAAAGCAGTGCTTTATAGTGGCCAGGAATCTCTGATATTCAGACTACAGCATTCTGAAAGCAGCCTAATGATTCTAGCAGTGTTCCTTTATATGAGCACTCATGCAGCACTGTTCTAACTATAAAGGCACAGAGAGGTGCATTCTCTGAAGTGGCATGTACCTGGTGAGAGGTGCTCAGTGTCTGTGTAAGACTGTCTATGATGCACTACCTGTAAACCCAAAAGACACATACTAGACAGGTGGTGGTGTGTGATCCCCCAATTGTGGCAGTGGAACCTCTGTAAATGCTAACATGCATTCGAGAATGAGTGGCTGCATCAGAGTAGGTCAGGGGAGGCTCTATCTCTGATAAAATGTCAGTGATAGTTTTACAGATGTTATTTTTGTTTTTGTTCTTTTTGGATTTTCTCTGTATTTACATTTCAAATGTTATTCCCTTTCTTTCTAATCCCTTCTCCCCTCCCCCTCTTCTTGTTTCCATGAAGGTGCTCCCTCTCCCAACCACCCTCTCCACCTCAGCACCTTGGTATTTCCCTACACTGGGAAAACACACATTCACTCGACCAAAGGCCTCTCCTCCCACTGATATCAGACAATGCCATCCTCGGCTACATATTCAACTGGAGTCATGGATCTCTCCATATGTACTCAATGGTTGGTGCTGTAGTCACTGGGAGCTCTGGGGGCTTGAAGGGAGGTGGTTGGTTGATAATGTTGTTCTTCCCATGGGGTTGTAAACACTTTCAGCTCCTTCATTCCTTTCTCTAGCTCTTTCATTGGAGACCAGTGTTCCTTATGATAGTTAGCTGCAAGCATCTTCAATTGTATCTGTATTACTCTGGCAGATCCCCCAAGGAGGCATACATATCTGGCTCCTGCCAGTAAGCACTTTTTGGCATCAACAATAGTGCTTGGGTTTGCTTGCTGCATATGAGGTGGATCTCCAGTTGAGTTAGTCTCTGAATGATCTTTTCTTCAATTCCCCCTTCTCTATTTGTCTCTGTATTTCCTTCCATGAGTGCTTTGTTCTACTTTCTACATAGAACTAAGGCATCCACGTTCTGATCTTCCTTCTTTTTTGAGCTTCATAAGGTCTTATTTTACAGACCTTCATAAGGATGATTTTACAGGTGTTGTTTTATCTTCACTCGCTAGCATGGATGTGAGGTTGGGGTTGGCAAGCACAAACCATGTTATTAGTGTAGGTGCTGGCTGAGTGCTGAAGAAAATATCAGCTCCACGAACCTGGAATGTGATGTGAGACTTTTGAAGTGATGCTCTATGAACTGAACCAGGGTCCTCTGGAAGAATAGCAAGTTCCCTTAAATGCTGAGCTATCCATTCCTCACATTTTATAGTTTAAAACATTTGAGGTATCTTACTCTGATGTCTTCATTTGATGTATTGTGACAAGTATATGTAAATCTATTTCAGGCATTAATAAATAAGAATTCTGAAAAATAATAAAAGGCCTTAATTTAGTTATACTTAGTATAAAATTTGTCATCCTTACAATGTTTATGAATTCATCAGCCTTGTGTATGAATGATACAGAGAAATTTTCAATGGACAATCTAAGGTGTTCTTGCTCATACAAAGTGTTCCATGGGGATTTCAGCATGATTCTTTCAGAGTTTTGGATAAATGTAAAAAAATTAACATTTACTTATCATCATGTTAAATGGTCACTTAAATTACTTTACAAATGAATGTTTATTGTCAACAACATGCAATACATCAAGCAGCATTTTTTAGAGTTTCCTAATTATTCCATGCAGTTTAAAAACACAATTTCTAAGTTATCCTCAGACTTAAAACGTAATGTAATGAAGTGTCTTGTAAACATCAGCCATTCCTTTTTTCTGTGGTTCTGTTGGCCAGTAGAATAACGCCACATGCATATATAGCAAATCTCCACTTCTGCTGAGATACATTGTGCATTATAAAGAATGAAGGGCCAGTGACATTTTAGGTTATTCTGGATTATCAAGGTTAGTGTTTTAAATGTGGCTCCAGATTCTTCTTTCTCCTACTCATCTGTGTTACTGCGTAACTGTGGGCTCTCTCCTCTTACCTGAGATCCAGTAGTAGCTGCTCTTGACCCCTCCCTGTCACCGAGATCTCTAAATAACTCAGTGAGTGTCTGGTTTGGTTGTGCCTCAAGGGCAGTATGGAGATCTTCTTACTTGTAAAAGTTTGAAATTTCTCCTGGATAAAGGCCCATAACTCACAGACATTTATGTCCTCAGCACTTTTTGCCCATCAGGACTGCCTGACATCGAGTAATTGATAACAGAGCAGCCATACTGTAAGATAACTTATTTTTATGAAAGTAAACCACACTTACAGTTTGAAACTTAAGCAAAAGAGAGATTAATGAATTAGAGAAGGAGGCATTATATAAATCACTTTGATTTCCCAACCTGTTTTCAGTTGCTATATCTGTTGAAAGATGGTAAATATTTTGTGTGTCCAATGATCAATTTAAAAAAGAATCTAGTGGAGTTGCTGAGCATGTTTTATTAGTTTATTTAATGTATAATTTCTTCACACTAACAAATAGTAGAAAATATACAGAGGGTTTCTATAGTGAGGAAGAGGCTCACTGTGACTTTCTGGCTGAGTCTACAGCCTTCCTCAAGATGCTCCCATTTCAGTGGCTAAAACCTGGTGATCCCAAGAGACTGTGTTAAACTATTTGAAAACTACATTGTACTGTTTAGATACATGTTATAATAGGAGCAGGATATGGATTAATTAAGGACATATAAATCACCCTGAATCTCTTGGCAGAGACATTTTATTTTAAAGATGAATTTAAGAATTAAGCCACTTAATGTGGAATTGCCTTATGAATATACATAGATACATGAATTATGTCCTTGGGTTTGAGGTGTAAGCAGAATTGAAAAGCTAAAACAGAAGTTTATTGTTAAGAAGTAAGTTGAACAACTTTTCTAATTCAATGTGTCATTTAAGTTGTTGTCAAATGGCTACATCCTATTTTGAAATACAAATTAATTATCTATTACAAGCATGAGATTGCTTATCTCCTTCAAAGTCTCATTAGTATGCAAATGACTCTAATTAGGTCACTGTCAGACAATATTAGAGCAGAGTTGCTTGCCACCCTTGAGAATGAAAGGGCTTTCTTTCTGAAATATGGAATTGATACTGACATCTGTTTCACCTGGTAGGGATTAATTTGAAAGTACTTATTTGGAGGATGTAATTTTAGCAATATAAAGAAAAATTTCTGCAGGTGCTGGTTTTTCTATGTGATGTATATAAGTGTACACTTGTTTGCACAAGTTTGGTACCCTATTTAGGTGTGTGTGACAGACAAAGATTGACATGGGGATGACTTTTACAATGACTTTTTTCATTGACTAGCTTAGATAAGGCCCTATTTAGATAAGTGAAGACAGAATTCAATTGTTTAGCTGACTAGCAAGTTCCAATACTGCCTATTTCTTCCACATGGAGCTGGTACTACAGGTACAGAATACTACATTCTACATTACATGTGTGCTGAAAATTCAACTCAGTTATGCTTAAGCCGAAAAGACTTTGCATAGTGAGCCATCATCACAGGCCAAATGCTCATTTTATTTTAAAGGCAACAATTTATAAATGAAAATTAATACATTAGAATTAAAGAATACTAGATATTGTGATATGAATTAGACTGTAAGTTATCCTGTCACTGATTATACTTCACCATACATTTTGTGTTTATTACTGTGAGAAACAAAGACTGAAATGGGAACAACTTGAACCAAAAAAAGCAAAGTTTTCTTCATGTAAAATAGTTTGTATAGAACATAATTGAGACATCAATTAATAAAATAGTGAACACAACTATAGTATAAACATAGACATATAGCTTTAATTAAGTGGGAAAAGATCTTGTTTCTCATCTTCCATCTTTGTGTTCTCATGAGAACAGTTTAATTTGAAGACACATCAATTTTTATATGATACAGTTAACATTCCCTTTATCATTGAGAATCATGTAAACTCACAAATAATTTATACAATGACCAGCAGGCGGAGATAGTCAATATTCTAATGCATTTCATGGTCATTTGAATCTGTGGTAGTGTGAATGTCTATATTAATGGTCTTTAATAACACCTGTTAAAAATAAGTAGAGAAATTATATGAAGTAGTGATACTCAAAGGAGAGAGTAGCTTCATCAGAGATTTGTGGTTACAGTTAGTATGTGGAGACTGATTCACAGAGATAAACAAGTAAAGGAAGAAAAGAAAGGGTAGCATGACCAGGAAGGGCAGCTTCTGGAAAGCCCAAGATAAAGAAGACTGTACCAAAAAGTCAATGAAATAACGGTTAATGATATTCTACTATACATATAGGTAGGTGGTTAGGCCAATTGTCACCAGAGAGGTTTAATCCAACCACCAATATAAACAGATAGAGAGACCCACAGTAATGCTTTAGGCAGAGCTCAAGGAGTCATTGATAAGAAGGTGAGAAAGGATTGTAGGAGCAAGGAAGTTCATGTGCACCACAAGGAAAACACAAGAATCAACTAACTTGAGTTCATAGGGTCTCACAGAGATTTAAACAACAACCAGTGAAACTACATGGAACTGAACTGAGTCCTTTGCATGTGTGTTACAGTTATGTAGCTCAGTTTTCTTGTGGGACTCCTAACAGTTTGTCTCTGATTCTGCTGGAATGGAAACAAACAAAGATGAAATTTCGATGAATGAGGAAGGGAAAGTGGGAGGAGGGACTGAGAGGAAAGGAGGTGAGGGAAACTGTAGTTGGGATTAAAAAATTAAATAAATAAATAACAGCAAAGAAAAAGGTATCTAAGTAAGTAATTCAGCCTTGGTCTTATGCCCACCTTAAACCATCATTTCTAGAACAGGCAAATGAGTGCTCTACTCATGTCACTAACATGTATACCAAAATTTGAAATCATGTGAAGTGATAAATGGCTAGACTGAAGTTTGGTTACATCTCCCTTTTTCAGAAATGCAATCTTGCTATCCTCTCCCTTTCTCTTAGACTTCTGCATTGGAGCCAGTACCAATAGAGATCATGAGCTTATGTCATGGAAATAAGCAACCAGACAACATGAGATGGCTAGCAGTGGAACCTTGGGCTTAAGCTATAATTCTTCCAACTCAAATATTCCAATTAAAATTGCCAAGGATCAGTGAAGGTAAAGCATGTCATACTGTATTTAAACAAGACACAGTGTAATCTACTTTTATCATTAGTGGTATGTAATATGCTCTTGTCATGTGCATCTTAGTCACATCTTACAAGGTTAAATAAGTCATATATTTATTATAAAGGTTCTCTCTCTATTTCTTGTGTGTATGTATGTGTGTGCATTCAGAAATGGAGTTAAAAGGACAAGTTATAGGAGTCTACCTCTCCATCCACTATGTGAGTTTGGGGGATTAAACACTAGTCTTTAAGATTGGTGGTAAGTGCTCTTACCCAGTGAGTGTTCTTGCTGAAAATTTAATAACATAAGCATCCCATTCTTGTGCATACAAACAAAGCTGCTACTTACCTGTGACCAGAAGAAACATGCCAATGTTCCTCAACATGGTATGCAACATTTCCTCTAAGTATAAACAAAAACTTTGAAACTAATCACTATACAAATTGTTATTTATTTATTTTGAGAGAGGGAGGGAGGGAGGGAGGGAAGGAGAGAGAGAGAGAAAGAGAGAGAGAGAAGAGAGAGAGAGAGAGAGAGAGAGAGAGAGAGAGAGAGAGAGAGAGAGAGAGAGGCAGAAAGAGAAAGAGAAAGGGAGTGAGTGGGGAAGGAAGGGAAAGAGAGAGGCAGAGAGAATGATTGAATATGCACATTTATGATAGTGGTGTCCATTAAAATGAACAGTGGTGAATAATTATGTTAGCGATTGTGTTATAATAAAACATCCGACAACAACTCAAAGTAGAAAATATTATTTGACTCATAGTTTCAGTTGTGTGAGTCCACTGTTACTGATGTCTATAATTTAGTTTCTGTACTGAGACAAAATATACTGCCTGGAGCATTCCACTGAATGAAGCTTCTCTCTTCATAGTAAGCAGACAGATGTGCAGGCAGTTTCTAGATGTAGATGTCCAGAGACAATTTCCATTGAGTAGGTTCTACCTCTTAGTATAGCCCATTCAGATTCTTGTGAATGGGTTAATGCAATGATCAAATTAGATCCACATGCCATCACCCATATTGATAACATTTGATGCTGTAGAATTGAGTATACTAGTTTTTCTGAGGAAAGTATGCAACAATTAAAACTTCACTGAAGGTACTGAATTATGTTACAGCTCCTAGATTAATTTAGCAAAATAAATACTTCCAAGGTCATGTGTTTGAAGCTAGGAATACAATAAAAATAATTTTGCATGTGATATCTAAGAATATATATATATATATATATATATATATACCACAAAATTATGTGCCCTTTGGTTTACAATGCAAATTGGAAAACTCTTATAGCTCAGTACCACATATGTTACTTTGTTTTAATTTTATTGTTCTTCTGTTTGTTTGTTTTAATATCTCAGTGAAAGAGTAAGAGGAAACTCTATCACCATTTCATTAAATTCTCCAACTGTGGTTCACGTCTTACTTGTGCCAAAAACACAAACTTCTCCCAAGATGCCTCTGATGTTGCTTGATCTGGCATTTTATTACTATCCTGGTTTCTGTGATAATAATTACTATTGTGTTCATTCACACAAGTCTCTTGAGTGTTTCTTGGAATTATCTAAAACACCCATATCTTCCTAAACCTAAGCTTAAACCTCAAACCAAGCTCAGCCTGTGTAGCTTTAGATTTAAAAACCTAATTTAATAAGGGTGCTTAAATTGTTTTTTTTAAACAACTTTATTTTACAAAACAAAGATAGATGTACAGATTTTAAATTTTTTTGCTTAAAATTATACAGTTTTGTCAGTAATTTTTTTCAGATTTCAAAATAATTTTTACATAAAACTATACGAATATATTTTTTAGTCAGTACTTGATTTTTTAAAGGTTTGATAGTATGCATTGAAAACTTAATAGTTACAATGAGAATAAAGTACATGTAAAACAAAATGTAACATGGAAATAGTCAAAGTTTTCTTGTTTTGTAAATATTTTTTTTGTTTTGTTTTCTTTATTTCTTGGACTTCATACAGTCTGTGAATTGTTTCTGGGGGAGTGCAAGCCTCTGGGGATAGCATCCCACAATCAGTGACTGCATATTGTCTGATCTTTTGTGACAGGGTTATCCAACTCAGGATGATATTCTCTAGATGCAGCCATTTTCTTAAGAATTTGGTTAAGTCATTGTTTCTGGTGGCTGAGTAGTATTCCATTGTGTAAATGTACCACAATTTTTGTATCCATTCATCTTCTGAAGGACATCTGAGTTCTTTCCAGCTTCTGGCTATTATAAATAGAGCTGCTGTGAACATTGTGGTGCATACATCTTTGTTGTGTATTGAAGTGTATATGCCCAGAAGTGGAATAGCTGGGTATTCAAGTAGTACTTTATCCAATTTTCTGAGGTATGGCTAGACTGATTTCCAGAGTGGTTATATTAGTTTGCAACCCCACCAACAGTGAAGAAGTGTTTCTCTTTCTCCACAGCCTCGCTAGCATCTGCTGTCATCTGAGTTTTGGATCTTGGCCAATCTGACTGGTATGAGGTAGAATCTCAGGGTTGTTTTGATTTGCATTTCCCTGATGGTTAAGGATGATGAGCACTTCCTCAGATGTTTCTTTGCCATTCAGTGTTCTTCAATGGGAACATTTTGTTAAGCTCTGTACTCCAATTTTTATAGGGTTATTTGGTTCTCTGGTGTCTAGCTTTTTGAGTTCCATGTATACCTTGGATATTAGGCCTCTATCTGATGGGGTGTTGGTAAAGATCTTTTCCCATTCTGTTGGTTGTCGTTTTTTTTTTTGTTTTTTTTTTTTTTTTTTTTTTTTTGACAATGTCCTTAGTCTTACAGAAACTTTGCAATCTCATTAGGTCCCGTTTGTTAATCTTTGACCTTAGAGCTTGAGCCATTGGTGTTTTGTTTAGGAAATTTTCTCCTGTGCCTATGTGTTCTAAGGTTTTCCCTACTTTCTCATCTAATAGTTTCAGTGTATCTGCTTTAATGTGGAGATCTTTGATCCACTTACACTTGAGCTTTGTAAAAGGAGATAAGAAAGGGTCTATTTTCATTCTTTTGCATGCTGAGTGCCACTTGGACCAGCACCATTTGTTGAATAGGCTGTCCTTTTTCCATTGAAAGTTTATGGCTCCTTTGTCAAAAATCAGGTGATCATATACATGAGGGCTCATTTCTGGATCTTCTATTCTATTCCATAGATCCACATGCCTATTTCTGTACCAGTACCATGCAGTTTTCAGCACAATTGCCTTGTAATATAGCTTGAGGTCAGGGATAGAGATTCGCGGAGATGTTTTTTTTTTTTTTTTGTTGTTGAGGATGGTTGTCGCTATTCTAGGTCTTTTGTTATTCCATGTGAAATTGCACATTGATCTTTCCAATTCCATGAAGAACTGGGTTGGAATTTTGATGGGGATTGCATTGAATCTGTAGATTGCTTTTGGTAGAATGGCCATTTTTAAGATGTTGATCTTTCCAATCCATGAGCATGGGAGATCTTACCATTTTCTGACATCCTCCTCAATTTCTTTCTTTAGAGGTTTGAAGTTATTGTCGTACAGGTACTTCACTTGCTTAGTTAGAGTCACACCAAGGTATTTCATAGTTTTTGTGACAATTGTGAAGGGTACCTTTCCCCTAATTTCTTTCTCCACATGTTTGTCCTTTGAGTATAGAAGGCTACTGAATTGTTTGAGTTAATTTTGTATCCAGCCAATTTGCTGAACCTGTTTGTCCGCTGTAGGAGTTCTCTGGTGGAATTTTTGGGGTCACTCTAGTACACTATCATGCCATCGGCAAAGAGTGATGTTTTTATCTCTTCCTTTCCCAGGTGTATCCCCTTGATCTCCTTTTGCTGTCTAATTGCTCCAGCCAGGACTTCTAGTACTATGTTGAATAGGTAGCGGGAGAATGGGCAGCCTTGTCGAGTCCCTGAGTTTAGTGGGATTGCTTCAAGTTTCTTGTCATTAAGTGTGATGTTGGCTGTTGGTTTGCGGTATATTGCTTTTATTATGTTTAAGTATGGACCTTGGATTCCTGTCCTTTCCAGGACTTTTAACATGAAGTTGTGTTGGATTATGTCAAATGCTTTCTCAGCATCTAGTGAGATGACCATGTGATTTTGATCTTTGAGTTTGTTTATATGGTGGATTACATTGATGGATTTTCTTATTTTAAACTATCCCTGCATCCCAGGGATGAAGCCTACTTGGTCAAGATGAATGATTATTTTGATGTGTTCTTGGATTCGGTTTGCAAGGATTTTGTTGAGTATTTTTGCATCAATGTTCATAAGTGAGATTGGTCTGAAGTACTCTTTCCTTGTAGGGTCTTTGTGAGGTTTAGGTACAAGGGTTATTGTAGCCTCAAAAAATGAGGTAGGTAGTGTTCCATCTGATTCTATCTTTTGGAATAGTTTGGAGAGTATTGGTGTTATATCCCCAATAAATGTCTGATAAAATTCTGCACTGAACCCGTCTGGACCTGGGGTTTTTTTGGTTGGAAAGCTTTTGATGACTTCTTCTATTTCTTTAGGTGTTATAGGGTTATTTAGATGGTTTACTTGGTCCTGGTTTAACTCTAGGATCTTGTATCTGTCTAGGAATTCATCCATTTTCTACAGATTTTCCATTTTGTGCAGTATAAGTTTTTGTAGTAGGATCTGATGATTTTTTGAATTTCCTCAGTTTCAGTTGTTATGTCCCCACTTTCCTTTCTGAGTTTGTTAATTTGTATACTCTCTCTTTGCCCTCTAGTTAGTCTGGCTAGGGGTTTATCAATCTTGTTGATTTTCTCAAAAAACCAAATATTGGTTTTGTTGATTTTTTTCAGTGGTTCTTTTTGTTTCTATTTGGTCTATTTCTGCCCTAATTTTGATTATTTCTTGCTGTCTACTGTTTTTGGGTATATTTGCTTCCTTTTGTTCTAGGGCTTTTAGCTGTGCTGTCAGGTTGCTGATGTAAGTTCTCTCCAGTTTCTTTTTGGAAGCACATAGGGATATGAGTTTTCCTCTCAGTACTGCTTTCATTGTATCCCATAGGTTTGGGTATGTAGTTTTTTTGTTTTCGTTGAATTCTAGAAAATCCTTAATTTCTTTCTTTATTTCTTTTTGACCCTGTTAAACGATAACAGAGCATTGTTTAGTTTCCATGTGTATGTGGGCTTTTTGTTGTCTTTGTTGTTGTTAAAGACCAGCCGTAGACCATGGTGATCTGAGAGGATGCATGGGAGTATTTCATTCTTCTTTTATCGATTGAGGCTCATTATGTGTCCTATATGTGGTCAATTTTCAAGAAGGTTCCATGGGGTGGTAAGAAGTAGATGTACTCTTTTACTTTAGGATAATATGTTTTGTATATATCTATTAATTCTAGTTGGTTCAAAGTCTCTGCTAGTTTTGCTTTGTCCTTGTTCTGTTTCTGTTTCCATAATCTGTCCATTGGTGAGAGTGGGGTATTAAAGTATTCCACTATTATTGTGTGGGGTGAAATGTATTTTTTGAACTTAGTAGGGTTTCTTTTCTGAACGTGGGTGCTTTTTATTTGGAGCATATATTTTAAGGATTGAGAGTTCCTCCTGACAGATTTCCCGGGTAATGAGTTAAAAGTGTCCTTCCTTATCTTTTTTGATAACTTTTTGTTGGAAATTTACTTTATTCGATATTAGAATAGGCAATCCACCTTGCTTCTTGGAGCTGTTTGCTTGGATGATTTTTTCCCACCCTTTTACTCTCAGATAGTGTCTGTCTTTGTCTCTGAGATGAGTTTCCTGTATGCAGCAAAAGTCTGGATTTTGTTTACGTATCCAGTCTTATAGCCTATGTCTCTTTATTGGGGAGTTGAATCCATTTATGTTAATAGATACCAAGGAATAGTTGTTTCTGTTTCCTGCCATTATTGCTTTTGTGGGTGGAGTTGTGTCTGTGTCTTTTTCTTCTTTTAGTTTTCTTTTTTTAGGAGTTTCTTGTTTTTACAAGGCTGTATTTTCTTTCATTGTATTGGGTTTTCCAACTATAATTCATTGTAGTGCTATAATTCATTGTAGTGCAGAAATCCAAATACTATTGCTGATATCAAGAAGTACTTACTGGCAGGAACCAGATATGCTTGCCTCCTGAGAGTCTCTGTCAGAGTCATACAGATACAGTTGTGCATGCTTGTAGCTAACTATCATACTGAACAATTTGTCCCCAATGAAGGAGCTAGAGAAAGACTGAATGAGCTTTATGGTCTGCAACCCAATGGGAAGAACAACATTATCAATTAACCAAACACTCCAGAATTCCCATGGAGTAAAATACCAACCAATGAGCACACATGGAGAGACCTATGACTCCACTTGCATATGTAGCAAAGGATAGTATTATCTGGGATCAATGGGAGAAGAAGCCTTTGGTACATTGATGGTGCATTTTTCTTGTGTAGGCAAGTGCCAAGGCACTGAGTTGGAGAGGGTGGTTGGAAGAGGGAGCAACTTCATTGAAACAAGTGCAGGATGAGAAGATATGGGAGTGGGTGGAAAGGGGATAATCTTTAAAATGTAAATACAGAGAATATCCAATAGAATATTTTTTAAAATAGCAAAGGCATGAACCATATCTAAGGCTTTGTTAGTGAAAACTAGCAAAGAGTGGCAATGAAAATCAATGCCACAGCATCATCCACTGTTGGTTTGCTATAGTTATATCCTTTCTAAACACCACATGTACTCTCAAATGTCTGCTCCAGGAAGACACCACAAGCTCTTCTCAGGGCAGCTTCTAGAAAAACATCATGTGTCAGTTCTCAACAAAACCTCCTCCCATAAATCTGCTTTAACAAAACATCTTCTCATAAGACACTCTTTAGGAAAAAAAAAATCACATGACACAAGTGAGTGTTCAAAGAAACCAGAAACTTATATTTCATCAAACCTAACTATAACTCATACCACATTTGTCATTCTGCTGGCATGAATTTTTCTACGTGCTAATTTCTGAATTGACAGCTTGTTTCTTTTCATTATTTCTTTACTCTTAATATACTCTGCAAGTTTCTTTCAGTCATTATAAATTTTACTCCATGAACATGCATAATTAAACTCATATGTATATGAATGTATGTATGCATGTGTGTGTATGTATGTATGTATGTATGTATGTATGTATGTATGTAGGTGCCAGGAGCACAAAGGTCTTTGTTCTCACAGATAATCTCTAGGGAAACCAAAACTATTAAACACACACAATTGTACCTTCAAAGGGGGAAAAATGGAGATAACTTTTCTTTTCAGAAAGCCATTCCTGTTTTCCCTAAACATTTATAAACAGAACCAGAGATGGCAGACAGTCTAGGTAACTTCTGCACTATCTGTATATCCAGGGGACCCCTCCAACTCCCACAACAGGACTGGAGATGTTTGATACCCCAGATGACCACTGCATTTTGTGTATGGCCTAGAATAGAGAAGATACTCCTTTGGGTTCTTAATATGACAAGTTACCTTTGTATGGAATAAGTATTCATGGAAGAAGTAATATGCATTATTAAAACATTTTCCAAGTTACTGTGGCTTACTATGCACATGGTATTGTGTTACACCATTAACCATTTTTCAAAACTTGCACTATACTTAAATATCCTTAAAATAAACTTCATGTTAGATGTTCAAAACAAAATCATCTAATGAGTTCTGTTGAATGAGATTCCCTTCTTATGTTTTCAGGGACCCTGCATTTATACATGATTATACAGGTATCTGTTTTTCTGTCTGTCTCTTTATTATCTATATATCTATCATCTATTTATGTATGAATCATCTATTGATCGTCTGTTTTATCTATCATCATCCAACTATCTATCCATCTCCCTAGTCATCATATATCTGTCATCTATCCTCAAATGCCTATCAACCTATCATCTATTTATCTCTCTATCTAGATATCTGTCTGTCTGTCTATCATTTCTTCTAATTATCATTTATTATTTATCCTCTAATACCTATTAATCTATCTGTCTGTCTGTCTTTCTATTGTCTATCTAATTATCTATCTATTATCTGTCCTCTAATACATATTAATCTACATATCTATCATCCATCTATCTATCAATCTATCTATCTAATCTATTATAAATTTATCATCTATCTTTTGTTTATCTATCTAACACCTATCTATTATCTATGTATCTATCTACCTATCTATTATCTATTTATCATCTATCTTTTGCCTATCTATCTACCTAATTATAATTTATCATCTATCCGCTAATACCTATTAATCTACACATCTATCATTTATGTATGTATGTATGTATGTATGTATGTATGTATGTATGTATGTATGCATGTATCTATCTATCTATCTATCTATCTATCTATCTATCTATCTATCTATCTATCTATCTAGGCCTACTACTTCCTTCATATTCAGGCACTGTTGTGCATCAGGCTAGAGTGAAAGGAAAGAAGCTTGTCCAGGTAAGGTGAGTCCTCAGGATCTCAGTTGATTTGAGTGTGTGTGCCTGCTCTGAGATGATTTTGAGTGATAAAGCTCTATTGATTCAGTAATAATAAGGACTATTAAAACCTTTTGGGGGTAGGAATTTTTTGAGGTGAATGTATGTTGTTGGTTGGAGCTGAAGTGCGGGAAATGCTTCATTTACATGAAGAAGAATTCTTTGTGCTTGCTAGTCATATCCTTATAGGGAGAGAGGAAGTTAAACCTGCAATTTGACCATCAGGTTACAAGATTATTTCAACAGTAGTGAAAGAGAGAGGGAGGAAGGTGGGCATAGAGCCACAAACCCCGGGGCATGTGGGTTCAGACCAGGGAGGGAGTTATCCTTACCTTTGCCTGTCTCAAGATGAAATTTTCAGGGTTTTGACATATCTTAGCCTTGCTCATGCTCCAAATATTTTCTCTGCATTATACTTGGCCCACATCTACTCTCTATATCCCCCTGCACTTAATCCCTTAACATTCCATTTTACTTGCTCTATGATTACTTGTTTTATCTCTAACTCAAAAGAATAAAGATGCCAGAATGTTTCTGCAGGAGTACAGCTTAGTTAAAGGTGAAATTAATGTTTATTTAGAGAATGAAAAAAGACAACTTATTTGACTATTTAATTATTACTGTTTATGTATCTGTGAGAGAACATTGCTGGAGGTCTAAGAAGAACCTAAAGTACAATCCTTATGATATAACCAGTTGCCCCATATTCCTGACCCATGTTTTTCTTGATGCTCTGCTTACAAACTTTGAATACATAAAGTATATAGAAAATGAAGAGAAGAAATTGAAAAGCAAGTTTTCTGAAGAAAATATTAGCGTCAACAATGTCCATTATTAAAAGTCATGTTTAACTGGAGATCCTGAATCAATAAATGAGCTTGAGTACAGCTGAGGAGAATCACCCAGTTATGATTTTATGATATAACATAATACATAATTATATATTACATGTCTTTCTATTCATCTATATAATTAATATTTCTTCAT
Organism: Micromys minutus; assembly: GCF_963924665.1. Taxonomy (NCBI): domain Eukaryota; kingdom Metazoa; phylum Chordata; class Mammalia; order Rodentia; family Muridae; genus Micromys; species Micromys minutus. The sequence continues at coordinate 58,299,225 of NC_137983.1, read as the reverse complement.
TATAGACAGACATAATTAAGAAAACTATGTGTAGTATTTTTTTCTATTGAATGATTATACCATATTATAACTGTCAAGTTCTTGGCTGAAAGATACTGAAACATGGTTCTTTTGTTCTCATTCATTTGTTACAGCATTTCATTAAAAATGAACTATGTTTTAACTGTTTTTTAAATATTATGGACTTAGGTTATAGTTGAGCAGATGAAGTACTTAAGCCATACATCTTAAGGCAAGAGTTTGATATTCAGAAATCATCTACATGCTAGGAAAGTGTGGATGTCTGCTTCTAATTGTAATACTTTGGATGTAAAAAAGAGCAGATCATCAAACTACACTGGGCTCCTAGGGTGGTGGTGGTATCACTAAAAATTAAGTTTTCTTGGGAGATCTTCCATTAGAGATTAAGATGGAGTGCATTCAATAAATACTCCTGATGGCATTCTCAGGCTTAAACAGACTCAACACACACACACACACACACACACACACACACACACACTTGTAAAAAACTTATTCAAATAAGGAAATAATACATTAAATACATTAAAACTCAAGTAAGTTTTAAAAAAATATATAAAGTTGTGGTCTAAATTTGGTCTAAATTTCCAAGTTCTAAATTATCTTATATTTAGTCTAAGAGCAAACAAGGGTTATTTTATTTTATCTTTTTATTTTGTAAAATATTTCTTCTAGAATCTTTAGATCCTCCCAAATTACTCAGGATCTAGAATTCCTACTTAAAGGAGTACACATAATTACTATTTTATTTTATTTTTCTCTCTTTTATTGAATAGATGATGTATTTTCATTTCAAATGCTATCCTCTTTTCCAGTTTCTCTCCTCCCATACCCCTTTGCCTGCTTCTATGAAGATGCCCCACAACTATCCACCCACTTCCACCTTAACACATTGGCATTCCCCTACACTGAGAAAATGAGCCTTTGCAGGACAAAGAGATTCACCTCCTATTGTTTCCAGACTATGCCATCCTCTGCTATATGTGTGACTGGAGGCATGGATCATCCCCACCCCTATGTGTACTCTTTGGTTGGTGGTTTAGTCCCTGAGAGACCACGGGTTCTGTTTCATTGATATTGTTCTTATTTGTGGCTGTTATGAAGGGAGTTTTTTCCCTAATTTATTTCTCAGCCTGTTCATCATTTCTATAATGGAAGGGTACTGATTTATTTGAGTAAATTTTATATTCAGACACTCGCAGAAGTTGCTTATCAGCTAAAGAAGTTCTCTGGTAGATTTTTTTTGTTGCTTATGTATACTATAATATCATTTGCATATAGTGATACCTTAACTTCTTCTTTGCCTCTTTGTATCCCCTTGATCTCTTTTTGTTTTCTTACTATTTTAGCTAGAATTCTGAGTACTATTTTGGATAGATATAGGGAGAGTGGGGATCCTTGTCTTGTCCCCAACTTTAGTGTGATTGCTTTAAGTATCTCTACATTTAATTTGATATTGGCTGTTAGTTTACAGTAAATTGCTTTTTATTATGTTTATATATGGGCATTAAATTTCTGATCTCTCCAATGATTTTAACATGAAGGTGTGTTGTATTTTGTCAAATGCTTTTTAAGCATCTAGGGAGATGATTATGTGATTTTTTCCTTTGAATTTGTTTATATAGTAGATTATATTAATGGACTTTTGTATATTGAACTAACCTTGTATCCCTGGATGAAGTCTCCTTGATACTTGATCGTGGAACATGATCGTTTTGATGTTTCATTATTTTTATTAAATTCCAGGAAGCCTTAATGTTTTTTATTTCTTCCCTGACCAAGTTATCATTGAGTAGACAGTTGTTCAATTCCCACATGTATGTGGGCTTTTCATTGTTTTCTTGCTATTATTGAAGAGCAGCATTAGGCCATGGTTAACTGAAAGAATGCATGGAATTATTTCAATCTTCTTGTATTGTTTGAGTCTTCTATTGTGCCCAATTAAATGGTCAGTTTTTAGGAAGGTACCTTGAGGTACTGAGAAGAAAGTGTATACTTTAATTTTAGGGTCATCCTTCCATCTATCTTCTTTTATGTTTGTTCATTTTTTTTGAGAAGCATTTCTTTGTGTAGATGTGGCTCTCTTGCACAAGGGTAGCCTATTATGATCTAGCCTCAAACTCACAGATCCACGTGCATTGTTCCCTGCATCCCCAGTGCTATGATTAAAAGTGTAGAGTAAAACTCCCTAATATTCTTGTTTTCAATGTAAATAATAATTTGTTAGAGTTTCTTAATTTTAAATGAAATTGTGATTTAGATATTCTGGGGGCATTTTCTCCTAAAAAAACAAAAACAAAAATGGATACACCAGCCATGGATGTTTCATGAAACTGGAATTATACATTTTGCCCATAATGTATACTGGTACTCAGTATAACTTGCAAGACATCTCAATTCTAATACATTTGCATTTAAATAATTAAAACACTAATATTTTGTTTTCATTATATAGATCTATTCATTGTTACAGTGAAAATAAACATACAGATTGAAACAGCACATGTTCTGATATGATAAAATAAAAATTTACTTGGTAATTATATGTTCTAGATATGTTTAAAGAATTAGTAAAACTTACCTGAGCCCAATACTAACCATGAATGATTAGTAAAATTTGTAATTTCCAATAAACTAATTAACAAATAATTGGTTGAGTGGATATATAATTGAAGCTGCTCTTTTACATCTGATGATCTAGGATTAACTCTAAACCTGTATCACGATGGTTAATAGAGTTGACTGTAGATAAGAAGACCTAGGAATTGTTATTACACTATAGACTATTGGGTTTCAGTATACATAAACAAATACATTTTGTCTTACTTAAGGCAGGTTAAATGTTTTAAAAATACCTGTCAGGTTATTTTCTAAGAGGAGCTTTAGTGGTATATCATTCAAATTTTAGAGAATACTTATTTAGCTATCTTCATGTATATAGTCTTAACAAAAGACATATATATTTGTGTTAGCATTTTCATTAAATATATTAATGCACAGTTTATTATACCTAGCTTAGTTGATACCATAGGTTTTTTTTTTCACTATTGCTGACAATTTTCTTTTTCTGTAACTTTATTTTAAAAAAATGATGAAAGAAAAAAATTTAAACATTTTGCATAAATGTATACAAATACAATTGTGTCAGTGCTTGACGGTTTTTTTTATTTTATTTTTTTTAAGGTTTGATACTCTGTATTAAGGTCTTACCAGTTACAATGAGCAAAATGTACATGTAAAACAAGATGTAACCCGGAATTAGTCAACATTTTCTTGGTGTGTAAGATTTGAGCATGTCTTCTTTGTTTGTTTCTTTGTTTGTTTGTTTTGTTTTCTTTTTTACTTGAACTTCACACAGTCTGTGAGTAGTTTCTGGGGCAGTCCGATCCTCTGGGGTTAGCATGCTAATATCAGTGACTGCATATTATGTCTTTTCTTTTGTGACTGGGTTACCTCACTCAGGATGATTCTCTAGATGCAACCATTTTCTTAAAAATTTGGTTAAGTCATGGATTCTGATGGCTGGGTAGTACTCCATTGTGTAAATGTACCACAATTTTTGTAACCATTCATCTACTGAAGGACATCTGGGTTCTTTCCAGCTTCTGGCTATTATAAATAGAACTGCTATGAAGATTGTGGTGCATGTATGCTATTTTAGGTCTTTTGTTATTCCAGATGAAATTACACATTGATCTTTCAAACTCAGTGAAGAACTGGATTGAAATTTTGATGGGGATTGCATTGAATCTGTAGATAGCTTTTGGTAGGATGACCATTTTTAAAATGTTGATGCTTCCAATCGATGTGCATGAGAGATATTTCCATTTTCTGAGATGTTCTTCGATTTCCTTCTTTAGAGGTTTGAAGATCTTGACATAGAGGTTCTTTACTTGCTTAGTTAGAGTAACGCCAATGTATTTCACATTGTTTGTGACTATTGTGAAGGGTATCTTTTCCCTAATTTCTTTCTCCACATGTTTTTCATTTGAATATAGGAAGTCTATTGATTTGTTAGAGTTAATTTTGTGTCCAGCCACTTTGCTGAACTTTATTATTAGCTGTAGAAGTTCTCTGGTAGAATTTTTGGGGTCACTTAAGTACACTATCATGTCATCGGCAAAGAGTGATGTTTTTACTTCTTCCTTTCCGATTTGTATTCCCTTGATCTCCTTTTGCTGTCTAATTGCTCCAGCCAGTATTTCCAGTACTATGTTGAATAGGTAGGAGGAGAGTGGACAGCCTTGTCGAGTCCCTGAGTTTAGTGGGATTGCTTCAAATTTTCCACCGTTAAGTTTGATGTTGGCTGTTGGTTTGCTGTATATTGCTTTTATTATGTTTAGGTATGAACCTTGAATACCTGTTCTTTCCAGAAATTTTAACATGAAGGTCTGTTGAATTTTGTCAAATGCTTTCTCAGCATCTAGTGAGATGACCATATAATTATGTTCTATGAGTTTGTTTATATGGTGGATTACATTGATGGATTTTCTAATATTAAACCATCCCTGCATCCAGGGATGAAGCCTACTTGGTCATGCTGAATGATCATTTTGATGTGTTCTTGGATTCGGTTTGCAAGGATTTTGATGAGTATTTTTGCATCAATGTTCTTAAGTGATATTAGTCTGAAGTTCTCTTTCCTTGCAGGATATTTTGTGTGGTTTAGGAATGAGGGTTTTGATAGCCTCAAAAAATGAGTTGGGTAGTATTCCATCTAATTCTATCTTGTGGAATAGTTTGGAGAGTATTGGTGTTATGTCCAATATAAATGTCTGATAAAATTCTGCACTGAACCCTTCTGGACCTGGGCTTTTTTTGGTTGGGAGGCTTTTGAGGAATTCTTCTGTTTGTTTACGTATTATGGGATTATTTAGATGGTTTACCTGGTGCTGGTTTAACTTTAGGATCTTGTATCTGTCTAGGGATTCATTCATTTTTTCCAGATTTTTCATCTTTGTGGAGTATAGGCTTTTGTAGTAAGATCTGATGATTTCTTGAATATCCTCAGTTTCAGTTGTTATGTCTCCACTTTCCTTTCTGATTTTTTTTAATTTTTATACTCTCTCTTTGCCCTCTAGTTAGTCTGCCTAGGGGTTTATCAATCTTGGTTGATTTTCTTGGTTGATAGCTCTTGGTTTTGTTGATTCTTTTATGGTACATTTTGTTTCTATTTGGTCAATTTCTGTCCAAATTTTGATTATTCCATGCCATCTACTACTCTTGGGTTTATCTGCTTCCTTTTGTCCTAGAGCATTTAGCTGTGCTGTCAAGTTGCTGATGTATGCTCTCTCCTGGTTCTTTTTGGAAGCACTCAGAGCTATGAGTTTTCCTCTCAGTATTGCTTTCATTGCATCCCATAGGTTTGAGTATGTGGCGTTTTCGTTTTCATTGAATTCTAGAAAATCCTAAATTTCTTTCTTTATTTCATCTTCGACCCTGCTATTGTTTAACAGTGAGTCCTTTAGTTTCCAGGTATGTTTGGGCTATTTGTTGTCTTTTTTGTTGTTAAAGACCAGCCTTAGACCCTGGTGATTTGAGAGGATGAATGGGAGTATTTTAATATTCTTATATTGATTGAGGCTCGTTCTGTGTCCAATTATGTGATCAATTTTCAAGAATGTGACATGGGCTGCTAAGAAGAAGTTGTATGCTTTTACTTTATGATGATATGTTCAGTAGATATCTATTAATTCCAGTTGGTACATAGTCTCTGCTAGTTTTACAGTGGCCTTGTTCAGTTTCTGTTTCTATAATCTGTCCATTGGTGAGAGTGGGTCATTAAAGTCTCCCATTATTATTGTGTAGGGTGAAATGTATTTTTTGAGCTTTATTAGGGTTTCTCTTATGAATGTGGGTGCTTTTGTATTTGGAGCATATGTGTTAAGGATTGAGAGTTCCTCCCGACAAATTTCACCTGTAATGAGTAAAAAGTGTCCTTCCTTATCTTTTCTGTTAAATTTTGGTTGGAAATTTACTTTATTAGATATTAGAATAGCCACTCCAGCTTGCTTCTTGGGGCTGATTGCTTGGAAGTCTGTTTTACGAACCTTTTAATCTGAGATAGTGTCTGTCTTTGTCTCTGAGATGAGTTTCCTCTATGCAGCAAAATGCTTGGTTTTGTTTATGTATCCAGTCTGATAGCCTATGTCTATTTATTGGGGATTTGAGTCCATGTATGTTAATAGATATCAAGGAATATTGGTTTCTATTTCCTGTTATTGTTGCTTTTGAAGGTTGAGTTGTGTCTTTGTCTCTTTCTTCTTTTGGTTTTCTTGCTTAGCAGTTTTCTTGTTTTTACTAGGATGTATTTCCCTTCATTGTATCCGGTTTTCCACCTATATAATTCATTGTAGTGCTGGGTTTGTGGTCAGATATTGTGTAAATTTTGATTTGTCTTGAAATATCTTCATTTCTCCATTTATGGTGATTGATAGTTTTGCTGGGTATAGCAATTTGGGCTGGCACTTGTGCTCTCTTAGTGTCTGCATGATTTCTATCCAGGCTCTTCTAGCTTTCATAGTCTGTTGAGAAATTGGATGTGATTCAGATTGGCCTGCCTTTATATGTTACCTCACATTTTTTCCTTACTGCTTTTAGTATTCTTTCTTTGCTTTGGACACTTGGTGTTTTGACTATTAGGTGTCCAGAGGAATTTCTTTTCTGGTCCTATCCTTTTGGACTTCTGAAGGCTTCTTTTATGCTTGTGGTCATCTCATTCTTAAGGGTAGGAAAGTTTTCTTCTCCAATTTTGTTGAAGATATTTACTGTGCCCCTTAGTTGATATTCTTTGCCCTTTTCTATTCCTATTATTCTTAGGTTTGGTCTTCTCATTGTGTCCTGGATCTCCTGGACATTTTGGGTTAGGAGCTTTTTGGTTTTTGCATCTTCTATGGCTGTTTTGTCTATGTTTGCAATGTTGTCTTTGGCCTCCGAGATTCTCTCTTCCATCTCTTGTAGTCTATTGGAAATGCTTGCTTCTGTGACTCCTGATTTCTTTTTTAGGTGTTCTACCTCTAGGGTTATCTCTTTTAGTGTTTTCTTTATTGTGTCAATTTTCATTTTAAATTGCTTCTTCCATTTCTTCATCTGTTTCATTCTGTTTTCCTCTAGTTCTTTGAGTGTTTTTCTTGTTTCCTCTTTAAAAGCTTCTGATTCTTTTTGCTTTTCCTCTTGTTCTTGTTTAAGAATCTCTATCATCGTCTTGAGGTATGATTTTAGGTCTGTGTCTTCTTTTTCTGGAGTGTTTGGCATTCCAATATTTGCTGTGATGGGAGAGCTGTGTACTGGGGTTGCTAGGTTTTCTTGGTTTCCTTGGGATATGCTCTTTCGCTTTCCTCTTTCCATCTCGTTGTCAGTGATATGTTCTTGCCTTTCCCTTGTACCTGGTCTGTGTTCCTGGATCTCCATGGGTCCAGGTGGCAGATGGTCTGAGCCCTGCTCTGTGCCCCAAAGCCGCCAGGTGGGAATAGAGTTCCTAATCCTGGTTTCCTGATCCCTGGGTCAGGCCAGGCAGGGGTGTGCTTTCAGTGTGCACTCGGCAGAGATCTCTCTGCCCCCTTGGCTGCTTGTAACTCCTTCTAACCAGGCCTTGACCATTGGGAACTGCTTGTCCAGGTGCCAGATGGGCAGAGCCCTGTTCTGTGCCCCAAAGCCAATGGGTGGGAACAGAATTCCCAATGCTGGGTTCCTGGTCTCTGGATCAAGCAGGGCAGGGGAGTGCTTTCCATGTGCACTCGGCAGAGATCTCTAAATTTTCTAAATTTTGGTCATTGTAGTTAACAAAAGTGAGAAAGCATCCAAACAACAAATTTTCAACAGGATTTTTATAATATATCAGATCACTGTATGTATTGGTTAACTTGCTCTTTTAAACTTATTTAATCAATATAACATGAATGTTAATATAGGATATGGGCAAATTATAAATTAAAGATAAAAAGGAGCAAAAATAAAATCCAGGGATAGGGTTCATCTAATTAATGCTGGAGTTTATCATGGTCTCCCTGTATAAATTGTGCCTAGTGAGGGTTTCCATGAAGTTGTTCAAATTTTATTGGTAAATTCAATGAAGCATTCCCTAATAATTTTCCTCATAAGCTTCCTCATTTTCTTGATTCCTCTTTATGAATAAAGCTATTTTGAGTTTCTCACTTTTGCCAGTGTGAGTCCTCATTGGGTGATCTCAAAAAACACAGATATATTTCAATCAAGCTTCAAACTATCCTTAGTTTTTTTCTTAAGTATGAAAAAAAACACATTGAATGGCTAACTTATCTCATAATTAACTGGTAACATTGAAAATGTTTTCTTGAAGCATTTTAAAATATTTTGCAGTGCTAATCATGTGGTAATTATGTAATAATAACAGTCACCAAATGAGAAGAGGGTCATAGAAATAGTATATCTAATGATTAGGGATCTCTGATGAAAAACTAAATTATTCATTGTAAAGATAGTCAAAACTAAGTTAGTATTGTAAAGCTATAAGAGAACAAGGTTTTTGAGAAAAATATTTTTCTCTGACCCAAAGAGTTTTGACTTAAAGCTTTATTTCAGTTTCTTTTCAGATTTTATTTCATGTAAGAAAGGATCAACATGTATTTTAATATCTAAAAGTGTGATTCTTCATGACTTTTAAAATATGAAAAAATAGACTAGTTTTAATAATTACTAAGTTATAAGGTTTTCAAGACAAAGCTAAAAGTAAAGGTCAATTTCATAGACATTTCCACAGCAGGACTCAACACCAATTAGGAAAAGCTATGCCAAAGATGATTTTTTTTTAAAAACTACTTTGAAGTTCATTACATTGATGATTTTGTAAAATCATGGAATGAGAACCATGGGAATCAAGGCTCTACAGAATAATAATGTAGCCCTTTTGCCATCCTGAAGTTTAAATTTAGCATCATTATTCAAACTGTTCTTGCCTATGTCAAGAGTCATGAAGAAAGAAATGAGAGAGTTCTCAAGAATGGATAATTTAATAGCTTTATGGTATTTTATTTATTTACTTTAGAAAATGTCAGATTAAAGTAACAAATAAATAGAAATAATATCTAGTGTCTTCTTATACTAATCAAATTTAGAGTATTTGCTATATTAGTCTATTCTCATTCATTTACGGCAAAGCTTGATGAGTTTTACCAGTCAAGATGGCTGCTTAAATTTACCTTAAAACCACTTTGCATGTTACATTTTCCTGTTGCAGAATTTCTTCAATTCCATAATTCACCCTGGATGTCATTTAAAAATTAAGGCGATAATCATTCAAGAAACAAGTTCACAAATGCATATACATTGGAGAAATCAGAAGACCAAAGGTCATATCCTGAGGCACACAGTCAAGAGCCACAGGAATGAAGAGAATGTGACAGCAAAGAGATACAAAATGTCATTAAAGGAATATATCTTCTAGTGAAGTTGTGGCAAAAATAAGCATATAGTGATACTTATTTTAAAAATCTATCAGAAACTTGACTTGATATGCTAGAAGGAGGCTTTTGGCAAAACAGGCTACTGACAGAACCTCAAAGGTCAAGGATAGAAAGACACATAATTGTTGCATCACAAGATGAAAAAACAAAAACACAAGAAATAGATAAGTGCAAATGAATCTTTTATATTTTCTACAACAAAAGAGAGACCAATAAGAAAAATTAATGCAAAAAAGTAAAGAAATGCATCTAGTGTAAACAATATGATCTGCTTCATTTATTATTTTTTGTTCTCTGATCCATTATAAATTATATTTGTCTACATCATCTTTCAAAAAATAAATTATAGATTTACTTCTTATTTGATCATATTTCTGAAAATCAAATGGTTTCTTAAAAAGCTTTTAAGACCTAGGCAATGGTGTTGTATCATGTAATCCCAGCACTTGGAAGACAGAGGCAGGTAGGTCTTTATGAGAGGTCAGTCTGGTCAACAATGTGAGTTTTAGGACAGACAGGACAAACTCTGTCTAGGGAAAACAAAGTAAAACACACTTTCATGATATATCTTTGATATAACATGAAATAAAAACAAAATCATGTCATGAAAGCCTTGAGATGTAAAGAATTTTTATTTTTTTTGTCACAGAAAATAGCAGGTTTATCATCTGCTCAACTTTATCCATTGTTTTTTTGGAAGCAGATAAAAGACTACATGGAATTCTAACTGCCAAGGTGCTATGGCTTGGAGGTTTCTTTTGCTTCTCATTTGCAAAATGTGAAGTATGCCTCAAGGATCCTCTATTATCAGACCATAAACCAAGGCACAAATTTACTTCATATCCTTCTTCCACAATGCTTGGTATTCATAGGCCTGTGTTGTAGTGCCCTATATCCATTGAGGACCTCACCACTGAGATGTGAGTCTTAGCTTCAAATTGTATTTTACCTGCTTTGTTACAAAAGATTCATCTAGATTTCAAATCTTAACATACGAAGTTTAAGTTCTCATATTTTCTCATATATATATATATATATATATATATATATATATATATATATATATATATATATATAATTATCAAATATTATCCCCTTTCCCGATTTCCCCTCCAGAAACCCATTTTCTCCCCTTACCCTGATTCTATGAGGGGGATCTCCCATCTGCCCTCACACCACTCCCTCTCCCTCCCCACCCTGGCATCACCCTACACTAGGGCATAGAACCTTCACATGACCAAGGGCTTTACCTCCCACTGATGTCTGACAAGGCCATCCTCTGCTACATATGCAGCTGGAGCCATAAGTCCCTCCATGTGTATGTACTCTTTGGATGGAGGTTTAGTTCCTTGAAGCTCACTATATTTTCTTAAAATAAAATAATTTGAAGGAGCAAAGTGTGTGAGGGGGTATTTTGTAAACTACAGCTAGTATAATTGCCTTTTACTTTTCTTAAACTACATCTTTCAGAATTTCCATTAATGAAGACATGTTGGTGATAAGGACATTTAGGTTTAGATACCAGAAAATATAAAGCTCAATACTGATTTGAATTTTAATTTTGTTTATGGCTGTTTTCCCATAGGAGATTAAGTCATTACAGTACTGCCCTCTTTGTGGATCTTGATACAGATGGAAATTACTCAGCAATCAGCCTAATTGTCTCTCCTTGAATGTGACCTGTTTTTCCTACATGATTTTTTACAAACTATTTCTTTTCTTTTTCTTTGGTATTCCTTCATTTAGCAGCAAAACTACAGAGATTAGATGTTTGATTAGTAAAGATTAGTACTTCTTTACTAAATTTTATTGGACTCCTTCCTTATGAAAAATTAATTTAAAAAATATAACATGATTCTTTCCATTTTTCCATGTGATGTTTATCAGACGTTTCATGTTCCATGTAGCCTTCTATCTCATCTAGCTGTTTTGGAGTCTTAGACTCTTTATACTTGTCACTATTGCTGATCTTAGCTTACCTCAGATATTCTTGTCCTTGTAGATATTTCCTTCCATAATTTTTTAAAATTTTTCAGTTAAGTTCCAAAATGTTATGCATTTTTAAATGATTGTTCTCATTTAACAACATTAGGTCTTAGATTTAACCTGTGTTCACACAATGTTCCTGACATCTGAATGCACCTATTTTTTTTTTTTCAAAAGTCTTGGCATTTGTGAAGTAACCTAAAACCTATATTAAAAGAAATATGTTTCTTTTCAGAATAGTTTGCTTTACTTTGGAAAATACATGAGTATAAGGAACAATATTAAAAAATTATTCTCTGGTAAAGCCTGATTATGCTACAGTGTTTGAGATTCATGTCTCATATTCATGGTGAAAACAGTTGCTCATGTTAATGGCTTTAAGGCAGCAATTTTTGTCCTAATCCACGATTGCATTTACTTATTTTATTTAAATTATGGGGTCCAATTGGTTCCAACAGAAGTTATTATCTCTGTAGTCTTGGATTTGCCTTTTTCTTTAATACTAGGAACCATAGAGCCAGTATTTGTTCATTAAGGGTAGCTTGTTCAAGAACTGTTTGCTTAAGAACTTCTAGAATAGTGGCTACCTTGAATTTATATTCGAAAACTTCATGTAGTAGGTGATTTTTTAAATTATTATTTTTCTATAATATTTTTCTATATATAACTAAATATAAAACTAAACAAATGTACATGCATATTCTGTCTGAGATTTTTGGAGGGTTGGATTATTTTTTAACCTTAAAACATGGATTTTTATAAATTATATCTCATGTGACCAACTCTATCATTCTTTATTTTACATGATGATCTTATTTCTGCATCATATGATTCTTACAAAATTGACCCATTAGTTTCTCAATAAGGCATTTCTTATACATTTTTTATATAATGACTTTACAGGTCTTTTAAATTTGTTACCAATAATAATAAAATTAGTAATATTTATAATTAGTGATTATTTGCCTGAATTATTATCTGCATATAAAGTTTGTACTTTACTGCTGTGTTAAAGTATTTTAATGTTCTTTTAGGTTCCTGAAACACATAGTTTTTTTAACATTCAAAAATAATTTTGTGTTTGGTTATTAGGAAAAAGTACAATTCTCTTGCTATTGTGTTTCTTTGGAAAAAATGCTTCTAAATTTGAATAATCCTGCACATAAAAATTTATGACTTGAATTTAATTTATAAATAAATTTAAGCAAACATATTCCTTACCAAAATGTTAAGATTATGTGCTCAGCGTTGTAATTACGTTAGGTACACGTAGTCTTGTTAGCAAATGAAAATCTTTGGGTTTCTTTCAACAAAATAGGTAAGTCAGTTGGAATAAGCAAAATCATTTGTAGATTCTGTACTTGTTCCTCACATTAAAGCATATACATAGATATGCAGTTACCTACGCATTGGTACAAACACCTATATCAAACATATTTTAAAAGTTTAGTTCATGTAGGTACCTTTATAAAATGATTTCTCAGGAGCAGTATTATCTTAGTAATCCTCATTGCAGTTCTAGGATAATGTAGTAGAAATGAAGAATCCCTCCTTCAATGTATTGCTAAACAATCTGTTCTTCTGTGTTTTACCCAAGTGTTTTTATTATTATTATTATTATTATTATTATTATTATTATTATTATTACTATTAAAATAGAAGATTTATATCTATGTAACATCCATAAAGGTGAAGATGATAAAGTAATTCAATTTTTATATGTTGGTGAGCCTAATATAAATTTAAAATAAAACAACAAATCAGAGCAGCAATGCTTTCTAGTTGGATGGAAAATATCTTAACTGTCTTCTCTGGTTTGTTTGTGTTTAAATCTCACAATAGGGGCATAATTTTTTTCAGGACTCATGAACAATATATTATTAAAATGTGAGACAAGGTAGTTTCAACTTGTTCTTTTTTTTTTACTTTATATTTTCAGATTTTGTCCCCATATACTTAGCCTTTGAACATTCCTATAGAAAATTTCAAATATGTGTATGTTGTCTGGTAGTTGTAATAATGAATTTTACAATTGGCATTTAAGATCTACTGTGAAGAACATTTGTGCATATATTTATCTGGCACCCTGTGTCTTCACAGAGCCCAAAACAACTTGAAAAATAGGAAAACATTGCTGATCCAGATAGATTGTGACTGTGAAATTTCCCCTGTGTTCTTTCTTGTGAATCTACAATAGTCAGGGAAGGACACCCACTGTGCTTGTCTCACATCTAAATCCTTCAACCTCAGAGTCTCTTCTATTTGCTATATTTTACCTAAGTGTGTTTGTCTTACACGACTCAAGTAAATATGTGTTATTTGATATTATGTATGGCCTGCTTCATTTCCCTAAAGGATTTTGATATAGACTGGATATTCTGCCCTTTCTGATAAAGTAACCTCACAGACAATGTGGATACATGTGCCTTGAGGGCTACAGTGATGCCAGACAGGCCAATCCACTCAATTATTGAATCACAGTAATGAAACTGAGACTTGTTTCTTTGAAAAAGACATCTGGCATTTCATGAATCAAGTAGAGCTGAAAAATGCCACTTTCTCACCTATCAATTATGGAAATAGATTGCTATATTCTTCAGCCAAACTCTCCTAATTAACATGTCAAGACTATTGTTATTATCATCTTTTAACAAGAAGATTATATACATGGAGTTCTATGGATTATCCTACTGCCAAATGATTGGTAATTTCTAAGAAATTAAAAATGTTAAAGACCAGTGAAGTGGCTGAAAGTGTGAGGACAGGTCCTGTAATCTTTAGTGAAACAGATCTTCTATAATACAAAACTCTCTTTGGAACTGAGCTGTGGGCTCCTTGTCTAAACTTTGCAACAGTGTTCCTTTAGACTTGGCTTTCTGATACCCTTATCTGTATACTCAGAATTGGAGACTGTCTTCCTGCCTGTAGATTGCTATGTATCAACATGACCTGATGCTGTTTATACTGCCCAAGCACTGAGAGCCTGAGAAAAGAGCTGAATTAATCTCCACAGCATTTACTGATGCTTATTCTATAGCCACAGTCTTGGTTATAATTTCAAACCAAGAACAAGGTCCTCCTGTGTGTGACATCCAATGAGCCTTGAAAAGAACTAAGTACATTGACTGCCCTGGAGAGATTCCAGCAGCTTCTCAGCTTGAGATCAGTACATAACAGATGGGACCACAGTGACTGATTTAATTAGAATACTTTAATAGCAGAATGGCGACCATTACACAGTTCTATCAGCTAGGAGGAAGGCCATTAAATCCAGAAAAGTGATTGTCTCATTGGGAGGATATGTCAAATAAATATATCTACATGTAATAAGTATATACCTATATTTAATCTGAAAGGGATTTTGGATGATTATGAAGATATCTCATTACATAGCATATGATATTCATCTAAATCATTTCTCAGAAATGAACCTTTAAGCTACTTGAATATTTATCTTGTCATATTAATTGAAGCATCCTGCTGTTTTAAGCCCTTTTAACTTATTCACTGGTGTCCTTCATACTGCAGAATGGCATAGTAGATGAGGAAGCTTTTACAGACTATCCAGAAAACAGACAGCTTTGATATATTAAAGACAGTTTATAAAGAATAGAGCATTTATCTGGAGTTAGAGAGATTTTTTAGTTATACAAGATATAATTCTTTTAGAAAGATAATCAAATCATATGCTCCTGATAGATTTCATAGAAGTGGAAAGAAAATTAATCTTTTAAAATTATTAATATTTAATCATAACACAATTTGAAGACTTTTATGAAGATCTTCTATTACACAAAAATTCATACCTATAACCTCAGGATAACTATCAAATTAATCCTAGTGGACACATTATACTTTGACTCCCAGATAGTACACATCATTGTAATTTGAAATAATCTTATCATTCATAAAATAGGGCAAACTTTCTTATTATAATAAGTGGTTGGCATAACACAAGGCTTTGCAACATGGTACTTATTGGAAATTGTGGTTATTTCATCCTAGAATTGGTGTCAATTGTTCTAGGTGGACATTTTTTATTTGGATTCTGCTAAAGCAGTAATGAATAAAAACCAACCCCACCAATGGTTTACTGAAAATGTTCAAAATTTACTTATACATTTTTCATATGATTTTTGATTCTTTTGCAAATACAAATAATTAACTTTTCTGAAGGGGATGTTAAAATATCACGTTATTATTTATTATTTTTTTAATCTCATAAAAGTAGTTTCCATTATAAATGAGGATTACTATTCATATTTTTATGGTACTAAAATGTGATTATATATTTTATTATTATGAACATTTTCATTTATTACAGTCGAGCTGTTGCCTCCCTCTTCTCTTTGTACCCTCTTTCACAGTTCCTCACTCTATTCCTCCATTCTCTGTCTGCAGAAGGATGTTCTCACAGGCCTCCCTCATCCCTGGGACCTCAAGTTTCTGAGGCCTAAGCTCATCTTCTTCCACTGAAGCTAGCAAGGCAGTCCTCGGCTAAAACTGTAGAACCTCAGACAAAGTCATGTATCTGCTTGGTTGGTGGTTCAGTGTCTGAGAGATTTTCAGGGGTCAGGTTCAGTTGAGATTGCTCATCTTCCTATGGCGTCACCCTTCTCAGCTTCTTACAGCCTTTCTTTAACACAACCACCAACCACGAGGATCTACCCACTGGTTGGGTGTAAGTATCTGCATCTGTCTCAGCTCCTTGTTGGGACTGTCAGAGGACCACTGTTGGGCATTTCATCTAAAGTCTCTCCCTTTGAGTCCTGAGAGTCTCTCACCTCCCAAGTCGCTGGTATTATCGTATCCCCCCACCCTGTCCTCACACACTTTGAGGTTGCATATTTGAACTCATTCTGCTGGCTCTCAGTATAATAAGGGAAAGGCTAAAAGAAGCTGAGGAGGAGGGCAATGTCATAGAATGACCTGCAGAAGACTGAGATCTCTCAGACACTGAACAACCATCCAGGCAGCATACATGATCTGGTCCCGGGCCACCAACATATATAAAGCAGATGGCTGCCTGGTCTGGCCTCAGAGGGAGAAAATTCACCTAAACTTCAGAGACTTGTGGCCCCAGAAAGTGGGGAGGCATGGAGGGGGGAACATACTCTTGGAAACAGAAGAGGAAGAACAGGATGAGGAAATATAGGAGGGCAGACAAGGAAAGGGGCAACAACTGGATTGTAAAAACATTATGTGTGTGTGTGTGTGTTTTCATCAGTTGTTATTGAATGCATATATGTATTTGTGCATATATATATATATATATATATATATATATATATATATATAATTTATACACACACAGAAACGCACACACAGGGGAGAGCATATATTATTTATACACACACACAAACATACACACAGGGGAGAACACACCATTTCGTTTTCTAGGGTAAAATGGTTATCCATGAAAACACACATACAAGTAATGCACATGATGTGGACTCAACAGTTTAAATATATATATATATATATATATATATATATATATATATATATATATATATATATATGCATGCAACTACAATGAAAAGAGAGGCTGTGAATATTAAGAAGTCTAGAAATATATAGGAGTGTTTAAGTGAGAAAAGAGAAATCTGTAAATTTAAATTTAAAATACACCTATATAGAGCATTCTAAAATTACTGTGTATTTTACTACATTGTAGTGTTATAATGTAATGAGGCATCTTGATGAAACAATCAAAAATTCTTATTATCTAGTGAAATACTCTGATTTTTAAAATGAAGCATTGTGATTTCATTTTACAGTACTGAATAGGAAAAATAAGAAGTTCAAGTTCAGTAAGTTATATTTAAATTTCTTTTTTTTTCTTGTCCAGAATAAGAAAATAGGTCGAGAATAAAATATTATTTTGGCTCACAGTTCAAGGATACAATCTATTATGGCTTAAAGTAGCAAGCTACATCATGCCTATAAGTAAGGAATAGAAAACAAATCAATGACTGTCGGCTTTATTTCATTATGTACACAGTTTAGCATCCCGGTATGGGAATAGAGTCACACAAAATGGGGTGGTCTTCTAACTCCAGATAATCTAATCAATCCCCAAACTACAACAGGCATACCGCAAGACTCTTATTCTAGGTTACTTAAGATTCTACCAATTAAACAGTTGGTAACTAATGATAACAGTACATATCCCAAGGAATGAAACAATCAACCCAGCCAAAAGGTAAACAGGAAATGAATGAAAGGAGAGTCTGACATTCTGAAAATTTACATGTCATGGACATAGATTCTAGTAGGTAGTATAATAGTAGTTAAATAGCATTACATCAATGACTGATATGTTATCTATATATGACTAGTGATAGGACATACAAGTTAAGAAATGAATGAAGTATGTATTAAAATTTATTTCTTCATAGGTAACCATTTATGATGTGGGTATCATATATGCAGGAGAAACTGGAAAACAGCATGAACTCAGACTGCTCTATAGGAAACCTATAGAAATAATTGGGCACAGTGAATTAAGAATTGCATAGGTTTTTAGAAGGGGAAGATTCAATGAAAAGTTTCATTTTCCTATTACCTATATTTTATTTTTACATAATTGAGCAATACTGATTTGTAGGCTAAGTATTCATCAATTAAACTAAAACTGGATCAAAATATGTGGAATAAACTCACAAACATATATGAACATGTATGAACTTATTTTCTTTTCTGGAATAATATCATGGTTAATTTCTGCTAAATATCAAAATAAAGGTTGTGTCACTTAAAGTAAGAGACTGGAACTTACTGAAAGGATGTTACCTGCATGAGTCCAATGAATGATACTAAATATATGTAAATCAAATGTGTGTGTTTGTGTGTGCATTCAGTTATTGCTTTTATAAACCATGTGCAATTCTAAAAATGTATTCCTAATCCACAATAGATATATGTTTATATCTCTTTTAAATATATGCACATATCAATTTATTAGCATGTGCATTTATATATGTATATTTGAATGTAGATATGGGCATGGGCACTTTTCTAGTCTTACTAAAGAACACAAAGAACAACTCCCTTCTAGTCTTTTGATATTAACAGTCATTATCCTGGCATTGTGTTGGCTCATTGGAGAAATTAACTTACTATGGAGCTGACCACATAAATTTGAATCCAGTACCCCTGTGGTGGAGAGAGTTTGTTCCTGTAATTGTCTAATTGTCCTCTGAGTTCATAAATTCAGTCTCCAAGTCCCATATATATACATGGTATATATATATACCATTAATAAAAGAAGAATGTGCTTATGAAGGTCCTGTGTGGTGGTAGCTTTATCAATGGTCAATTGATAAAATCATGAGAATCACTTACAAGACAGAAAAGATGAGGTAAAACTATTGTATTGCCTCAAACCCAACCTTCTATTTTTAATTGTTTTTTTTTTTTTTAAATTTACATCTCAAATGATACCCCTTTCCTAGATTCTCCTCTGGAAATTCCTTTTCTCATTCCTCCTCCCTATTCCTCTATGAGGGTTCTCCTCCACTGACCCACCAATCCCCTCTCATCTGTCCATGCTAACATTCCATTACACTGGCAAATAAAGCAGGACCAAGGGCTTTTCCTCCCATTGATGTCCAACAAGGCCATCCTCTTCTACATATGTTGCTATAGTCATGGGTCCATCCATGTGTTCTTTGGTTGGTGGTTTAGTCCCTGAGTGCTATAGTTGGTTGATATTGTTGTAATTATGAGGCAGCAAACCACTTTAACTCCTCATTCCTTTTCCAACTCCTCCATTAGGGACACTGTTCTTGTTCAATGGTTGGCTGAGAACTGCTGTCTTTTTATTTATCAGGATCTGGCAGAGCTGCTATGGAGACAGCAATATCAGGCTCCTGTCACCATGCACTTCTTGGTATCAGCAATATTGTCAAAGTTTTGTGGTTGTATATGGGATGCATCCTTAGGTAGGGTTATCTCCAGATAACCTTTCCTTCAGTCTCTGCTCCAAACATTGTATCTGTATTTCCTTCCATGAATATTTTTCTTTCCCATTCTAGGATAAGCTGAAACATCAACAATTTGGTGTTTTTTCTTCTTGAGCTTCATGTAGTTGGTGAATTGTATCTTGCATAAGCCCAGTGAGTGCATACCTTGTGTGGTATTTTGGACAGAAGAATAATAATAAAAGCTTTATGGTATTGGTACAGAGACAGAAAACTAAATCAAAGATATAGAATTGAAGACCCAGAATTGAATCCACACACCTATGGTTACTTGATCTTTGACAAAGAAGCTAAAACTATTTGGTGTGAAAAAAGACAGTATTTTCAACAAATAGTGATGGTTCAAGTGGCTTTCGGCATGTAGAAGAATGGAAATCAATCCATTCTTATTGTCCTGTTCAAAGCTCAAGTCCATCTGGATCAAGGACCTCACATAAAATAAGATACCTTCAACCTAATAGTAGAGAAAGTGGGGAAGAACCTCAAACATATGGACTCTGGGAATATTTACTGAACAAAATACCAATAGCTTATGCTCAAAGACTGAAAATCAGCAAATGGGATATCATAAAACTACAAAGCTTCTGTAACGCAGAGGACACTGTAATTTAGACAAAATGGCAACCAACAGATTGGGAAAGCTCTTTAGCAATCTTAAATCTGATAGAGGGATAATATCCAATATATACAAAGAACTCAATATAGACTCCAGAGAATCACATAACTCTACTAAAAATGGGGGACAGAGCTAAACAAAGAATCCTTAAGAGAGGAATACCAAATAGCCGAGGAACACTTAAAAAAATGTTCAACATTCTTACTCATCGGGAAATGCAAATCAAAACAACCCTGAGATTCCACTTCAGATCAGTCAGAATGGCTAAGATCAAAAACTCAGGAGACAGCAGATGCTGGCAAGGATGTGGAGAAAGAGGAACACTCCTTCATTGTTGGTGGGATTGCAAGCTGGTAGAACCACTGTGGAAATCCATTTATGTTCCCCCAGAAAATTAGACATAATACTTCCTGAGGACCCAGTTACATCACTCCTATGCATATACCCAAAAGATGCTGCAGCATTTAACAAGGACACATGCTTCACCATTTTCATAGCAGCCTTATTTATAATAGCCAGAAGCAGGAAAGAACCCAGATATATTTCACCAGAGGGATGGATACAGAAAATGTGGTACATTTACACAATGAAGTATTACTCAGATATTTAAAATAATGACTTTATAAAATTCTTAGGCAAATAGATGGAACTAGAAAATATGAAACAGAACCTTCTGAATGGGAGAATCTTATGTTTCTAAGGTGTTTAAAATAGTAGGAATACCGGTGGCAATATTGATTTCAATCATACCCATGATTATATTTTCTGAGTAATTTTCAATGCCAAGTAGTATTTATAAAATTTTACCTATACTTACTTATGCATCTCATGAAATTTTATAGACAGGACAATCATAATTTGAAAATGAGAGATGCTCTAAAATGTGAAATATTTTGAATGTGCATTTGACAACATTAGTCACATACCCTTTACCTATGTATATGGCAGCTCAGAGGTAAAACACTGGTTGACTAAAATATTTTGAAAAATGTCCTTCAGGCTAAGCAAGTGGATGTATATGAAACATAATTTGATATTTAAACATAGGTTGGTTCTTGATGAATCTGACTATGCATAATTTTTGCAATTGGAATATCCAAGTTTTGAAAATTTCTAAAATGTTGAAATCTACACTATGTTAAGCCCCAGCTGCCAAATGAAACTTGATCATCATAAGCATTTGTCTTTATGAGTAAACCGAGGCACAAAAAAAGAAGTTTATTTTATTTTATTTTATTTTATCAAGTTTCCAGATGTAGAAAATGATAAAAACAATAGACCCTGATGGCTGATCTGGAAATATTTCTTTTACTCACAGACATGGTACTCATCAAACTTTCTTTTAAAGTGTCTATTTCTCCTGTGAACTTTTCAATTCTAAGTACCTTTAGCTAAACATTTTAGCTCCTCAATCATTTCAATTAATTGATAATGCAATGTTAGTGAAAGCAAGGCATTTAGTGGGAGGTAATGGCAACACCTATTTAATCTCAACTGAGGAAGCAGAGGCAGGCAAATCCATATGAGTTCGAGGTCATGTCTAGTGACTTTCAGGATATCCAAGCCTACATAAAAAGACCATGTTCTCAGAAAAGGTGTTTGCATGTGTGAGGAAGCACCAATATCATATAGGTTAGTTTTATAAAGATACTACTAATAATATAATTTTAATATAAGTGATGAATATGTTGTTGGAAAAAAGCCACTAACTTTCTTTCCAGGTCAATTGAATTTGAGTGATTGTTACAACTGTTCTGCCACACAGAAAAATTCAATTTATATTTCTGATTGTTTTGATGGTGCCATTATTATGGCAAAGAAAGCTAGAAGAAAGAAAACAATGATTGCAGATAGTTTTATGTATGTAGATTTTAATCTATGTTTCTTGTTACAACTGCAGATAAGATGGCATATAATTGATTAAATACAACAAATGATTCATTAATCAATATATGGAAAAGGCATCTTATTTTCTATTGCCTGTGATTCTTATTTCTTCTCTATGTTCAAGATAGCAAGATCTAATATGAAGCATTATTGCCAGAGGTATCAGCATGTAGTGACTGGTTGGTGAGAGTTCATTATTGTGTTTACCACATATAGATTATAATATTATAGAAATGCAATTCAGGCTAAACTTAACTTGCCTTAACTCCTTCCTTTGGCCACTACACATTTAGAATTTTAGACATGAACATTTACTGTCTCTATTTTTTGTGTCTTTATTCTTATTGTCTTATATAATATGCAAATTCATTCAGGTTGTCAAAAAATCTACTTATTCATTATATAGCATAACAAAATATTAATTTGTGTGTATGTATTTAAATTTTGTTATAGGTTATTTCATTTGCTTAGATTTCAAATGTATGCTCCTTCCTGGTTTACGCACCGCAAAACTCCTGTTCCCTTTCCTTTCCCCCTAATTTTATGATGGTACTCCCCCACCTACCCACTCCTATCTCACTGCCCTAGCATTCACCTACTCTGGGGCATGGAGCCTTCCCAGAACCAAGGGCTTACCCTTCATTGTTTATAAATAAGGCCATCCTCTGTTACGTATGTAACAGAAGCCATGGGTGACTCCATATGTACTCCTTTTGCTTGGTGTTTCATCCTTCTGACCTCTGAGGTTCTGTTTGGTGATATTGTAATTCTTCCCATGGGGTTGCAAAACACCTTCAGCTTCTTCAGTGTTTCCCCTAACTCCTCCATTGAGACCCACTTACTCAGTTTGATGTTTGTTTACAATCATCCACATCTGTATTGGTCAGGCTCTGGCAGAGTCTCTCAGGAGACAGCTAAACCAGGCTCCTGTCAGCATGCACATCTTGGCATCAGCAATAGTGTCTGAGTTTTGTGTCTGCATATGGGATGAATCCCCGAGTGGTGCAGTCTCTAGATGGTCTTTCCTTCAGTTTGTTTCCTTGTAGTTCTGATCTAGAAGCCTTAAATCTGGGTACCAGCATCAGCAGATTTCCGAGAAGCATTATTTTCTGGCTCACACAGAAATTACCTTTTCACTGAATGATAATATATCAGAGAACTTTGGTACTTTTTAGTTGCTTTACAGAATCACTAATTCACCCTAAAGGCCATACCCTCATGCTTCCTTTCCAACTATCACTAGAAATAGGGCTAGGCTCATCACATATGATGGGATGTCTGTATCAATCAGCATTATTGGAAAAATTAGCAATCAGGAATTCTTTCAGAATCATAATGTGAAGAGTTACTTGTTTTATTAGGTCTTTGAAAATGTATAGTACATTTTTGTCATATTCACCAACCTTCTCATCTTCTCCAATATCTACCTCCATTCAAATTTAATTTGTGGCCATTTATTACACCATGGTCAACCTGCCAGGTTTCCCATCCTTAATGAAAGCTGAGGAAAAAATATAAGTAAATTATTATTTTAATAATAAAAAAATATTGATATAATAAATAAAAATAAAGGTACTTTGTAGCATAAAGTCCTGTGTGCTCTGTAATTTGGGATGTCATGCACATAGAAGAGACAATTCTAACTTAAGCATAGTCTATGCATGAGCTCACACTGCTAAGCACTGTCTATGTGCTTCATGGTAACATAAGATAACATTGATTTCCCTAACAGCTCTGTAATGAAATGGTCTTTGGTTTTCTAAAGTAATATTTTGCTGAATAACTTTTAATGGGGACTTTTTAACTAATGTTACACTTCAAAGGTAATTCTCTGTGTACAGCAGCAGACCACCCACACAATCCTTTAGTTGAAACTATTCATTTTGCAAAAGAAAAAGCCAGGCATTGAATGGATAAGAAACTTAAAAAATTGGCTCACCTATACAGATAAAGAAACAAGAAAGAAATTTCTCCTGAGTAACAATCAGAAACAGAATCATGAGCTTAAACATGATAGGCAGTATTTTACATGATGAGCCTATACGTTTATTAAAGATGGCTTTTCTCTCATCAAATGTGTAAGCAATATAATGATAAAATAATAAACTCCCACAGTTGCTTCAAGTTCTAAACCATGTAACAACTCCTTGTCATTAGATAAAGTTTGTCTATAGAGGCCAGATTAATTATAGTAGATAGTGGGATTTTGTTATTTATATTATTTCCACTGTTTTGTTTCTCAAAACATAGCTCAAATTTTCTTTGTGTCTTGGGTTCATATGTCTCAGAGACAGTTTTGCAACCCACCAGCAGCATAACTCCCAGTTAAGCATGTGTTTTCCAGCTCTGAATTGTTGAAGGGAAGGTCAATAATATGAAACAGAAATATTATGATACAAAATAAATATTTATTCAGTTGGAATAAGTGATACTTTAATAAATCACTATTAAAATCTAAAAAAAAATTAAGCAAATTTGCGGAAAGTTGGCATTTTGTCTAAGCTTTGTCACTCACTCATGATAGGTATGCATGACTGTTGAAAATCCTTACTCCATCCTCTTCTTTTTGTCCTTCTTTGCTCTCACTCTCTCCTAATTCACTTCCTCCCTCTCTTTCCAATTGCCCCTCCCTTCCCCGTGTCCCTGGCTCAACTTAACTTCTCTTCTCTGTGTCTCTGTCTGTCTGTCTGCCTCTGCCTCCCCCTCCCACTGACTTTCTTTCCCTTTATTACCTTCTGAACTTCCTTCCCCATGCCTTGCTTGAATAAAGCCTTTTCTATACAATACTGTCCTGAGGTTGGTCCCTTTGGCAGAAGAGATACCTCTGTATGGTTCATCAAGGCACCCTTTCCCTTACATCTCACCATTCCTTCACCAAAATATCTCCTCTCTCTTTTTCTTTTTATAAACCCCACACTAATATGTATGCATTTTTGTGTTTCCTGGTTTATGTTTTCCTTGACACTTTTTTTCTCTGTAATATACTGTCTTGACTGTTATGTGCTGAGTGAAAATTCATTTTTAGTCTAGTTTATGTACTTTTCTTCATGTTTCTTGTACTTTGTAATTATCTTCTTTTTTATTTATTTTTTAATTGAAGAACTTTATTTAAAAAAACAAAGATAAATGGACAAATTTTAAGCAAAAAAAATTTATCATGTTTGGTATTAGTATGAGTCTTGCATCAATATTTAAAAATGGTAGCCTACCTGTTACACATAGGAATTTGATGTGGGATCTACTGAACCCTAAGAGATTTAGAAATGTGTTTTGAGATTGGTAAGTGTGAATAAGAATGTAAAAAAAAAAAAAAAACAAAAAAAAGTGTCCTGAGCTTTCTGGACTTAGCATCCAAGCATTAGTGACTGCATATTATATCTGTTCTTTTGTGACTCGGTTGTATCACTCAGGATGATATTCTCTAGATGCATCCATTTTCTTAAGTATTTCATAAGTCATTGTTTCTGATAGCTGAGTAGTGAAGAACATATTGGTTCTTTCCAGCTACTGGCTATGGTAAATAAGGCTGCTATAACATTGTGGTACATGTATCTTTGTTGTATGTTGGAGCTTCTCTGGGGTATATGCCCAGAAGTGGAAAAACTGGGTCTTCAGGTAGTGCTATGTCTAATTTCTGAGGAATCTCCAGACTGATTTCTAGAGGGATTGTACCACTTTACAAACCTGCCAACAGTGGAGAAGTGTTCCTCTTTATCCACATCCTCGCCAGCATATGCTGTCTTCTGAATTTTTGATCTTAGCCATTCTGGTTGGTGTGAGGTGTAATCTCATGGTTGTTTTTATTTGCATTTTCCTGATAGCTAATGATATCGAGCACTTCCTTAGATGCTTAGCAGCCATTCGATATTCCTCAATTGAGAACTTTTTGTTTACCTCTGTACTCCATTTTTAATAGGGTTGTTTGATTATCTGGTGTCTAACTTGTTGAGTTCTTTGTATTGCTTGGATATGAAGCCTGTATCTGATGAGGGGTTGGTAAAGGTTTTTCCCAATCTGTTGGCTGCCTTTTTGTTTTCTTGACAGTGTCCTTAGCATTAAAAAAATTTGGCAATCTTATTAAGTCCCATTTTTACATATTTGACCCTAGAGTATGAGCCACTGGTGTTCGGTTCAGGAAATTTTCTCTTGTGCCCATGTGTTCTAAGGTTTTCCCTAATTTCTCTTCTAATAATTTCAGTGCACCTGGTTTAATGCAGAGATATTTGATCCACTTGCACTTGAGCTTTGTACAAGGACATAAAAAAGGGTCTATTTTCATTCTTCTGCATGATAAGTGCCGGTTGGACCAACACCATTTGTTGAATAGGCTGTCCTTTTTCCATTGTAGGATGTAGTTTCCCTCTTTGTATTGGGTTTTCCACCTATAATTAGTTTTAGTGCTGGGTTTGTGGTCAGATATTGTGTAAATTTAGTTTTGTCTTGGTATATCTTGGTCTCTCCATCTATGGTGATTGAGAGTTTTGCTGGGTATAGCAGCTTGGGCTGGCACTTGTGTTGTCTTAAGGTCTACATAATGTTTGTCCAGGATCTTCTGAATTTCATAGTCTCTTGAGAAGTTGGGTGTGATTCTGAGTTATCTGCCTTTATATGTTACATGACCTTTTTCCCTTACTGCTTTTAGTATTCTTTCTTTGCTTTGGGCACTTGGCATTTTGACTATCATGTGTCAGGAGGAATTTCTATTCTGGTCCACTCTATTTGGAGTTCTGTAGGCTTCTTTATGCTCATGGTGATCTCATTCTTTAACGTAGGGAAGTTTTCTTCCAGGATTTTGTTGAAGATATTTACTGTGCCTCTTAGTTGATATTCTTGACCCTCTTCTATTCCTATTATCCTTAGGTTTAGTCTTCTCATTGTGTCTTGGATCTCCTGGATATTTTGGGTTAGGAGCTTTTTGGCTTTTGCATCTTCTCTGACTGTTTTGTCTATGTTTTCAATGTTGTCTTCGGCTCCTGAGATTCGCTCTTCCATCTCTTATAGTCTGTTGGAGATTCTTGCATCTGTGACTCATGATTTCTTTTTTAGGTTTTCTACCTCTAAGGTTGTCTTTTTTAGTGTTTTCTTTAGTGTTTCCATTTCCATTTTAAATTACTTCTTCAATTCCTTCTTCTCTTTTTTTTCTGTTTTCCTCTGATCTTTGAGGTCTTTTAGTGTTTTTCTTGTTTCCTCTATAAAAGCTTCTATTTCTTTATGCTTTTTTCTTCATTCTTGTTTAAGGATATCTATCAACATCATGAAGTATAACTTCAGGTTTGAGTCTTCTTCTTCTGGATTGTTTCACATTCTGCTGTTTGCTGTGATGGGAGTGCTGGGTTCTGGTGTTGCCAGATTGTCTTGGTTTCGTTGGGTTAAGTTCTTTAGCTTTCCTCTTGCCATCTTGTTGTCTGTGATTATAAGTGGTCATGTTGTCAGTGATTGCTTCTGTCTCTCCCATGTACCTGGCCTGTTTTCCTGGATCTCAGCTGTTCCTGTGGGCATATGGCATGAGCACCTAGTCTGCAAGCACAGGCCCTCAGGTTAGAAACCAAGTCCCTAAGGCAGGGTTCCTGTTCCCTTGAACAGATGGGGAGGACATGCTTTCTGGGTGCTTGACTCAGACTTCTCTGTGTCCTGCCTACTCACAGCCCAGTCTTACCAGGTCTGTGTCACAGAACCTGTGATGTTCCTGGTGGCAGATGGCCTGCTCGCCTGTTCATCCTCCACGTCTATTTCTCTTAATTTAAGTAGGATACAAGGGCTAGAGATATGATTCTGTAGGCAAAGTAATTGCTTTGCAGTCCTCAGGAACTGAGTTAATCTCTAACACCATGTACATGACAGGCTTGCATTTGCAAGCCCTAAATTAATGAAGGGGAGAATCAAACAGGTTTTTGGCATGCTGTTCAACCAGACCTACTCAAAACAGTAAGATCCAGACACACTCTTCAGGAACAACATACTGGAGATCAATTAAGGAAGAAAACCAATAATTAAGTCTGTTCTTTGCTCATGTACACATGTTAGTACCTATACATACATATGTGCATTAATGGATATACTACTACTCAAAGAATAAAAAAACAACTCAATTAACACTAGAAAATCTATGTGACTTTAAAGCCAACAGAAATCAGATAGTTTATGTCATACTAAGTATTTGGAGATATTAACAATGAAGTGTGCACTTGCATCTATTTGGAGTTAATATTTTTTTCATATATTTACAATATTTTGATTATATCATTTTTTGAAACAAATGTCTATTACTTTGTAATTTAAGTCAGTTTTCCATTAAATTTTGCTTTTTTTTCTTTTATTTTTACTGATTATATTTTATTTACATTTCAAATGTTTCCTTTACCGGTTTCCCCTCCATAGACAACATATCTCCTTCCCCCTTCCCCTGCTTCTATAAGGGTGTTCTCTCACCCACCCTTCAATGTACTCCTTCCCACCTCCACACACTGACATTATTCCCCTACACTAGGACATCAAACCTTGGTAAGATCAAGGGTGTCACCTCTCATTGATGCCCAACAAGACCATCCTGAGCTACATATACAGCTGGAGTCATTAGTCTATCCATGTGTATTCTTTGGATAGTTGTTTAGTCCCTGGGGGCTCTGGTTCACTGGTATTGTTGTTCTTATGGAGTTGCAAACCACTTCAGTTCTTTCAATTCATTCTCTAACTCTTCCATTAAGGATTTCATTCTTAGTACTATGATTAGCTCCTAGCCTCTGCCTCTGTATTTATCAAGGTCTGGCAGAGGCTTTCAGGAGACAGCTATATCAGGATTCTATCATCATGTACTCCTTGGCATCAGCAATATTGTCTGGGTTTGATGGCTGTTTATGGGCTGGATCTCCATATGGTGCAATCGCTGGATAGCCTTTGCCCCAGTCTCTGTTTCAAACTTTGTCTCATTTCCTACTGTGAATGTCTTTGTTACCTCTTCTAAGAAGGACTGAAGCATGTGAACTTTGGTCTTCCTTCTTCTTGATCTTCATGAGCTCCAATACATTTCAAAGTAGACTCATAGCTCAAAAACTATCAATGATGGAATATTAAGAGTCTCTAGTGCATGTTTCAACAAGAATGAATCAATACATGATTGGCCTTTTGACTTTGCCTATATTTTCAGATTGAATGTTAAATAGGTATAACTTTCTTTGTTTAAATTTTCTCTGATAACTAATATGCAGCAATAATACATTTTGCTTAAAATTTGAAAATGTACAAAGGGTCAAGACATAATAAATCTGCAATGGGTATATTTAACTAACATTTGACATATATACATATTTATATATGAATGATTTGGACATTCAGTTAATTTCAGTAAGTAATTCTCAGTTAATTTCAGTAAGTTTATGATAAGTAAAAATTTCCTATGTAAAACTAAATAAAATTCTTGCAAACATGATTCAATTTTCTTATAAATTTGGGATAATATGTTATTCTGCCCATTTAATAGCTCTGATAATTCATCTACAGATGTGCTGAGTTTCAGCTAATCTATGTTGTTTGAAGCACTTGTGACAATAAATCTGTAGTCATTGGTTATAACACTGAATTGTAATGGTTCCCTTAGTCTATTATTGAATAAATTTTCACAATATATTTCATTTCTCAACACCCTGCCACAGCTTCTAGGCATGAAAGCCAACTACTTAGAAATTGATTACACATCTGAAAATCAGTAACTCCTAATGTTAGCTTTGTTAACTATATTCTCACTCTCTATGCTTTTTTCTTAATTTCTTCTCCACTTTATTTTTTATTTATTTTATTTTTTTGAACAACTTTATTTTAAAAAACAAAGATAAATAAACAAATTTTAAGCATTTTTGCATAAAAGTATATGAATACATTTTTGTCAGTGCTTGTTTTTTTTTTTTTTTTTTTTTTTTTTTTTTCCCAAAGGTTTGATAGTGTGCATTAAGGTCTTACTAGTTACAATGAGCACAAAGTACATGTAAAACAGGATGTAACCTGGAATTAGTCAAAGATTTCTTGGTGTGTAAGGATTGAACTATATTCTCTCTTACCATCACCCTCTATATCAGTGCTTTGTATGACTAAACACTACAAGTTAGGTTACATAAAATCATTACCTTTATGTTCTCGAATATTTTAATTACTTAGAACTCAATTTAGTCCAAGGCAAGACACCAAAGTTTACTTTTGCTCAGACATTCTTTGATTATCTGAAACACTTTAATTCTGAACATCTATTGTATTCCTCGACACGTATATCCATGTGTTGATGCCGGCTGTGCATTGTGGTCTCAGATGATCCTTTTGGTATCTCTCCGTAGAGGTAGACTCAGAAAGACTACTTTCCAAGAAAAGACAAAGCCTAAGGATAACAAGACTAGGCTCTTTACCTTTAATAAATTTATCACATTGTATGATGCTATTGTCAATGTTCAGAGACTCGTGTGATTCAAAAGAAACAGACTCCACATCATGTCATCAAGATTGGCTTTTCTGGGGGTGGACTAACAAGAGTGTACGACCTCATTGCACTCAGTTTTGGGGAATACTTTCTGTCATGCTGGCATTCTCGGTTTTGCCTACTTATCTGAAACATATCAAGCTCATCAAATCGGTAGCAGACGTTAATTTTATTATATTAGTATAATGCTTAACATGGCATTTCCTTACAAAATTTTAACATTTTCAGATTATCTATGGTAGATATGTACAGATCTCATCTAAGTCCAAATTTCTCTCTACTTTCTCAGGGGTATTAGAATTTTCACTATATGGAACCTTGGAGTACAAATATTGGTTTGTTTCTTGGGCAAAATCATCTTCTATAATCTAATGCCATCTGTGGTTTTCATCTTTTTGCTTAAGAAGAGGGTTCAGTAAATTGAGAAGTTGATGAGCATGTCAGCATATCATATTTACTAAATCTGGTATTCATTATGTCTTTATGTTATAATCATTATAGCCTTGATATTTTTGGAATATTTAAATCATTTTCCTCACACTACCTTATTATAACTATAACATATAAATTTAGAATCAACTTAATTATTGCTTCAGTTACAACTATTTAAAGCAAAATTTGGAAATTAAGTCATTTTGTTTTGATTCTCTCTTCTTTTTTTATTCTCCATGGAAAATAAGCTCATCATTAACTTTAAATGTAGACAAAACTCTAAATATTCAGTAGAGTAGCATTTATTTATACATATATCAAAGGAAGAAATAATAGGCATAGAGAATTTATATTTTAAATATTAAATTGTCATTGAAAGAAGGCAGAGGCCTCCTCATTCTCCCGTTTAGAAGCTAGCATAGTGCTTACAATTCTCTTGGCTCCACTATGCATCATATATGGAGACATATATGTGTAAACCCACTTATGGTCAGAATCAAGGGAATGGCACGTAACTGCTAGCAACCTTTATATTTTTCAAAATTGAGAACCTGTAGGGGAAAGAAAAATTAATTAAGAATATACAAATTGTAGCATAAAATATTGATGTAATAAGTATCAAGAGAATAGCTATGTGTGACAAAATAGAGATAGCAAAACTATAGTGCATCAAAATGTGTCCTGATCATTCTCTGGCTCCTGTTAATGAGTCAAAAACTATACACATTGTCTGTCATCCCTGGCTTCTCCTTGTAGAAACATTTTTCCTGAATGAAGGACAAATTGATTATTGGTTTATTCAGATGTTGCTATTTTGCAGGTGTTTTCTTCACGGCAAAAAACAAAGGTAAACCTGTTACTTTGGGGAGGACCAGAAGGAGAACAAATAATATTTATTGCCAAAAAAATTCTGTGTTCAAGTGAAAAATTAAGCACTTAGATATCTTGTACCTACCACTGTTAGGTAAAGAATACCAAATTATTAAGTATTCTCTGATGTGATCATCATGAAATAAACCCACAGAACTCAATATTGCATAATGAGATACATAAAAAGCATCAGTCTTCTGCACATGACAACACAGAGATGAATAATCACTCAGGACTATAGCAAAATAGAGAAGTGAGTTTGAATGAAAAAGAAGTCAGAATTAGTAATGCTTCTTTCAACTGCATTCTAAAATTTATCATTTGTCAAATGCTGATATATTATTACATAATTATATCCAGAATTGTTCAAAATAATTTTTAAACTGCCCTCTCTCACACAGCTACTTATTGTGAGACTAGATATTTTTCATTATTTCAATTTTTGAAAGTAGTTTCAACACGGAATACACAATTGATATATGAACTAAATTATCTACCCTTAAAAGAGATATAAAATTGATTTGCCAAGATATAAATCAATGCCACCAGAGTAAAAAATAAAATAAGGTTCAGTTAAAGATACTTTTTTGAAGATATAACTAATAAGCACTGAACTTTTCTTACATCAATTTTTAAAAATAGTATTAAGGGACATAACTAATATAAACAAAAGCTCCCATGATCTGCAGTGTACTTTACCAGGAAAAAAGGACAGATTGAAAGAGCGTAATAGACTACCCTAAACTATTTCATGCTGAGTTTTTATTTAAAGAAATGTGTTGATTTATTATCCTATATGAGTTTCCCTCTGAAAAATTCTCTCCATCTGTAAATTTCATATGCTTTTTTTCTTTAAGATTTCTCTTGTTTCTGTACTTTCTTTATTACTCCTTCTTACTGCTTCACCTTTTAAAAATGCTGAAATAACCAAGTTCTATTGCAATGGTTAATCTTGAAGATTCACATACTTAGAATTACTTAAGTTGCTTTTCTCTGTCTGTCTGTGAGTTTTCCCCAAGAGAGGTTTTACTTAAAAGGAGAGACCCATTCAGAAGATAGAGGATATCATCCACACATGGGCTCCAGACTAATAATACAATGAAGATGAAATGACAATATACATTTCCCTGTGGTTCTTGACATAAGGCACATTGTAACTAAATTCCTTATGGCCTTGCTTCCATGCTTTTCCCTCCAGGGTAGGGTACATTCTTTCAGACCACAAGCCTGCCAAAACTGTTTTCTTCTTTAGAATGGTCTTGTCACATATTTTATGATAGCAATGGAGAAAATAAAGTAAAAATTCCCTATTTGTTTTTGTATAAATTCCCTTTGAGTGACTGCTGAGAATGCTAGCCATTTACCTTGCATTGTCCTGGAGAAATTTCACCTGATTTATCATGACTGAAAAACAATGAGCTATAGTCTGAAGCAACTTGAGTATGCTACCTATAAACTGTGCTAAAGAAGGATTTTTAAACTCCCAACACCTGAAGAGGAGCACTTCTGCAATTAAGAAAAGTAGTAGATTGTTAAATGTTACCATTTGTTTCTCCAATAGATGTGTGTGTGTGTGTGTGTGTGTGTGTGTGTGTGTGTGTGTCCATGGCTCTTTAGCCTAAAGTAGTGTGAATTTAGTGCAAGAGGGATCAACAGAAAAAGGCACAGAGATCCTATAACTGGTACAGTTTTTCTTTTCAGATGACTTGTTTTCTGCCAGAATCTTTATAACTTTTTAGGAAAAATGAAGATCCGGAAGATGCAAAGCCCCATCTTGCAGGTTTTGATGGTAACCTCGTCTTTTCCTGTGATTGCCCTCTACATTAAGAAAAAAAAATAGTTCTAAAATGTATGGCTTTGTTCTAGATTACTAAGCCAGGTCAAGACTATTTTTTTTTTTTAAATAATGCAAATATAACACAGCTTATTCCCAATGAGGCCACATTCCAGTGACATCAGCAACTGATTTACTCAATGACTACAAATGACTTGAAGCAATAAGGTCACACCTTCTGTATTCTTCTGCAGCCCTGGTTTTGACTTGAGGTCAGAGCATACTTCAGTAGATCCTTGCCAAAATTTAGCAGTCAGTGTTGACATTTCCCTCTGGATGTTTCTGATCACTTCAAAATTCCCAAACAATAATTCAGAAGTAAATTACTTCCCCAGATGTCACAGTTTCTTTCTTTCCTTTTTTTAACTTTAAAATATTTTACCCAGAATTTCCAGAAATGTCATTAACTGTGCTTGAATGTTTTTCAGAAGTTGCAGCCCTGGCCCATGGATGGCTTTTCCAACAGTGTACCCCCGAGAGTGTCTGGGAACTCAGTTGAGCAGTAAACTGAAGCCAGGCCTTCTGCTCAAATGCACCAAATATGACATGTCATCTCCCAAAGAGCAGCTTTTCTCACTGCTGCTGCGACCATGGCCTGAAGCCAAGTCTTGCTGCAGACATATTACCCCTCAGTAAAGAATAAAAATGGCCCATGTAACAAATCCTGACAATATATTTTTTCCCTAATAAAGAGCAAATCACTACAAATACTCATGCAACTAAGGATTTTTGTGGGAATGCCCACAAGTGACCACAACAAAATGTTTATATACTTTCCAAAAACAGTCTCTTGTTGATCACAGACCAGTAAATCAAGCCTCAAGATTTAATCCTAACAATAGTCTGATATCATCAATAAATAATTTTTCCTAGACAATCATTGTGATGGTGTTATTGCAAGAAACAAATCATTCTTCTCACTCCGGTGGCTTCCAAGTTTATTAAATAATATTATAAGAACATATTAAATATTATGTCCTTCACCATATTATTTTCTGATATCCATGAATAAGATAGGCATGGACAATGGAAGTGAAGAAGGTGATTATAATAGGTAACCCAAGAACATTTTCTCTATATACAACCTGATACATCATTGAAGATCTCTGGTCCTAGCCCACATTATAAAACCTCAATTTAAAAATAACATTTTTTTCCATTCTGATACAGATGAGGATGCTTGCAGCTAACCATCAGACTGAACACGGGGACTTCAAGGAAGGAACCAGAGAAAGGACTGAAGGAAATAAAAGTATTTTCAATCCAATAGGAAGAACAACATTATCAACCAACTAAACCTTCCACAGCTCCTATGGACTAAAACACCAACCAATGAGCACACATGGAGAGACCCATGGCTTCAGTTGCATATGTAACAAAGGATAGAATTCTTTGGCATGATTGGGAGGAAAGACCTTTGGTTCAGTGAAGGCTCTTTTTCCCAGTGTAGAAAAATACAAAGGCACCGAGGTGGGAGAAGGTGGCTGGGAGAGGGAGCACCTACATAGAGGGAAGGGCAATGGGAGGGGGTGGTAGTGGGGGGAAGAGAATAACATCTTAAATGTAAATACAGAGATTATCCAATAAAAATAAAAAAATACCATTTTAACACTGTATCAGCAGATTGTGTTAATCAAGATCCATTAGGTCAATCATGGAACTTGAACAGTCTTAAGCAGTAGTCAGAAAATAAGGCAACAGAATATATTCACATACATACTAGCATAAGGTGTGTCCTCATAAAAATGTAAAGTTAGTATGACCTCAACTGTATTACAAGACTGATCCCCAGAACAGGATGGGGTTTTTGGATGACTTATGAGAAAAATATGTATTACTTTAGGCTTGTCCCTTTGTATTTCATTTAAGTATTGAAATATTTTACAAAAACGTTTTCTAATTGATATTAATTGCTAAATATATGTTAACCTAGTAATCACAGAATGTCTATTAGTAGAATTTGATCCACATATAAATTTTGTTTATTAATTTTAACTGTAGAACATATGCACATGTCCCCTGTAAAAGTAAGAAATGAAAATATAATGACAATATTAGTTGTGAATTATACCCACTGGAGGCATTGTGTGTTTTTTCCACTATTTTCATAGAAATGAAGCTTGTACAACATATTTCATATCATAAATGCTGCTTTAAAGGCTCATTGATGTCATTGCTTTTGACTTCACTTTTAAAGGTAAGAAGTATTAATGTTTAAAGAAAAATACTCAATTTCATCTTATATTTACTATCACAAACATGTATTGCTAAAATCTGTATGCATTATTTTAAATTATCAGAAATATAATTAAAGAACATTTAAGTACTGTGATGACTGAATGGCTGAACTCCAAAAAAGTTAATCTTTTTTTACTTTTATATTAAAGAAAAACTGTCTTTAATAAAGAATGTAACCATTTACAAACATGTTCAACTTCTATAAGCTCTACATCAACTGAAACTACAAAAAAATTAGTTATCATAGTGAAGCTGATAAGTATCAACATCATCACAAATGCCATTGTATATACTATTTTTAATATAATATTGCATATTATATTATATTTTATTTGTATATTACATTATATATTACATTATATTTTTGTTTTGGGAAATATTGTGTTTAAATTACATATCTGAATGACAGAGGGGCACTATTGCCTAGGACACAACTCATTGAACACAGACAGTTCAAGCTGGTACCTACATGCCCTTGAGACTATTTCCCTGCAATTGGATTGCCTTGACCAGCCTCTAGATGAGGGATTTGGGCTTTCCTTATTGTATTGTTTTGTTCTGTTTTGCTGTTGTTTATAGAAGGCCTGATAATTTCTGGAGAGAAAATGACATTTGTCTGGAGCTAGAGGAGATAGAAGAGGGATAGCTAAAATGAGTGAGGGGAGAGGAATCTATGGTTGGGATGTGTGAAAGTAGAATCTAATTTTAATTAAAATACAACGCTAAAATTAATAAAAAAAATGTCCTGGCTTATGACTTCAATACTGGTAAGGGGAATAGGATAGATCCTTTGGGCTCACTGGCCAGACAGTCTAGCTCTCTTATTCAGTTCCATCTGGTTAGAATCTCTCTGTCTCTCTTCCTCGACAATTACCTTTAACACAATAGCATAGTTACAAGACACTCTATGTGTTTGAATATTCTAGATAATTTGCTTAAGATTTCAATAATACTGACATGGCTCTACTATATGTTTCTTAAGAGCCTCACATTTCATCATCCTTGTCATCTTTACCAATAAATTCTCTCTAAGTGTAATTCTGATGTGATAGCCCTCTTCATCAGGATTCAAAATAACCCTCCCTACCCTTTCTCTGAGTTATTTTTTTCTTTTCCTTTTGAGAGAGTAAATGTCTCTGGTCCAAAGTTTTATTTTAAAAATTCATTTATTACTATGTTTTTCTGTGTATGTGTTTTCCCTAATGGGTTGTTGTACAATGCACTTTGCAGTAGCAAATAGAGGAGAGAAGAGAGTGGACAACCCTGGTATTATAGTTACAAATAATTCTGGATGCAAGGAATTGAAATCTGGTCATTTGCAAGATAAGATAAATAAGCACTTTTGACAGATGAGCTGTTTCTTGAGGTTTAAACAAGTATCTTCCATTTGGAGACAAGATTATATTTCTTTTCTAGTTTTTGTAAACTAATATTATAAAAATATTATCAACTTCAGGTTGTTATGGGACTCCTAACAAGGAGTAGGTATCTCTGACTTTTTTGCCTTCTCTTGGGGCCCTTCCAACTAGGTTGCCATCTGTAGCCTTGGTATGAGGGTGTGTGCTGAGATTTGTTACATTGTGTAAAGTCGATATTTTGTGAAGGACTGGAGGACACTAAGCAAACAAATCCCTTTAAGTGAACATGATTAAAGCTTACATAAACTCACAGAACTCAGGGCAGCATATAGAGAGCCTGCACTGGTCAGCAGCAGGTCTTCTACATAAACATATGGCTTCTAGTTTAGCACTTTTTTATGGAATTCCTGAGTGTGCAAATCGAGTATCTTTGACTATTTTGCCTTCTATTTGTTTTTTCCATCCATTTGATTTGTCTAATTCCAATGGTTTAGCTTTTGCTTTATCTTGTATTGTATACATATCCAGTAGAAGGCTGTTTTCTAATGAGAGACAGAAGGAAGTGCATTAAGATAAAGGGGATGTGTATGGACCTAGAAGCAGTTAGGGAGGAGAAAATGAAATCAGGATAGAAAAGGGGAAAAGAAAATAAATGTTTATGGGTCATTAAATAAAGGTGAAAAAGGCTTAAGTGTATGAAATAGATTTGTATGAAGGTAACAATATAAAATACACTAGAAAATGTTTAAAGGAAATACCAAAAGATTGAAGTACTGATTTTTGGTATTTTTCATAATAATACCATATTAACCATATTTTTAGGGTTTTTAAAGAAAATTGAATGTTCCTAACATTTGAGTAACAAATTTTATTGTAATTGCAGAATTATTTATTAGAAATGAGCATTTAGTAGAGAAATGTGAATATATAATCTGAGCTATCAAAATATAGACTTTAGTAAAGACTTCTTAAATAAAAAAACTTTCGTTAAGTATTTAGGTAAAAGTATTTTTCCTTGTCAGCAAGCTTTAGTTTGTCCATTTGAAGTAATGGGGCTAGGAAGCAGAGAAGAGCCTCCAGAACTAGAGAGCAAACAAGAGATGATACAGCCCCCGAAGGGAGCTTTGCAGTTCTTTATAAAGCTAAGCACAGTGGACATTATGCTTCCTTCAGTGTGACACATACCTAAGAAAAATAGCTTAGATAAAGGAAATATTAATGTAGGGTTGCAGTTTTAGTAATTTTGATCCATACTCTCTGGCTTGGCTGATTTGCAGTCATAGTGAGACAGACCATCATGGAGAAAGAAGCATATATCAGATACTACTCACCCATGAAGAACAGAGAGCAGAAAAAATGGAAATACAGGAAAAATCCCAGACAAGCAACCAATCCCAATGACACTCTTGGTAACCTTCTTTCTCCAACTCAGTCCTTCTTTTCTTTATCACATCTCAATACCTCCATATTATGAATATGTCCAGAGATTTATAGACCAACAAACGTAAAAGTTTTCAGGATCCAACTGTTTCTAGAAATACATTAGCTGGCAGTCATGCCCCGTAATGATTCTCAGTAGGATAATTCATAGTCAATGCCTGGCACCAAACTCTATACTAAAATTAGGAAAGTCATGCCCAGGTTTGAATCGGAAGCATGCCTTTAACCAAAATATTCAAGATATAGGTTATGTCATATTGCAAATTTACAATGAAAAAGAAAGAAATAGTTAAAACGAACCCAAGGCCAGTATTTATACATCATATGTGTTTTAACAAATACGGGAAGATGACATTGAAGGCTTTAAAGTTTTTGGTATTAATAAAATTCTGCTAATCCCAGAAAGTTCTGAACACCCCAGAAACAACTCACAGACTGTGTGAAGTTCAAGAAAAAAATAAGACAATATGCTCAATCCTTACACACCAAGAAAACTTTGACTAATTCCAG
Source organism: Micromys minutus (assembly GCF_963924665.1). NCBI lineage: Eukaryota > Metazoa > Chordata > Mammalia > Rodentia > Muridae > Micromys > Micromys minutus. The sequence goes on along the minus strand of NC_137983.1, from coordinate 58,260,147 downwards.
GTTACATTCTGTTTTACATGTACTTTTTGCTCATTGTAACTAGTAAGACCATAATGCACACTATCAAACCTTTGAAAAAGAAAAAAAAAAGCCAAGCATGGACAAAAATGTATTCATATACATTTATGCAAAATGCTTAAAATTTGTTCTTTTATCTTTGTTTTTTAAAATAAAGTTGTTCAAAAAAAAAAAAAAAAAAGGAAACCAAAGGCCAAAAAAATATAAAATTCGGCAGCAATTATTAAAATATTAGTTATGCTTTTATTTAAATATTATGTTATATAAACTATATAATAGGCCAATTAAACATGAAAATGATTTGAGTCATACTGTCACACTTTCACATTCATTAATTACAGAAAATGTCTTAATTGTACACATATTTCAAGGGACTTTACAGCCTAGAAGGTCTAATAATGAGGATACTGAGGAATGTAACAATAAATAATAAATATAACTGAAGATGGCTACTCCTAGCATTCAGATAAACTATAGAAGCTGACAAATTAGCCTAAAACAAGATGTTTGCTTAGAATGATGGGAAATGCCATCACTATTGACTGAAGGGTAACTGGTTATGCTTCTGTGATATTGCACTTCTTGCACACATAGTAATTTGCAGTCACAATGAAATATTCATTCTACCAAAATGGATATATGAACATTGAAATGATATGATTATTGTTCATATAAATTTTAATTAGGTATGTGAAACAATTTATTGTCTTATGGTGATGATGTGCCTGCAGATAGTATATCTAAAGCTTGCATTTTTGATTTTGTCTGCATGTATAGATATGTGTTTATGCAAAATAGCAACATTTACTTTTCACATCATATATTCTTATCAAACTTGGAGCTAGAGTTGATAGCTACCAAGCCACTGGATTCTCCTGTCAATATCTCCTCAGCACTGGAATTACTGCTAAATTGCCAGTCTATTTGTAGATGAACACTGGGGATGAAACTTGGATCCACATAGTTGTATAGTCACCATTTTCACACCCCAATCCCATTACTGGTATCTTTATCTGATTAGATAAGACATAAGTTAGGGAAAAATAGAACATTTCATATATATTAAATAAGATAGAAGTCAAATTTATACATATTATGTGGCATCACATAGGGTATATTTATCCAAGGATGTATTATAAGAAACCAAAGGAAAAAGAACATCAAAGACAACTAGTGATCAGTAGATTTCTCAGGGTGGCATCAGTAGTATAGGTAAGGGGTTATTAATACTTGTGAAACTACAGGAATATGTAGCACTGTGGGGGATATTTTGCTTGATTCTTTTCCAGCAGTCTATAGACTGCTTCTCATACTAGCCACACTTTCTACACTCTTCATCTTAGCAAAAATGCCAAGAAGTGATAAGCCTACACTTTCTTCAGCAACCTGTTAGTGCCTATATAACTAGTATATAGTATATAGTGCTCCCGAGTCTTGTAAATTTCACAAAATTTCTGAGACATATAAGTTTCTTTTGAGTTTATGAGCCTCCTGACCTGCCCTGTTAACTCTAAGAAGAAACACTTCATTTTCAAGAAAAAAGATATATAACATGCCCCAAGTCAGCAGTCTGAAATTACTCAACAACTTGTAGATTTTTTTATATATGATAAACTAATTTAATTAAATTGCTATGTAGAAAAATCTATATGCCCAAATACTATTTTAAATATATTTAACATAGATTTAGATAATTTTGCAGCTTTCTTTTAGTAAAAAAATTCAATATTAATATTTGCATAATTACTTATATCATCTTTCCTTACATTAGTTTTCTATTACTTAACCTATTAATTAACATAAATGTCTTGATGTCCTCCAAGGTTATGCCTTTCCAAAATTAAGAGGTTGTGATCATAATCACTATGAAGGATTTATGATGGAGTGTGGTAAGTACCTCATGAGAGAAAAGCTCCATGACAAATGAGTACTTTGATGACAATTATTACTATATCTTCTCATGTTGACATAGGAAAATGTCACCATATAACTATCAGAAGGGCCATCGCCACATACCCAGATATATTTCATCCGGATCTTGTACTTCTCTGTGATTACGTTATCCAGATGATCATTGGTGAAGTCTCTCCAAACATGATGTGGACAATACATGTATACACACACACACACACACACACACACACATACACACACACACACACACACACACACACACACACACACATATATATATATATATATATATATATATATATATATGCATTATCTTTGTAGCTGAACAAATTGGCAAATTGAGATGATAAGGTGAATAGTATAAGACCATAGAGCTGGTGAGGGTAGAGATAAGATATTAGTGTCTTTATGACACACACACACACACACACATACACACACACACAATTGATACATGATGTGTGATTGTGATTGATCTGATATATAACATGTGGTATGTGATGTGTGATATGCAATATATATATATTCTTTTAGAAGAATAACAGTAGTAGTATCAGAAGTAGGTATTTGCCAGGGCTACGCACTATTTCATATCAGGTTCTTGGACACTTGAGCAGTATCAGGTATGGGTTATATTTTATGAAATGAGACAGTTAAAATCCATTTAAAAGTAGTTGATTATTCCTATAATGTTTGCACCATACACTGGGCTACTATATTTTAGCAGCGACTTGCTGTTTTAGAATTGTAGGTGGGTGATATTAATGATAGCCTGTCTGTTCTGGTAATATGCAGAATACCTCCCAGCATCATGAACACTATTCATTAGGGGTGAGATATCTATCTATGTATCAACTCTAGTTTTCTATGTTAGATACTCTATGATGCTTGAGGATCCATCGGTGGGAACTCATTGGCTAATAAATAAACTTGATATAACCCATTCCTGAAACTGAAGATTTTATTTGGTCAAACAAGATGAATAGTTGGAGGATTATCTCCCCATCACATGTGAGTCCACTTAAGATCACTGTATATAAGGGTACATTTTAGGGGCCTTTTCAAAAACCTTTTAATAATAATTTGCCATGCACCATATTCCCTCCAGTATGTTTCTCCTTTATCCCTCTTTAATTAAATCTCTATTCTTGTGTCTTCCTTTTATAATACCATCACCAATGTAAAATGACTTGTTGATATATCCATAGATCAGTGCCATCCTCAACACTCACTGAAGAAGCTTCTTTATGCAATAGAAGAGAATTAACACTGAGACTGGACAGTATGCATAGACTGGAAGACTGAAATGTTAAATGTTATTTGGTATGTTTTTATGAAAATCTTCTCCTCGATGCTTAGGAATCTGTACAAAAGAGAGACAGAAAGATGGTACATAGCAGACATGGTTGATGACTCCAAGGAAATACTTGGAACAATAGGGATAAGGCATATATGAACTCATGGAAATCGTGGAAGCAAGAATAAGACATGCACAGGATCAAACCATGCAAAACTCCCAGTGGACACAATATCGGGTAAGGTTCATGCCAGAGATAGTTGGTCAAACAATACAAATTCTTGTTTTTGTTGTTTTGTTTTGGAAGACTTCTTGCTTCATTTCGACTGGAATAAATTTGTTTTATGGTTCTTCTGTTTGTTGGACCTAGACAAAGACAACGAGAAAGACACAGAGACAGAGAGACAGAGACAGATGAGAGAGCAATAGAACTTGGATGGGAAGAGAAGAGAGTTTTGAATTTTGGGGGGTTAAGGGAAAGAACATGATAAATATATTGCACAAAATAATTAAACAGTAATAAGGAAAATAAAAGAAAACTATATTGTCACTCAAATTATTAGTCTATCCTGTTAGTGTTATTATATATTCTGAATATCACAAACACTTATAGTAATGTCTAGGATGTATTCATCATACTCAAAATTCCATTTCTTACTGAGTTTGGGGATTGCTTGAAGTCTCATAGGAAATGCTAAGTTTTTCAATTCTGGATTCTACATAATTTACTCTATACAAACTATACACTGATTTTTTGTATCTTTTATGTTATTTGTATGCTGTGTATTTGTATGTTGTATATTTTATATTTTTACATATGTTTTGTGCATGCATGGATTTATATATAAGTTTAAATATGTATAAATATGTCCTTGAATACTTGTATGTCTGGGGGAGAGAGTGCACTAAATTGCTCTGAAGTTTTTATTTTGAATATCCTGTCTTAATAGTATTATAACATTTGTGCAGCTGAAACTACAGCATTGATGAACTTTTAGAAATCCTTAACGTTTTAGAAAGGGAAAATATGATAAGAATTGAACTAGAGTGGTATAAATAAGTTGTACAGCATTTTGTATTTGTAAATGCACTGTGCTGTGGCTCTGTTTTATTGTTTCCTCTGATCTGTTTGACACAGGCCTTATAGAAATCTAACACAGCAAGAGCAGTGTTTGATGAATAAGAAGTGTGAGGGATATTACACTGGCTCCTCTGCACCTGTTGTTAGCAAATCAGCTCTAGTTCCCATGCCCATTTTTCCCTGTTGATCTGGCTGCCTGCTGGGAAGCTCTTTCCTCCTCTCAGGCCTGTTGTCTTGCCAACCAGCAGTGGAAGCTGACATTTCCCTCCTGTTTGCTTGTGCATTTAGAAAAGGTTCTTGAAGGGCCACCTGAGGGAGAGTTAGCAAAAAGATCTAGTGATGGGAAGACCAAGTGTAAAAAATAATAATAATAAGCACTCCTGCACAACCTGCAAGGTAAATAGAAAATAAGTGGAAATAGAAGAATAAAGGCCTGAAAGCTTGCTGGAAAAGTGGAAACAACCCTGTCATGTTGATTTAAGGGAATTATCTTAAGTAAAATGCTACTAGTCCAGTTGATATACCCAGGAGAAAACTGCAGACAGGCTTGTGTACAGAGAGCTGCCTTTTATCGACTTCTGAAGATGAAGCCCACTGGAAGTCTGCATAATTTTGAAACAGTCCACATTTTTTTTTTTACATCTATCTTCACTAAGCACCACAGAACATTTTAGGGCATAAGTGTACTCAATGCAAATATAAAACATATTTATATAAAATTTATTAAAATATATTATTGCAGTAGCTGTAGAAACTGTTCAAACATCTCCATTTTTGTATTCGTGTACATTTTAACAAACTATCATATTCATATATCAATACATGAATTTAATTCACTTCATTTGAATATGCCATTTTATTTTTGATAAATTATATTTATAAACTGTCATTTTAAAGTAAATGTAATAATATTTTGAAAATACTTTCCTTAATATTTTGTAAATAACATATATATTATATTTATATTTTATACATATACATATATATACATGTATACAAAACTCTCACTAGAGGACTTTATTTGGCACATTTGGATTAGTTTTAATCCATGTGATTTTGCATTATGAATTGGCTTTGTAATTTAGAGATCTGCAGGCAATTAATCATGGATCTTATACTTTATTTTGTCCTAGTTTTTCATAAATATGCACCATCTTGGTATTTAATGCTCTTCTTTTTAAAAAATCTTAAAGTATACTTGGCTTCCATTTTGGACAGTTGGCCTAGGTTTTTTACTGCGGTGGATACATAGTGTATTGTGCATATAAACTTGGGTCTCTAGGATGCTGAAGCATGGGAAGGCAGTGACTAACAAATGGGGAGCAGAAGGGTCAGGCATGTAGGTCTCTCTGATTGCAGTTGATTCTAGCAGGAAGTGGTTGCAGCTGTAACTTCAGTTCTGAGGACTAACAAAAAACTGACATGCAAACTGACACAAGACCTGAGCTAATGCAGCTTGTGTCAGCTACCATAGGAAAATGGAGGCTGATCTGATGGCCTGGGTTAGCCTCAGTCTTTTTCATAAGTATTCCAAAAACAGTTTAGATTCTGCCCTAATGAGGAGACAACAGGAGTTCTCAGCTGCCTTTTATTAAGACTTTAGCAGTGTTTTTTTTTTTTGTTTTTGTTTTTTTTTTTTTTTTAAGGTTTGATAGTGTGCATTTAGATCTTACTAGTTACAATGAGAATAAAGTACAAGTAATACAAGATGTAACCTGGAATTAGTCAAAGTTTTCTTGGTTTGTAAAGATTAAGCATAATTGTTTTTCTTTTCTTTTTTTTTTTTTTTTCTTTTCTTGAACTTCATATAGTCTGTGAGTTGTTTCTGGGGTGTTCTGAGCTTTCTGGAGTTTGTATTCAATTAGCAGTGACTGCAGATTATCTCTGTTCTTTTGGTACTGGATTATCTCACTCAGTATGATATTCTCTAGATGCATCCATTTGCTTAAAAATTTCATAAAGTCATTGTTTCTGATAGCTGAGTAGTACTCCACTGTGTAAATATATTACATTTGAAACATAAGTTCATGACATCTATAGTAGCAGCAATTCTAAAACAGAAGTACATGTGCATTGGGTGACTGATTTTTGTCTATTTTCTTAAAAAAAAAAACACTTATACCATACTTTCTAATGAAAATTAGTACAACTTTTAACAAACTAACTAATCAGTAGAAAAGTTTGTATCAAAATAGTATTCATTAGTTTCATTGCTTTTTTCCCTACCTAATGATTTAATGACATAATGTTAAAACTTAAGCTCAGGTACATGGAATGAGGTCAGTACTATGTCATCTTAAATAATACTCATATTTGTAACTTTACCATGTATTAAGTTCTAACTCATTTCAGATAAATAGAAAAGGAACAATTTTCTTTACCTTTCCTAAAAGTTTAATATAAATACACAACCATATAATTAGACTTTCACTTTTTTATTTTCTTTATAATCATTTCTCTTCCTGTGGCAATGTCTTTACCTAAAATTTTCTTAGTAAATAATAAAATGCCATTCATGTTTTCTTGTACAATTTTTACATTTCTGATCAGCAATGAAGAGAGGACTTTCGAGTATAATTTCATTGTGTTTGCTTTTTATTTTCTTTAATACTTTCCCTTTGTCATTTGCTCTTTTCCACATAGTCACCCAAAGATGTGGATCCTTTATGTTAGCATTCTACCTTGAGCTAAATTACCTAGGAGAACAGTGTCTAGAAACACAGCTTTACCATTATGAAATGTCTCTGGACATGTCACCTTACATGAGTACTCAAACATAGTAAATCTTAATCACATTACCCATTTGCAAGCCTGTTTACACTAAACTTTTATGCCACTTTTCAGTAGCATCTAGGAGGTAGAAGCAATCATAGAATTACTTCTAAGGTACGTTCTCCTTATCTGATTTATACTTGCTTTCTACATTGGTCCTTGGTATTGCTTTTGTCTGTGAGGGAAATGTCCTTACATCAAATTTGCAAATTAATCACACAGCCTACTCTAAGCACCATACACCTGTAGTCTGGAAGTTAGAGAATTAACAGTGTTATTAGAAATGCTATGCTAATCATTACATTGCCCGTGAAGTCCACATGTGATAGAATAGGTCTTCATTACAGCCATTCAAATCTACTTTAGTCTTTCTGCTCCTTTTCTTATTCCTTTTCTAGACACATAGAACTATATCATGCCAAATTATTTTTACTTTTGCCTGAAAATATTTTATAGTTGTCCAGCTTTCTCCGTCAGTTTCTGCCTTCTGTCTGCAAATGCAATCTGAGTCTTTTTCTACCAGTCTAATTCCTATTCATCCGTGTATTATTTTAATTACAAACCACTTTAAACATATGGCAAGATTCAGAAAATAACAAAACAGACCTCTGTACTCAAGCTCCCAAGATTAAACAGATGTTAACATTGTGATGCACTTTTCCCATTTCTATGATTTTGAGATAAATAGGATATCAAAGAATCACCACCTCCCCACCTATCATAGAGGATCATACGAATGCATCATTCATCAAGTGCATGTATCATAGTGTTTTTATTTATATAAACATAAAACATAATTTAATTCATATTAGTTTATATTTTTATGCAACATTATTTTCCTTCAAGCACATATAAATCCCAACCTTTATATTTACCTTTTCTACATTATTCCATCCATATATATATCTTTCCTATCATAACACATGTGCACACACACAGAGACACATGCACATACACACACATAAAGACACACAGAGACACATGCACATACACACACATAAAGACACACACACACATATGGTGCAGAAAAGAAACTAGTAAGACATTAAATTTATTTTTTTGTTTCATTTAAGTCTATCTATAAACACCACAGAATAATACAGGTTAAACCCTCTTCTGAGATCATATAGGAACACATTGGGTGTCTTGGCATAAGATTTATTCATTGTTATCCCATGATTGTCTTAACATGTGTCTCAGAAAGGAATTGCTATGAAATGTGTTTGAACATCTGATAAAGAAGCATGAATTTGGTTAGAACATGATAAGAATCTGTTCACTTCCTTGTAATATTTCTTCATTTAATTTTCCATGGAGACACTGCTTTAGGAATGAGTCACACTGCATTTCTCATGTTTCATACAAGAGCTAAACTTCATGGTTTCATCTCTTCACTGAGCTTATTGGAATTAAGTGCACTAAGGTCTAACATTTTGTATCTGGTTCTAGATTTTTTAAGAGTTCTGCATATACATTTGTTGTTGTAAAATGTTGCACTTACCTCTGATGTATACTTTCTTGTTCAGGGGTATAGGAGAAAACTTTTTTTTCTCCACTTTATACTTTCAGATTATCTTCCAACATTGCAGAACAATTTATATTTCTATATCCCATAACAATTGGCATCACTAATTTTCCAAAATGAATATGTCTAGGTTTGGTAGTACATGTTCGTCTTCCAACCCTTGGGTGACTGTAGCTCTTATCAGTCTCCTTGTTTTCTTGACCAAATTAGTTCATAGAAATTTAGTGCTAAATACACTATCGAACTTAGTTATAAAGTGTAGAGACATTAAGCTTGAATAGAGGTTGAAGATTCCCCACTGCTGACTGGTTTTGATGTTTGAAAGAATCATATAGGCCACTAGATAAGACTTTAACAGTATCATCCTGTTGCAAAAGCTATAATCTAAAGTATCAACATTCTAAACAAGATGTTTCCAGAAATAAGTGCAATAGTGTTAGAATGGCAACCAACTGTTCCCCAAGAAATCATACCTGATAATGTAAAACTGGTCAAAATCTGTGACTTACAACTTCATAGGCATTAAGGAAAAGTTGCTGCTATTGCATAGCAAAATTGTCCTGTTGCAAAGCTGTCATCATTATAATTATACTGGTATCCATAAAAGGTAGCTCTTATGGGCCTTAATCTGAGATATTTTTTTTTAATGAGTAGGACGATGTGCAGAGAGAGATACATGGCTGTCCAAAGTATTAAGAATAATTGACAGTTAAATGCTAATCCCTAAAGTGAATATTTGTACCACTCCCTCTAAGTGGATAAGACTCAGAGAGAATCACAATAAAGAGGTCAAATATTTAAGAACTTGAATGCAGGAACTACATAATGGTGTCCTATGTGCATGGTATAGCCAGTGCTGTCTTGATCTCAGGGTACTCTGACTGACTGCAATGTGCTAATAGAATAGGCTTGTCAATAGTTAAAGAGTGAAAAGGACAGCATAATAAGGGTGGGTGACTAGATAAGCTGAGGGATTAAAATACTCAGAATGCATTCTAAATATTTGTTAAAATACCAAAAGCAAGTTTCAGAGAATATCTGCAAAGAAAGTAAAAAGTTTTTAAGAACCATACAACAAGTACAGTAACAGTACATATAGGAACAGTAAAGTATCCTTTAGCCACAATATGGATACTACAGACATAAAAATTCAACAATGGTTTGGCCAATACAAGTACTGAACAATGGTGACACCTTTTCACATGCCACCAGGGTTGGGAGAGCATTTCACAAGGTTGTGCTCCTACATAGAAAGCTATAGGCAGTTGATGGATGCTGTTGGAAATGGTTTATTACAGGAATTATTATCTAGTATGTTATCCAATCCCAAAGGATCAGCAACAAACATGAATATAGAACCAACACTAAATAAAGTCAGTAGTTTTTGTATCTGTATGTATGTATAATAAATAAATAATGCATATATGGTGTATATGTATTTGTACTTAAAACAAAACTGTTTATGGAATAAGATAACATCAATCTACAAAGGTACAGGAGAAGAGTTTAGAGTAAGTACACAATGGAAAAGAAATGTTATAAAATTTTTCTTTGTATGTGTGAAATTCTGATATATATAACAATTCTAACAAACTTCAAGCATTATCTCTATAATTGGGAAAATTACTGTGTCAATTATCCCCTCTTTCATTTCATATGATACTTAAAGTCTTGGCCAGAAATATAATCCATGAACATAACTAAAAGTGATACAATTGGAAACAATGACCTCAATTATCCCCATTTATAGATGATGACATCCTACCTATCCTTGAAATCATATTGGAAGACTAATCAGAATAATCTCATTTTACATATCATATCACTTAGATTGGGTATTATTTAAGAAAAGAAACAAATATCAATTAATGAAGGTAAAGAAGTAAAAAAAAAAATGTATTATGCTTTCTACTACTGTGCTAATACACCCAAGCAAAAACCAACATCACCTGGTTTATCCAGAGTCATAGTCCAATTCAGAAAGACATAGCAAGATCTCAAGGTAGGAACCTGGAGACAGGGATTGAAGTACAAGATGTGGAGGAATAATACTTTCTGGTTTGCTTCTCCTAGTTCCCTAATCTTTTTTCTTATATGTTCCAAGACTACCTCCTAAGGTTAGCACCATACACAATAAAATGGATTCTTCCATGATTTTTAAAAAGCTCGCAAATGTTATTACAGACCAGTCCACTAGATGTATTTTCCATGTTGAAGTTCTTCTTAGCTGTGGCTTTTGTTAATTTTACAAATCTAAAATCAAAAGAACAAGCAGGATAAATGCCCTGTAGGATGCAAGCAAAAATACTCACTATTGAAATTATTTGAGATGTCCAAACTCCAGTGTCCACACAGCTCCTAGAACTAGCAGGTAAGGGTTTCCTGCACTCTACAGAGACATCACAGCAGATAACTCGGAAATTCCCTAGGTCTCTTCAGTGAAAGGTAAGCAGTCCTCATAGTATCAACCCCAATCCAAATTTTCACTTAACCTGTAGATCCCAATGCACAAGCGCCAGTAAAAAACAAACATTGCAAAATACAAGGCAATGCATGTTTTTCAATTATCATTAATCTTGAAATAGCAGGCCCCAAGAAGACTAATTGACATATATACAAAAAACAAGAATTAGCATGAATTATCATAGCCCATACCATTCTCAAACTCATGATCCTCCTGCCTCCACTTGCTTCAACAAACCCTACAAGCATAGGTCTGGTCTTACTGTATATTGTATAGTGTTTGGTTGATGTCTGTGGGAGGCATTGCTGTGAGAGATGGAGAGTGTAGGGGATATTTGGGAGAGGGGAGGTAGGGGAAACTGAGGGAAGTGGACACAAGGAAAGCTCTGTTTAGGATATATTGTGTGAGAAAAGAATTGATAAAACATAAATAAAATGTGAAGTATGCCAGTATTATTACTGCTCAAAATCTCAAAAATGCCATAAATATACTCCACCTGTAATTATTTTAGATTTTATTTTAAAATAAAAGGAAGAAAACATAAAGCCTATAAATACAGTAAGATCCATATATATATATATATATATATATATATCATCTTACAATATACCTAGATAATTTATGCTGGCAAATTATAGGGTAATCATTTTCATTACAATACCATCAAAAATAGCCAAGATGTAAGATCAACCTAATTGCCTGTCTTAATTTTTTTATTGCTATGGTGAAACACAATGATTAATACAAGGTATAGAAATATGTTTAGATTATGGCTCCAGAACCATGAGAATAAAAATGTCAAAAGCAGGCATCATGTACATGGAGCAGTAGGAGCTCACATTTTCCTTCCATTTTTGTATGTATGTAAACATATATGTATTTTTCTGAGGCAAGGTCTTTTTTAATAAATTGAACAACTTTAGTTTTTAAAAAAATCAAAGATAAATGTACAGATTTTAAGCATTTTTGCATAAAAGTATATGAACACACTTTTGTCAGTACTTAATTTTTTTACTAGGCAATTAAGCAAACTTTTATTGAAGCTTCTTACATTGTGGCACAGAAATACATTTCAGGTGATTTAAAAGTCCAACACCAACAAAGAAATTATGGCACCAAAACGTCCCCGCCTGTAATTACACTAGATCACTAGTCCACCTATAATTCCTTTTCTAGGCTTTGTTCTACACAAACAATGTAAATTTCAACATTAGAATTCTTGTTTTCTTGACATATTAGAGAGCATATATTTCGATGAAGCACAATACATTAAACTCTCATTTGTAAACTAATGAATGTAAATTCATAAAATATTTCCACTTTGGTATTATTTTTTTTAAACTTTATTTTAAAAAGCAAAGAAAAAAGAAAAAATTTAAACAGTTTTGCATAAATGTATACAAAAACAATTGTGTCAGTGCTTGGCTTTCTTTTTCTTTTTTTAAGGTTTGATACTCTTCATTAAGGTCTTACTAGTTACAATGAGCAAAAAGTACATGGAAAACAGGATGTAACCTGGAATTAGTCAACATTTTCTAGGAGTGTAAGGACTGAGCATGACGATTTTTTTTGTTTTGTTTTGTTTTGTTTTCCTTGAACTTCAAACAGTCTGTGAGTTCTTACTGGGGCAGTCCAAGCCTCTGGGATTAGCATCCCAATATCAGTGACTGTGTTATCTCACTCAGGATGATATTCTCTAGATGCAACCATTACCTTAAGAATTTGGTTAAGTCATTGTTTCTGATGGCTGAGTAGTACTCCATTGTGTAAAAGTACCACAATTTTTGTATCCATTCATCTACTGAAGGACATCTGTGTTCTTTCCAGCTTGTGGCTATTATAAATAGAGCTTCTATGAACATTGTGGTGCACGTATCGTTGTTGTATATTGGAGTATCTCTGGGGTATATGCCCAGAAGTGGAATAGCTGGATCTTCAGGTAGCACTATGTCCAATTTTCTGAGGAATCACCAGACTGATTTCCAGAGTGGTTGTATCAGTTTACAACCCCACCAACAGTGGAGAAGTGTTCCTCTTTCTTTGCAACCTTGCCAACATTTGCTGTCATCTGAGTTTTGAAACTTGGCCAATCTGACTGGTGTGACATGCAATCTCAGGATTGTTTTGATTTACATTTCCCTAATGGCTAAGGAAGTGGAGCACTTCCTTAGATGTTTCTTAGCCATTTGATATTCCTCAATTGAGAATGTCTTGTTTCGCTCTGTACTCCATTTTTAAATGGAGCTGTTTGATTCCCTGGTGTCTAGCTTTTTGAGTTCTTTGTATACCTTGGATATTAGGCTTCTATCTGATGTGGAGTTGGTAAAGATCTTTTACCATTCTGTTGGCTGCCATTTTGTTTTCTTGACAATATCTTCAGCCTTACAGCAACTTTGCAGTCTCATTAAGTCCCATTTGTTAATCTTTGACCTTAGAGCTTGAGCCATTGGTGTTTTGTTCAGAAAATTTTCTCCTGTGCCTATGTGTTCTAAGGTTTTCCCTACTTTCTCATCTAATAGTTTCAGTGTATCCGGTTTAATGTGGAGATCTTTGATCCACTTACACTTGAGCTTTGTTCAAGGAGATAAGAAAGGGTCTATTTTCATTCTTTTGAATGCTGAGTGCCAGTTAGACCAGCACCATTTGTTGAATAGGCTGTCCTTTTTCCATTGAATGATTAAAGCTCCTTTGTCAAAAATCAGGTGACCATATACATGAGGGCTCATTTCTGGATCTTCTATTCTATTCCATTGATCCACATGCCTATTTCTGTACCAGTACCATGCAGTTTTCAGCACAATTGCCTTGTAATATAGCTTGAGGTCAGGGATAGTGATTCGCGCAGATGTTTTATTGTTGTTGAGAATTGATTTCACTATTCTAGGTCTTTTTTTATTCCAGATGAAATTGCACATTGATCTTTCCAACTCAATGAAAATCTGGGTTGGGATTTTGATGGGGATTGCATTGAATCTGTAGATTGCTTTTGGTAAAATAGCCATTTTTAAAATGTTGATCCTTCCAATCCATGAGCATGGGAGATCTTTCCATTTTCTGAGATCTTTGTCGATTTCCTTCTTTAGAGGTTTGAAGTTCTTGTTATATAGGTCCTTCACTTGCTTAGTTAGAGTCACACTAATGTATTTCATAGATTTTGTGACTATTGTAAAGGGTATCTTTTCCCGAATTTCTTTCTCCAAATGTTTGTCCTTTGAATATAGGAAGGCTACTCATTTGTTTGAGTTAATTTTGTATCCAGCTACTTTGCTGAACTTATCACCTGAAGGAGCTCTCTGGTGGAATTTGTGGGGTCACTTAAGTACACTATCATGTCATCTGCAAAGAGTGATGTTTTTACTTCTTCCTTTCTAATTTGCATCGCCTTGATCTCCTTTTGCTGTCTAATTGCTCCACCCAGGACTTCCAGTACTATGTTGAATAGGTACAGGGAGAGTAGGCAGCTTTGTTGAGTCCCTGATTTTAGTGGGATTGCTTCTAGTTTCCTACTGTTAAGTTTGATGTTGTCTGTTGGTTTGCTGTATATTGCTTATATTATGATTAGGTATGGACCTTGGATTTTTTTTCTTTCCAGGACTTTTAAAATGGAGGGGTGTTGAATTTTGTTAATGCTCTCTCAGCATCTAGTGAGATGACCATGTGATTTTGTTTTTTTGAGTTTATGTGGTGGATTACATTTATGGATTTCATTATATTAAACCATCCCTGCAACCCAGGGATGAAGCCTACTTGTTCATGGTGAATGATCATTTTGATTTGTTCTTGGATTCATTTAAAAGGATTTCGTTGAATATTTTTGCATTAATGTTCATAAGTGAGATTGGTCTGAAGTTCTCTTTCCATATAGGGTCTTTGTGTGATCTAGGAACAAGGGTTATTGTACCCTCAAAAATGAGTTTGATAGTATTCCATCTGATTCTATCTTGTAGAATATTTTGGAGAGTATTGGTGTTATGTCCACAATAAATATCTGATTAAATTCTGCACTGAACCCATCTTGACCTGGGCTTTTTTTGATTGGTAGGCTTTTAATGACTTCTTCTATTTCTTTAGGTGTTATGTGATTATTTAGATGGTTTACCTGGTCCTGGTTTAACTTTAGGATCTTGTATCTATCTAGGAATTCATCCATTTCCTCCAGATTTTTTTACTTTGTGGAGTATAGGTTTTGTAGTAGGATCTGAAGATTTCTTGAATTTCCTCAGTTTCAGTTGTTATGTCTCCACTTTCCTTTCTGATTTTATTCATTTATATATTTTCTCTTTGCCCTCTAGTTAGTCTGGTTAGGGGTTTATCAATTTTGTAGATTTTCTCAAAAAACCGATTCTTGGTTTTGTTGATTTTTTGATGGTTTTTTTTTTTTTTTTTTTTTTTTTTTTTTTGTTTCTATTGGGTCTATTTGGTCTATTTCTGACTTAATTTTGATCATTTCTTGCCTTCTACTCCTTTTGGGTGTATCTTCTTCTTTTGTTCTAGAGCTTTTAGATGTGCTGTCAAGTTGCTGATGTATGCTTTCTCCAGTTTCTTTTTGGAAGCACTCAGGGCTATGACTTTTCCTCTCAGTACTGCTTTCATTGCATCCCATAGGTTTGGGTATGTTGTGTTTTCATTTTCATTGAATTCAAAAAAATCCTTAATTCCTTTATTTCTTCTTTGACCCTGCTATCATTTAACAGAGAGTTGTTTAGTTTCCATGTGTATGTGTGGTTTTTCTTGTCTTTGTTGTTGTTAAAGACCAGCCTTAGACCATTGTGATCTGAAAGGATGCATGGGAGTATTTCAATCTTCTTATATTGAATGAGGCTCGTTCTGTGTTCAATTATGTGGCCAATTTTTGAGAAGGTGTCATGGGGTGCTGAGAAGAAGGTGTGTTCTTTTACTTTAGGATGATATATTCAGTAGATATCTATTAAATCCAGTTGGTTCATAGTCTCTGCTAGTTTTACAGTGTCCTTGTTCAATTTCTATTTCCATGATCTGTCCATTGGTGAGAGTGAGGTATTAAAGTCTCCCACTATTATTGTGTGGGGTTAAATATATTTTTTGAGCTTTATTAGGGTTTCTTTTATGAATGTGGGTGCTTTTGTATTTGGAGCATATATATTAAGGATTGAGACTTCCTCCTGACATATTTTCCCTGTAATGAGTAAAAAGTGTTCTTCCTTATCTTTTTTGATATCTTTTGGTTGGAAATTTACTTTATTCAATATTAGAATAGCCACTACAGCTTGCTTCTTGGGGCTGTTTGCTTGGTTGTTTTTTTCCCAACCTTTTACTCTGAGATAGTGTCCTTCTTTGTCTCTGAGATGAGTTTCCTGTATGCAGCAAAATGCTGGATTTTGTTTATATCCAGTCTGATAGCCTATGTCTCTTTATTGGGGAGTTGAGACCATTTATGTTAATAGATATCAAGGAATAGTGGATTCTGTTACCTGCTATTATTGCTTTTGTAGGTTAAGTTGTGTCTGTGTCTCTTTCTTCTTTTGGTTTTCTTGCTTAGGAATTTTCTTGTTTTTACTAGGATGTACTTCCCCTCATTGTATTGGGTATTCCACCTATAATTCATTGTAGTTCTGAGTCTGTGTTCAGATATTGTGTAAATTTAGATTTGTCTTGAAATATCTTCATCTCTCCATCTATGGTGATTGATAGTTTTGCTGGTTATAGCATTTTTGGCTGGCACTTGTGCTCTCTTAGGGTCTGCATGATGTCTGTCTAGCTTTCATAGTCTCTATTGAGAAATCAGGTGTGATTCTGATTGGTCTGCCTTTATATGTTACCTGACCTTTTTCCCTTACTGCTTTTAGTATTCTTTCTTTCCTTTGGGCACTTGGTGTTTTGACTATTATGGGTCGAGAGGAATTTCTTTTCCGGTCCAACCAATTTGGAGTTCTGAAGGCTTCTTTTATTCTCTTGCTCATCTCATTCTTAAGGGTAGGGAAGTATTCTTCTCCAATTTTGTTGAAGATATTTACTGTGCCTCTTAGCTGATATTCTTCTCCCTCATGTATATCTATTATTCTTAGGTTTGGTCTTCTCATTGTGTCCTTTATCTCCTGGTCATTTTGATTTAGGAGCTTTTTGGTTTTTGCATCTTCTGTGACTGTTTTCTCTATGTTTACAATGTTTTCTTCAGCCCCCAAGATTCTTTCTTCCATCTCTTGTAGTCTACTGGAAATGCTTGCTTCTGTGACTCCTGATTTTTTTTTTTAGGTGTTCTACCTCTAGGGTTATCTCTTTTAGTGTTTCTTTATTTTGTCAATTTCTGTTTTAAATTTCTTCTTCCATTTCTTCATCTCTTTGTTTCTGTTGTCCTCTACTTCTTTGAGTTCTTTTAGTGATTTTTCCTCTCATTCTTGTTTAAGGATCTCTATCAGCATCTTGAGGTATGCTTTTAGGTCTGTGTCTTCTTTTTCTGGAGTGTTTAGCATTCCAATGTTTGCTGTGATGGGAGAGCTGGGCACTGTTTTTGCCAGGTTTTCTTGGTTTCCTTGGGATATGCTCCTTCACTTTCCTCTTGCCATCTTGTTGTCAGTGATATGTTCTTGCCTTTCCTTATACCGGGTCTGTGTCTTTGGATCTCTGCTGGATCTGGATCTCCCCAATTAAGCATTCAGTCAACATCATGAATAAAGTAAAAACCCAAACACTTGATCTTAAACCAAGTAGATTCTATGCTTAGAAAGGCTAAAAAAGTGTTTCATTATAAATATGAATGGAACAGAACATCACTGTGTTAGTCCAGAACCTACCAAGAAAACAGTAGGAGGGCAATAAATAAGAAATTTTGTCCAGTTTGCTCTTTTTGCTTAAATACCACAGTATCTGAAAATGCCACTAAATGCCAATTCCCAAAAGCCCATATTTCTAGTGCCCTTAAATGGTCAAATATTGTGCCCTGTCATCCATTAATCCGGTCTCCAGGCTTAGTAACCTGAAAGGTCCTTTCTCTTGTCAGCCATTCATTTGAATATCCTAACACCACTGCAAAACACAAGACCACAGATAATGGCCAAGTTTCCATCAGAACAGATGGAAACTACTGATTCCCCTTTAAATCAAAATGTTTTTTAGTCAAAATTGGTGACAGTGCTGGCACTGAGGTCAGAATGTTGAGGATTAAATTTCTACTTTGCCTTAGTGGACATTCTGGTGGCTACTTAGTAAGTGAGTGAAGGCAGGGTAGGCACGCTGTTAAAGCTAATTAAAGTGCACTTGACTTTCTTTTAAAGGAATGATAGTATGCATTAAAATCTTACTACTTACAATGAGGATAAAGCACATCTAAAACAAGATGTAACCTGGAAATAGTCAAAGTTTTCTTGGTGTGTAAAGATTAAGTATAATGATTTATTTTTTATTTATTTGTTTTTCCCCCTTGAACTTCATCTAGTATGTGAGTTGTTTCTGGGGTATTCTGAGCTTTCTGGGGTTAGTATCCATTTATCAGTGACTGAATATTATATCTATTCTTTTGTGACTGGGTTATCTCACTCAGGATGATAGTCCCTAGATGCATCCATTTTCTTAAGAATTTCATAAAGTCATAGTTTTTAATAGCTGAGTAGTATTCCATTGTGTAAATATACCACAATTTTTGTATCCATTCATCTACTGAAGGACATCTGGGTTCTTCCCAGCTTCTGGCTATTATAAATAGGGCTGCTATGAACATTGTGCTGCATGTGTCCTTGTTGTATGTTGGAGCTTCTCTGGGGTATATGTCCAGAAGTGGAATAACTGTGTCTTCAGGAATAACTATGTCCATTTTTCTGAGGAATCACCAGACTGATTTCCAGAGTAATTGTACCAGTTTACAACCCTACCAACAGTGGAGAAGTGTTCTTCTTTCTCTGCATCCTCATCAGCATCTGCTGTCATCTAAATTTTTGATCTTAGCCATTCTTGTGTGTGAGGTAGAATCTCAGGGTTGTTTTGATTTGCATTTCCCTGATGGCTAAGGATGTTGAGCACTTCCTTAGATGCTTCTCAGTTATTCGATATTCCTCAACTGAGAACTTTTTGTTTAGCTTTGTATCCCATTTTTAATAGGGTTGTGTGATTCTCTGGTGTCTAGCTTCTTGAGTTCTTTGTATACCTTGGATACTAGGACTCTATCAGATGTGGGGTTGGTAAAGATCTTTTCCCAATATGTTGTCTGCCATTTTTATTGCTTGATAGTGTCCTTACCCTAACAGAAACCTTGCAATCTCATTAAGTCTCATTTGTCAATATTTGACCTTAGAGCATGAGCCATTGGTGTTCTGTTCAGGAAATTTTCTCCTGTGCCTATGTGTTCTAAGGTTTTCCCTACTTTCTTTCCTAATAATTTCAGTGTACCTGGTTTAATGTGGAGATCTTTGATCCACTTGCACTTGAGCTTTTTACAAGGATATAAGAAAGGGTCTATTTTCATTCTTCTGCATGCTGAGTGCCAGTTGGACCAACACCATTTGTTGAATAGGCTGTCCTTTTTCCAGTGAATGTTTACAGTGCCTCTGTAAAAAAATCAAGTGACCATATAAGTGAGGGCTCAATTCTAGATAGCTCTGCATCTCAATATATAGACCAGCCTGGCTTAAAATTTACAAGAGATCACCCTACCCATGCCTCCAAAGTTCTGGAGTTGAGAAGCCTATACAACCACACTGGGCTAAATAGGCTGGTATTGCTGCCCCAGGACACAAAGTGTGAACTGAAACCCTGCATAAATTAGGTATATTGATTCACACCCATAATCTCAGTACTTGGGAGGCAGAGGCAGGAAGATTAAAAATGCAAGGCTATCTTTAGGATTCAGAGGAGGAATCCTGGATTTAATAAGGTTTTATGTCAAAGGGGCAAGGGTTATTTAGCACATTTTCCTTCCTAAATAGGAAGCATAGAGAGCTATCTCAAAATGTCTGAGTGAGTTGAAGCCTCAAAGGCCACCCCAAATGAAATAATTTGTACAGCAAAGGCATTCCTCTGTGTTAATGGTTATTAACTGTGGATGGATTCAAATGTCTAAGATTTATGGAGGACATCTCACTCAAACCACAATATTGTCTGACACCAGATGAATGCAGAATCAATTGTAACATATATTTATGCATATATATTATTCATCCATTAAAAGAAATTATGTTACTAAAGGAATATATATATATATATATATATATATATATATATATATATATATATATACAAAGTAAAATAACAGACTTATAAAGACCCATAATGGACATTTTGTCCCATATGAAGGGCCTACCATACATACACAATTACAGAGAAAGACAGACAAACAGACAAAGAGACAGAGGTAATATTCCACCCTCCATGAAGGTCATCTTGATTGGATATTTGACTTTAAATTAGACATGTCTCTACTCTTTATTTGGAACACAAATGTGGATAAGGTAATTTGGGGAGAAAGGGAGGGAAGAGCTTTGAGGATTTATATTTTCAAAGAACATGTTGTACTTGAGTGAAAACTCTTTGAAATCTACCATATTCTATGAAGCCTTATCTTAAGAAAACATACTAATAAAAATTAGTAAAACACATCCTTATAGTGTGGAATTGACAGTTTCTTTGACCTTCTTAATAAACATGAGTGTCCTATTCTCATAGATTGAGTACAAAAATTGTATGTTTATACTCCAAGATAGTAAGCTCAGGAGTCATAAAATATTACTAAAACTTTATGATAATCTTGTCCATTTAAAATTTTATGAGTTTTTCTAAGTCAAAAATATATTAAAAACCTGGAATGCTCTGGTATACATAGTGTGAAAGTCAGCATATTGGAATATAAAGAAACATTTGTAAGTGTGCCACTTTTTCTTTGCATCTGCAATAATAGTATTCCTCTATAATTAGGCACAGGATTCAAATTATTAGGACATTGCCATGATTACTTCGGAACTTTCACAATAAATATGAAATGACAAAGTCTCTCTGACTTTGTGGAATTTTATGTTTCTTGGCAAACTTAGATATAAAAAAGGAAACTTTATTTCTACTGGTTCTATCTTTGGGTATTTCAGCTAATGTGAACCCTTCTGTGTCCTGGGAACCTCTTGGGTCCTGGCATCTAGAACTTTCTAATTGCTACCCCTAGTTCCCTACTCCCCACTGGTATACACCTCTTCAAATTCCTGACCCTTTGTATTTTTTCCAAATCTCACCCAAAACCTGATCCTGCATACCCTTTCCCTTGCCCTCCTCTCTCTTTCCCAGATCCCTCCCTCCATCCATCTACTTTCTTTGAATAGTTTCTTCCCCCTTCTAAGATTGAATCATCCACACTTTGGTATTCTTGGGTTTCTATGAGTTGTATTGTGGGTATTCAAAATTTTTTGTTTTTGTTTTTTGTTTGTTTTTTGTTTGTTTTTGCTAATATCTACTTTTCAATGAGTACATGCCATGTATGTTCTTTTGTGACTATGTTACCTCACTCAGGATGACATTTTCTGTCCTATCTATTTGCAAGTGAATTTCATGAAGTTCATATCTAGTGGATAGCCGCTGCCCCTAGTGGAGTGATGGGGCCACACACCCAGCTCAAAAATATTAACAAGAATTGTTCCTGTCTAAAGAAATGCAGGGACAATGAGTAGAGCAAAGACTGAAGGAAATGCCATCCAGAGACTTCCTCTTCTAGGGATCCATCACATTTGTAGATACCAAACTCACACACTATTACTAATGCCAAGAAGTGCTGGTTGATAGAATCCTAGTATAGACATTCCATGAGAGGCTATGCCAAAGCCTGACCAATACAGGTACAGATGCTCACAGCCAACAATTGGACTGAGCATAGGGACCCCAATGGAGAAGTTAGGGGAAGGACTGAAGGAGCTAAAGGGAATTGCAAACCTACTGAAAGAATAAAAGATATCAACCAACCAGATTCCCCAAAGCTCCCAGGGACTAAACTACCACCAACCAAACAGTACACATAAATGGGTCCATGGCTCCAGCTGCTTATGTAGCAGAGGATGGTCTTATGTGGCATCAATGAGAGGGGAAGCCCCGGTCCTGTCGAGGTTTGTAGGTGGGGGAGCACTCTCATAGGAACAGGGTGTTACGGGAGGAAATAGGGCATTTGTGAAGAGCAAACTGGGAATGCAGACAACATTTTAAATGTTAATAATAAAATAACCAATAAAAATGAAAAACAGTCAGAAACAATGACTTCATGAAATTCTTAAGAAAATGGATGCATCAAGAGAATATCATCCAGAATGAGACAACCCAGTCACAAAAGAACAGACATAATATGCAGTCACTGATAATTAGATACTAACTCCAGAAACAATGCACAGACTCTATGAAGTTCAAGAAAAAATAATGAAAAACCATTATGCTTAATCTTTATACACCAAGAAAACTTTGACTAATTCCAGGTTACATCTTGTTTTACGTGTACTTTATGCTCATTGTAACTAGTAAGATCTTAATGTACACTATGAAACCTTTAAAAAAAACCGAGTACTGACAAAAATGCATTAGTATACTTTTATGCAAAAATGCTTAAAACCTGTACATTTATCTTTGTTTTTAAAATAAATTTGTTCCATTAAAAAATTAAAAATAAAAAGTGGAAAGTTATGATTATCAGTTGTGGATTATGAGTACACTATATTTAGGAATAGTGGGGACCGACATGACTATCATTGATTGCCATGTGATTGAACCACTGAGAAGAATGCCTTTAATACTTGAATTAAGGAAATGGATGAGGTAATAAAATTACCTATAGTTTACACAGCATGTTGGTAAGTCTATAATATCTACAGAAGGATTGTGTGAAGCCTCTGAGTTCTCCCAACATTTTGCTTGAGTGTAAACTCTAGAACACCAAACTGATGTCATTGCTTTACATAAGTATTTGTTTCACTATCACTTTTAATCTTAATAAAATCTACAAAAATAAGATATTTCTCATGCTTGTGAACCCAGGCCCTAACAGGGTTGTGTCAAATAGGGGCTAGCCACAAACAGAAAAAAAATGAAGAAGTAATGGAAAATAAATAAATAGAGAAGGTAAAAAAAATCACACACTGAGAAATGTCACAACTTTTTCAGCATATTAGCAAGTTGTAGATGAAGCAGGCAAAGAAATTTAATTTCCAGAGACTCAGTCAACTGCACTGCTGTTATTTTTATGTTTATAAATGAAAAATAAAATTGTTTATATTACTGTTTAGAATAAGGCTCTAATGATACTGGAGGATGAAAGAAACAAAAATAAATCGATTTACTGTCTTATTTGAATAGATTATGAAAAGCATTAGTTTTAAATGTGATTGGTTTCTGAACTCCAACTTTATCAATTGGCTTCAAGCTCCATTTCTCTGCAATCTTCTTTCCCTTTCCTCTGGGCTCAATACTATCTTCACACTGGAATTCTTAAAGGAACCACATGTCTTCAGCTGTCTCTG
Organism: Micromys minutus; assembly: GCF_963924665.1. NCBI lineage: Eukaryota > Metazoa > Chordata > Mammalia > Rodentia > Muridae > Micromys > Micromys minutus. The sequence continues at coordinate 58,236,630 of NC_137983.1, read as the reverse complement.
AGTTTCAAACCTCAGAACATCATTTCCAGAGAAAGAGGAAGTCTCTCCTTCAAGAGCTGCTAATGTAGACATGGGCCAATTAAAATTATTTGACCATACAGTGAATAGTCCACAACACTGTAAGGCTTCTGGTTATATCATTCATCAGATTATTATTATTATTATTTTTTTTTTTTTTTTTGGCCTGGAAGGTGAGTTTCAATGAATCACTTCAGCGGGGTTATAATGGGTTTTGGAAATCCACCTCAAGTCATGTGATAAAGAATTCTAAGACAAACCTCGGAGACTTCTTCCAATAAGAAGAACAAAATCCAGACAATGCTATCTACCATCAACAACAACAAAATGATTACTTACCTGGACCTGACTCTGGCCTTTGTAGCAATGACACTGGCTCAAAAATCATTTTATAACAAACATGTTATGCTAATTTTTCATTGGTTGATTGCTGCTGATATCATTATCTTTTCTTTCCATATGATATATCAGACATGTTCTACTATCTGGCTTTTCTTTCTTATTTACATTCTGATTCAAAGTGATACAAATATCTGCAGGATGTTCAAATTCCATATAATGATAGTTCTATGTTTTACTTGTTAGATATAATGATTTATTTAGTCTGTCTAAGAGATTATGTATTGAATTAATATTTAAAACAGGTAGTAAAAATCCTTTCCCTCCTATTTTACAGACAGACCACCCAGTTTTAGCATTCTACCCATAACTTCCTTACAGCAGGTGAGTTCTTTATCTTTCATGAATTAATAGAGGGCTGTCTTGCTTCACTCAATACTCTACACTTTTTCTGAGATAGGGAAGCAATTAATAAACTTACATGTGTCCTCCCAGTCTTGGCTTTGGCTGATCTAGTGTAAACTCTCATCCTGTTGATGTCAACAAAGCACACTCAGCAAAGGTATTGCCCAAAGCTCCTGCTCTGAATTAGTTGTAACAATTTATTTCTATGTGGAGGTTTGAAAACTTGTCAACCACAGAAGCCACAGAACCACTGAGCTTAACCAGATATAAGAACTTAGATGAATCACTCAGTCCCTGTGAGGCCTTGGACAAGATTTTCGCATCTTTGACCTCAATCTCACCCTTGGGGAACACAAGCATTAATCCATGGTGCATTATCATTCTTAGATTTTGGCTCATTTTATACATATTTTGTAATTTCAATTATGCTTTTATTTTTTCCTATTTTTTCCTGGACTTAGATCAAATGAATAAAATGAATTTTTTTTGTTTTAGTTCCTAAAAGATAGTGGGGTAGGATGATAAGATATCATCTTGGCAGATTATAGCATGGATGGCATGTGTTTTTTAATGCTTTACAGATGTAGAAACCCTAGGCTTATAAGTTTCTCTTGTGTTTATTCCATTGAATCACAGCAAAGCCCAATGGGCTTGGAATCTCAGAACTATGACATAATCTATGTAGTGCCACATATGCTTGCTGAGGAATGACTCACTGAACAGTCCAGAACCAAACCCAGCTTTTTTTTTATGATTGCATCCCTTCCTCTGGAGTGGTCAGACAACTCTGAGGCAAATTGGTAGTCTTCTCCTTTAGCTATTGTTTTTTACTTGCTGTTTTCATTTATTTTATTGTGACAGTTTATTACTTTTAAGTTTCAGTAAAATTGGATAAGTGTATTAGTGCCCTACTAGTTCTGTCTTACAGTTATTGTTCAAATCCATAATAGTAATATGGTTGAGAAATGCTAAGAATTTCAAAATTCTAAGAATTCTAGAAATGTTTTGGTTATATTGTTGAAGGGAAATGAGTCATAATGACAGAATCTTCAAGAGAAGTTGTTTCATAGTAGTAGGATACAATCTCTGCAATTTTCACTTTTCCTGAAGATGGTCACCAGTGAGATTCTCCAAGAACCTATGACACTGGAATTAGAACAAGGGATAGATATAAATTTCCTCTCCAGAAAGTCTGTGAAACATTTTAACAGGAAGTAAAAATAAAAACAGGTTTAAAACATTTGTGTATTCTTCCATTCAAACTCAACAACTATTTCCCAGACTCTTCACCAGACAAGTTTTTCCATAATATTGAATCTGGTCCACCAGAGCTGTATAATAAGTCAAACTCCACAGTGCGCTCTGGGACAAATAATACCACCTAACCAGTAATAGAAGCCTCTGTAATCTACATAGGATATAAAGGCCATCCATGCATTTCCTTAGCTAAATCATAAAATAGAAACTACATATATTGAATAGCATTAATTGTTTTTGAGTATCAGTTTTATTATTCAAAACTGAGAATGTTGTTTTAAAAAGATCCATATATAATTTTGTTGCAAAATCTTTTATACATATATTCTATGATGTTCCCTTCTTTTGATCATTAGGGTTTAATATTGGAAAAATATTCCAGTGTCATACAGAATGTCTAAGGACATAAACTTCACTAGAGAAATTAATGAATGAGGTCAACAACAAAACAAAATATAGAAGGTCCCTCTCAACTTTTATTTCATTACAAAGGTGTGCCTCTGATGTTTCTACAGAATATTATGCTTCTGACTGCACTCTACACTTACAAAGGAAATGTGGGATCAAGCTATCAGCATATGCAAAGACTCTATGACCAAGGTGTAGTTTGGGTAGTGCCCAAGCAAGTGATGACACACATAATTTAAAAACTGGGCTTCAAGCACCTAGGAATTTTGAAATTCTTGGGAACATTGAAACCCTCCAAGTCAAAAATTAAAATTACTACATTCAGTAGAAAGTTGTTATTCTGCTTCTCAAACCATTAAAATTAAAAAGTCCCCTTCTTCTTATGATTGTATGGTCCATGCAATCTAAGAGACCTCACTAATGTGAATTTCGAAAATCCTCTTGCTCTATTATGCAGCATTCACAGGTCTAGTATTAGTATATAAACTGGGCATATTTATCTTCAATAAAGTGGCATTACATTCATCAATATTCAAGGAGTTTTGATGTTTTAGGAAGCAATAGGGCTGCGTGTTCATGTTACATGTATGTGTTTATGGTATATGTACATATGTGAGTAATTGTGCCAGTCTGTGACTGTGTATATAGAGTCCAGAAGATGATTTCAACTACTTTGATAGTTAATTTTAAATTCCAACTTGCTACACTTCAGAATCACTTGGGGGAAAAGTTTCAGTTAATCAGGTTGTCTACAGGAATGTCCAAATCTCTTGATTGTTAATTCATACAGAATGACAGAGACCTCTTGAGGTAACATTATTCAAAGAGAGCAGTTAGGCTCCAAAATGTACAAGAGAAAAGAGAGATATCAGAAAGCAAGCCAGAGGTATGAGCATGTTCACTGTCATTTTTCTGCTCTTGACTTGGTATATGATGTGACAAATTGCTTGTGTTCCTGTATTGCATTATGTTCATACTAAATGGTGACCTGGAATTGGAGAGTAAATCAACATTTCTATTTGTAGTTACTTTTGTCCATAATATTTATTATAGAAATGTAAATGAAACATGAAGTGTCCAAATTTACTGTTGTCCACCTTATTTTGGAGACAGAGGGGTCTTGCTAAATCTAGAACTCACAATTTCAGCTAGCATAGTGGTCGGGGGATTCATGGATTCTACTGTCTTTGCGTACATCCTTGTGAAAATTTTGGGATTAAAGAGAATGTAGTCATGTCAACTTTTATGTTTGTTCAAGAAAACTGAAATTATATTTCTGCTTGCATAATTCACCAACTGACTCTTTTTTGCAATATCTCATTTTTTATCTAGTCTTTTCATTAATTCTTGGTAGATAATCATAGATGTTAGACAGTAATCCCACTTTAGATCAACAATGTTTTAAAAGGATTGAAATTGTGCTCTTCATGGCATGAAGTAGATAGCATTCATTACTTTGTATTGTGAAGATAGATGAGTCCATGTGGACTTTGCAAGTATTTCTTAGAGAATGACTCTATACACAGAATATAACATAAAAATGTGATAGTAATACTTCACACTATACTCTTGATCATGGAAAAATGAGTTTTGTATAAAATTTTTGAAAGATGTCTCAAGGGACAAGTAAGATAAGATGGCCAGCAAATACTGTGAACATCATAAATTTCTACCTTAATACAGCTGTTATTGAAATGTGTGTAGCTTATTAATTTCTACAGGACTTCGCATTAGAAAATCTTGCTAGCTCTTGTTTTTCTCTATTCTCCTGTAACTGTGGTATATGCCAATGTTTCTGTGCACATGACTTGGGCATTGTATGTATTTGGTTGTGTTATTCACTTCAATTTAAATGTTCACCTGCAAGTCAGCACATGCAATTTTGTAATTTGACAAGTAAATGAGTGTTTGCTGTATATTTTATGAGAACTTAGAATTTTAGTGCTGCATTTCCACAGTAATTTAACAACCTAAATTATAATATGTTTTATATAAAGTTGTAATAGTTCTTTTTATCTATGTACAGTGTTCTTAAAGGAATGCTTTTGTGCATTATATAAAAATCTCCATTTTGCTTAAATTATTTTTAAATCATGTGATTAAATGTATTGTGAGTCTTTATATATAATTTTAAACCTTGGAAGTTTTCAATTAAGGAGAAATGTTGGCTGTATAACCATGATGCAAACTAGTTATGTATGTATGTGACAGATCAAACTGTTAGCCTATGTGGACAAATAGGTGTTTGTGTGTGCAGCTGTGTGTATGTGAGAAAAAAATGACAATGTGACTTCTTGTGAAAGACAAAGTGTGAATCTGAGACAGATGCAAAGATAATGTATGTGTGATGATAGTAAATTATGTGTTGGTTTGTGTGAGTTTTTGTGTCCCAGAAAGATGATATAAATGTGTACCTGTGTGTTTAACAACCATAATGTATGTGCATATATCTGTGTGTGCATACATGCATGCATGTGTGTATGTCCTATGTGGCATATGCTGGGGAATATGTATTCATACTTTTTCCTGACATACCTAAGGGAATATGTAATAATTTCATATAAGTATTTATAGGTATAAGCATTGTAGGGAATATGTGTTTTTTTATTATTTAAATAAAATTAAATATTCCTGATTGTCAAATGTACTTTTTTAAAAAGCTGAATTTTAAAGGGTTACATAGTTAAAAATAACAAATACTTTAAGTATTCAATGTGGTTAAAATAAAAGTAATATATTAAGGACAAAATTGGTATTTATATTTGGTAGAAACAGAAAAATGCAGTTTAAATAATCATTGAACTAAGTTGATAATGAATGTGAAAGTGCAATAAATGAAAAAATGCCATTCCATATTTAAATATCCCAGGTTTTATTTTTTCATTTGGTCCTGAGAGACAATTTCTGCCTAAAGGCCTCAGCTATCACTGAACACTGGATGGCTGTCAACATCAATTTCCTCTTTATTAACTGGGAGTGGTTCAAACTTTCTGATGTCAGCCTGGGCACTTCTCCCCCAGCCTTGATATTTACATCCTGTAAGTACTTGTAAACAATTACCATATCCCCTACTTCGTTGTCTGTTAGCCAAGCTAAACAGATTGAGCTCCTTTAATCTTTTCTCATAAATCAATCTCTCCATTCCCTTAATTACTCCTGATGTTCAGTGCTGAACATCTTCCAACTTGCTCATCATATTTCTAATACACAGCTTCCCAGAACCAAAGCATTTCTATAATGGCTTCATGCTAAAATTATGCTTATTCAATTGAAATAACCACAGGAGAAGATGCTTTCTACAACATTCTGTTGTCTGTACTGCTACACAGAGGGGAAACTCATCAATTGAATTCTCATTATCACATGTGTTTCTGGTTTACTCCTTATGGCCCTATGACAAACCACAGGACTAGCATATAGGAGAGGTGAAGGCTAATGACTTTTAGATTGTACTGAATGGGCAAGAAGACTGTTCATCCAGATAAAGCACCTCACTATCTTCACATCAGAATTATTTATATTTGAAATGAATTCTAGACCTGTTTGTCATGGTGATTGTTAAATCAGTCTATCACTATTCAAAGATCATACTAATTTATCCCAAACATTAATACTATCAAAGGAAATGAAAAGGGTAATGTCAAACCTGGCCAAAGATCTTCCATGCAAAGAGTAGGACACTTGTTCCTTGTGTCCTATAGAGCAGGGAAGATAAAGAAAGCTAAGGCTAAATTTGTCTAAGAAGTATTCTAAACTGGGAACTTCTTACCACTAATAAAAAAGTGATTAAAACGGATACAAAATTCATGATTCCATACAGATAAACTACTTTAGAAATGTTTGAAAGAAGAGATCATCATATCATGGAATCTCAGCCATATTAGATACACATCATTGTTCCCACACGATGGCTTGGGAAGGGTGTAGGAACGGGGCTGGAAAGATGATCAAAATGCCCGAAAGTTTGCTGTGCAGTTTCCTATAACTAGCTGCATTGAATGGACTGGAACAATGGTTTTATCAATAGACATGTTTACATGGAAAGGAGAGATTTTCTTGGTGTTGTATTTACAAAATAATAAAAAAAAATCCTTTCCCTTATTAGTTGTCCACTGCAAAATGATCAACCTTAAAACTATATACTAAACTCCATCAACAAAAGTTGACTCAGAACAAACATGTATGTAGTCATCATCATTATCATTGTTGCCATCATCATTAAAGAAAACGAGGCTACCATATTTTGTATGTAATGCATGGGAGTAGTTGGTAGAGGGTATCTAGGATGGGCCATGAAAAAGTTGGGAGGGGAGGTTGATGGACTGAAACCTCAAAAATATGGAATGAAATAAGCTTATTTACCTTAAAAGTTCCAAAAGATATTTAACACAGTGACATATGCTTGCTTAACACACATAAAGGAAAGAGAACTTGGATGTCAAACTATTAGTTCTCCTGTCTTATTCTCTAAACATTAGGTGAAATCCAGAAAATGAAATATTCATTGGAAAAATAACATTATGTACTAATATCTAGAGGCTAGGACACCACACATTGGTGTGGAAAGATGTGGAAGATTGTTGGTCACATAGTTTCTGCTCAAAACATACAAACATCATGCAAATATCATCAGTTTCTCATGGAGATGGCTAATCAAAAACAAAACCAACCAAACAAACAAAGTTACAAAGCATATATGAAGCCAATTAGATAAATACTACGATGTAGTCCCTTATGAGGGTATCAATAGCTATTTAGCATCATACTCCTCTGCCTAAATTAATAAAGTCCAGCTGTTATAATTAACTATCATTTATGTCCTGTCAGACTAAGATTTGAATGTATTACACTGTCTGTTCTAAGATAATGAAAAAAATATCAAGCTTGAACAGTAAGAGCTTTTACACTTTTCCATCCCTGAGAGGAAAAATATATTTAAAAAATTCAAGCAATAATGAGTCTTTGCCATTTTTTGGAAACCTATTAGAATATTTGTAGGTTGGTAGTCTAGAGGTTGTTGAAGTAAAATCCTTTAAAATTTTATCAAATTGTAGAAAGAATACATAAAAACTATATCTCATTAAAATATGTTATCAATGGAATTAACCAAATGTACAAATTAAAAAAAAAACCAATCATTTGTAAAGACAAATTTATTTTGTAAAGACAAAAGATTAAATATTGACAAATTTACTATATGGTCAAAATAAAGAGGTTTTAGAAATCTAGGAGTGGTTTACTTCTGTCAGCATAATATTTTCTAGTTTCATTCATTTGCCTGAATGATTCATGATGTACTTATTATTTATGACTGAGTACTATTATACTGTGTAAATGTATCACCTTTTCTTTATTCATTTTTCCATTGAGAGGCATGTGGGTTCTTTCTAGTTTCTAGCTATTATGCATAAAACTGCTATGAACATGGTTGAGCAAGTATTCTTTGGTATGGCAAAGTGTTCTTTTAAGACACAAATGGAATGTGCTCACTTATTATTAGTGGGCATTGGCCATAAAGTACAGGATAACTATGGTGCAATTCACAAACCCAAAGAAGGTAATTAACAAGGACGGTCCAAGGGAGGATGCTTGAATCTCACTCAGAATGGTAATTAAAGTAGATATCAGAATTGGATGAAGGGAGAAAACTGAGTGGAGATGATGTGCAGATGTAAAAGCAGGTGGGGGTCAGGGAGGGTATGAGAGAACTGAGAGAAGGAAAATTTGAGAGAGGGGTATCTCTGGGGCAAGCCAGAGACCTGGGACTAAGAGGAATCCTAGAAGAATATGGCAGTGACCCTAGCTGAGGTCAAAGAACTACTGCCACAATCAACCATAAGATACTGAGTAGTTCTTCATGGGACTATATCACAGTCAAGAAACACAAGCATACCCTCTGCCAGACAGTGTACTTCAATCTTACAAGTCACCAAATAGAAACTCAAAGATTTGAAAGCAAGCACTAAAACTTTGCTAATAAAAGCAGAAAATAAATGGGTGTATAAAAGAAAAGTCAGGAAGGCTATAGAAAGAAAATAAAAGAAAATGACTAAATTTTCTAATTTTAGAACTACTACATTTTATTAAAGATCAATTTAAGCAGTACTACAGAGTACAAGATCCTTATAATGTTGGAATGTTATACTGGAGTTAAACCATAAAATAACTGTAGATAAATATACTAGATGACCTTTAAGGTTAGATCATTCAATTATTCTTGATAAAAATTAAATATAATCTAATTTAATATGAATATATTACTTAGGTATAATTACAAAAACCTTCATTTTTAAATACCCATGATTCCTTGGCTGAAATGTACATACAATAAAGCAAATCTAATTCCTAATACAAAATATACACAGCTAAGCTTTGATAAATGAGAAATTGTTAGATTAAAAATAAAAGTTAATGAACATATACCTTATCAAATTATTTTTTATATGTTTGTCACAAGAGATCAATTAGGTGCTTAGGTGTTTTTTCAACAAATGATGTTATAACAGCTAGATAATTATCTGGAGAAAAAAATGCATGTTCCACACACTCATCTGTAAATTTATTTAAATAAATGGCTGAAATAGTTAAGATCTAAAGCTTATAAAAATCCATTGATTAAAGAATCAATACCTGAAGCTATTTAAGTCAAATTTATGAGCACCTTAAAACAAATTTTGATAAAACTGTCAGGTAAAAATACTCACCAGAGGAAATACAGAGACAAAGTGTGGAGCAGAGACTTTACGAAAGGTCACCTAGAGACGGCCCACATGGGGATCCATATACCGTCACTAAATCCAGACAATATTGTGGATGCCAAGAAGTACAAGCTGAAAGGAGCATGATATAATTGTCTCCTGAGTGGTTCTGCCAGAATCTGAGTAATACATAGTCAGATGCTCTCAACCAAGCATTGGACTAAGAACAAGGTCCCCAATGGAGGAGTTAGAAAAAAGCACTGAAAGAACCGAAGAGGTTTGCAACCCCATAGGAAGAACAAAAGTATCAATCAAACAGACCCCCCCCCCCAGAGCTCCCAGAGAATAAACCAATGATCGAAGAGTACACATGGAGGGACCCATGGCTCAGCCACATATGTAGCAAAGAATGGCATTGCCTGCCATCAATAGGAGGAGAGACCCTTGGTCCTGTGACGGTTCCTTTCTCAGTGCAGGGCAATGCCAGGGCAAGGAGGTGAGAAGGAGTGGGTGGGTGGAGAACACTCTTATAGAGGCAGGGGTAGGGGAGATGAGATAGGGGGATCCAGAGGGGAAACTGGGAAAGGGGATAGCATTTGAAATGTAAGTAAAAAAAAAGCAGTAAAAAACTCATAAATAAGCACATAACATTAAATAATATACTGCAAGCTGCTTTAGTAGTATACTATTATATACTTTACTCAAGCAAAACAGAAAATTAAAATATTAGAAACTGTTTCATTTTGATTTCTTATATAGACAAAAAAATTCTCTATGTAGGTTTTATAGTGGAAGTATTTTATAAACACTTGAATATACATAAACATTAAATAAATCCATCCTTTATAATAGTTATTTGAACAATGAAGATAAAACTAACACAGCCATTACTTAATTTAATTTATATTCTAATTAAAATCATTTATACTTGCCTACTGTTACCTGGCTAAGTTTTCATTTGACTAGAATTATTTTGCTTTATAAAATACAAGAAAGGAAGAAAGCATGAGCATTTTTGTTAGATTTATAAGATTTATGAGGTATAGACAAAAATTTCAACTTCAAATTCTGCCTAAATATGCTCGCTGTTTATCACGCCTTTGCATAACATAGCGTCAAATAACTGGTGACCTATTGGAATTTAAATAAACAATACATTGATTTCCATCAGTAATAAAAACATGGTGAAAATCAAATAAACCTAAGAAAGAGAAGACAGATAAATCAATATACATTATTAAGAGGCAATAAGAAATCATCCAGAGACAGTTCTTGTATTGGGTTAGTAGCAGTAAAGAAACAACATTGTAAAAACAAAACTATCTTTCATGTACTTTTACTAATTTAATTTAAATTCAGTCAAAATAAAAAGTTTTTTATTTGAAGGTATAATATACAAAATTAGTTAACTTTCAAAAGAACAATGATGTTAATGTGGCTCAAAGGAGATATGAGAGATGCAATAAGATGTAAAGTGAAGGAATTATGATTTATTGTGTTCACAAATAGAGCAGGTAGAGTCTACATGCTACTGACCCAAACAGTAGGCTTTATTGTGTTATAAGACTTAGCTATTGAGTCATGTTAATAGAATGAGTATGTGAGTCACTGTGTACTCAGCCATGAGTTACTTGGGAATGTTGGAAATAAAGGCAAACTTCAAAGAGTTTGCCTTGTAAAATTAGTTGTAATTTCTAACTTGGTTTGCTATTACATTTTCCTGCAATTTAAACAGTGTTTAGCTTCTCATAATTAACTTTATTCTACTTGAGATTTTCTTTTTTAAAATTAAAAGACATGGAGTGGCCAAGATAGCCCAACATAAAAGTGTACCTGCGAACATGCATAACACAGTTTGCATGATGAAAATAAAAAAATTAATATTTTATAATGTCCTCTGGCTCACGCACATGCACCTTCATACACATTGACACATACACACACACTGACACAGACACACCCAGATAAACAGACATACATACAGACAGACACACACACACAGGTGTGCACATTGTCACCCACTGGTGCACACACATTTGCACAGACACAGAGATACATATGCACACACAGATACACACAGATAAACAGACACACACACACACATACACACCTGATACATTTCATCCTTATATCACTTCTACCCTTAGAAATATAATAAAGAAATAAAACATATTTTTATTTGAAGAACTTTATTTTAAAAAAACAAAGATAAATGTACAAATTTTAAGCATTTTTGCATAAAAGTATAAGAATACATTTTTGTCATTGCTTGGCTTTTTTAAAAATAAGGTTTGATAGTTTGATAAAATAAAGTTTGAAAGTAAGCATTAAGATCTTACTAGTTACAATGAGCATAAAGTACATGTAAAACAAAAATTTAAAATATGTCCCATGGTTCTGCCATACTTTACTGACATAAAGGCATCATTTATTGGTGGATAATTTCTGTACTCACTGATTTGCATAAGTATCATCCCTTCTGAATTTTGTGTGGTCTGCTTTCCAGGGTTTATGTTGTTATTATTGTTGCTTTCATATCACTTATGCTAAAAGAATTTTGGTAACTTACAATTAGCAATACTATATTCAGTGCCCTGCGATTTTATGCTGCTCAAATCTCCATTTAAAGCTGATGTTTGTCTTCTTTCAGTTTTGAAGGTTTTCAATTTTGGCTTGACCCTTGACAATTGTTCAAAAACTTCTGCTTATTGATTTGTAATGGCAACTTTCAATTAGGATAAGGATAGAAAGCATGAGGGAAAAATACCAACATCCATGAGTTCAGTCTATTCCAGACTTGTACAAAACTCACATAAACAGCAACTTTTAATTAAATTTTATTGTGTGTTCTGCTTTTGAAATGTTATTTTCCCTCCAATACATCTGGGTACTTTATTTGTAAATAAGATATATATTAACTATCAATTATATGCACACCTATTGAAGGACTAGTTAATACCTGTATTAAGTACAAATGGCATGCATTAACTTGTCAAAAACATCTTAATTTTACTTAACATTCACCGAAAAATTTTAGGTTCAAAGATGCATGTATTGAGATTAAATTTAATCTGTTACAAGGCACATGTGTTCTAGTTTTAGGGTCCAAAGTGCATTGATCAAGATCTGCTAAATGAGAAACATGTATTCTTCTTTGATGTAATCTGTTTCCTTATTCCTACCAACAAGAAAAACTTCCGATGTGCCACCATGGAATGAAATATTATTCAGGTAGATACTATGGGGTAGGTATGGTGTTAATGTTGCCACAAATGTAAGTTTAAAAGTGTTAATAAAGTTAAAGTTTTAGTAGTGAGAGTCCATCTAATACATTACTACGAGAATGAACATCATGTCATTGACGATATACATATCAGAATGTGTATGTACATGTATTCCTATGCACATATAAGAGAGAGAGGGAGGGAGGGTGACTGTGTAAAGGCTTGAAAAAGAGAGGTTTTTATTAACCATTTAATTTCTTTACATTTCAAATAATACTCTCCTTCCTGCTTATCCATCTAAAACCTCACCATCACATTATGGCTTTTAAAAGGCAGTTTGTAAAGGAAAGTCCTAGAAAAGGTTTGGCATTGAGGATCTTATTCCAAGGTGTTGTAGTCTAGTACTTTATAAGAAAGGTTAAATACTCCAGTGATTTATTCTCATGGCATTAAATCCCTACTATACAGTGAACGAAGAGTTTGGTTTCAAATGTGGAAATATCTCAATGCTTCTGATTTCTCATGCTTAAATGATGAAAATTCCAAGTAAGAGTTTAATGACTGACCTAGGAAGGGTAATTCATGGCAGGATAGTTAAAAGTGTATTGTTCTTACTTATTTTATCTGTCCATATGTCTGTATATCTACTTACTTTGTTACCTACTTATTATTTGTTTATTAAATTATGCAAATCTTCAGATTCTTAATACCAAAATTACCCATTAAATGAAAAGAGCCCTAAATATACATTATACATATAGCTCCCCTAAACACGTTGAAAATAACTGCTAAAATCCTATTTAGATAGATGTTTTTGTTAACTGTCTATCAAGCTTTCCAATGTGTGGTTTCCACTGTAAAGGATAATAAAGATGATGCTTGTTCACATTAGTGATGGAGAAGCAGCAACTATTATCTGCTTAAACATGTGACACCCTGAAGTAACTGGTTACCCTGAAGTTGGTCCAATGCCTTTAAACCTTTCACCACTATTTTGAGACGTTATTTTATTGAGACTGTTACCAGAGACTTCTATTTCATTGCCATCACTATTTCAGCACATAGAAGGTCAACAGAAATACAATTTTAAGGAAAACAAAGCTGATTTCCCAGCTTATGAGAGTGGAAGGATAACTTTGAGAACAGGGAATACTGAATTTACAAATAGAATTCTGGAATTGTAAGTGACTCATATGATGTTCCAAAAGTTACATGATAATGCTAGTCAAAGGCTTTCCCCTTGCTAGCTGCTATATTTCATGATATCATATGGAGATTTCCTTATTTTTATGTTATGATTCTGCACAGTGGAATACTACAGAAAATACAAATATCTTCACTTTAACTTATTCCTTACCTATAAAATGAAAATTAATTATGTGCAATAAAATTCCATGTTTCACTTTATAAAATATATTTTTATAAAACATCTGTTATAGAAAGTAGCATGAAGACATCAATAAAAATTGAATTTTTATTAAATCATATTCCATCTATTAAAACATTCCTAATGATTTTTTTTTTTGTATTTAACATTAGTTGCATTGACTACAGCATACGCTAACGATGCCTTTGGCAAGAATTTGAAAAATCCTTTCTAGGTAGGGAGTGTTTTATTTGTTGTAGGGGAGTCTCACACAGTAATGTTCTTGTGGAAAATTGCTAGCTTTAGGATTTCTCCAGTTCTGGGCACTCAACTCCCAAGCTCCCAGAGAAATTTTTACATAGAAAGAGAAGGCCAACTTAGAGAAAGATATCATAGTGATCATGCATGAGGTCGAATCAGAATTGAGTATAGCAAAAGTCTGATTCCATGGGGCATGAGACTCAGACTGCCATTGACTATCAGGCTGGTAGAGATGTAAGAAAGCCCAGTGGAGTGAGAAGGTGTCAGATCACCATGATCACTATGGACACAATTGTCATCAGTGAACTTTAGGAAGAATCAGGCATGATTCACTGTCAGAGGGGCAGTTGTTGTTTTCATGTTGTGGTTTATTTAGTTTTAGGAACACGTATGTAATGTTTATTAATGTTTTATTAAAGATAAGTATTCCCAGACCATAAGCTCAATTGGACTTATTTATGATTTATAAATCACCTTCCATGGTAAGTCCTTGAGATTTCATATTATGATGTTGCAATCCAACAGGAGAGTGGGAGAGTGGAATGAAATAGAATAACTCTGATTTTAAAGTCAGCCTGAGCTTCCTAGTGAGGTGTGGAACCATAAGTTCTATAGGGGGCCTCTGTCTTTAAACAATGAAAAAAGGAGAAGAACACAGTCCTGATCATTATTATTGACATTCATTATGAGAGAGGGGCTAAAAAATAAATAATAGCATGCATAAACTTTATTGCTTAACATTAGTAACTATGGACCAAACTACAGATTTTGCTGTTTCCAATTTGTTATAGTTGACACATATTCTTTTTATTTAGTTGAATCATAAGATATTCATTTATAAAATAACAATGTATAAGAAAATATTTAGTTTAATTATGTGCATTGACATAATCTAAAATAACAGAAACGTTTAAAACATTTTCTGTCATTGAGATTTTCTACACCATCCAGAATTGTAACATTTTTTAAAGTTTATGTATTTCAACCTTAACGATACAGCACTTCATTTTTTAATTTGTAAAGATGTATACAGCACTGGCACAGCAAGTGAGGCCCATTGAGATTTAGGGGTTCCTTCTTTGACTGGAGTCCCATTATTCTCTTCTCTTTGATATGCAGGGCTTTAATTAAGTTGTCAGACAAATGAATTCCTGTCCCTGTAAATCCTACCATCTTCTCTTCTCTTTGTGGTGCAGTGTTCACTGTTCTCACATAGAGGGCAGTTTTGTCCCTCAGAACTGAAGACTGCATCACTGGTATATCTTCCCCAGACACACAAAACTGAGCAGAGTCCAAAACATTATAATAACATTTGTCTCTGATGCTGATGAGGGCCAACACATATTAATTTGTCATTTGCTGCATATTTATCAACCAGATTGCAGACTATTTCCACACTGAGGCAGTTAAAACCCTTTATTAAAAATGATGCCTTTGAGATCTAATTTATTTCTGCATGCATATATTTTTCTCTAATTTTTTTATGTCACACAAGCTAATAATATTTCAAAAATGTTAGACAGGAATGGTTGACTCTACTAATCCATTGTTTTTCTTATAAATTTGGTTTAGTATACTATTTTATATACTTGTATTTGCTTTCAGAGCCTTGACTGTGTGTGTGTGTGTGTGTGTGTTAGTATTTCTCCCCTCTCTCGCCTCTCTCTCTCTCTCTCTCTCTCTCTCTCTCTCTCTCTCTCTCTCGTGTGTGTGTGTGTGTGTGTGTGTGTGTGTGTGTGTTTGTGCATGCACATGTTTATCCAGTGGTACTGGTTAAATGGAGACTGGTAGTCAACATGGTAATTCCAACCATAAGAAGGCATGGATCAGTCCTTTATAGTGGTACATTATTGAGAATATTGGTTGCAAAATTGTATGAAGGCAAGTGAATGAATAAATATTTGAACACAGCTTTTCATATATCACTCAGGAAAGCTAAAGTGTGTGTAAAAAAAACTTTGTTTATATCTGTGCCCAAGATAATATCCACCATACTGTCAAACCTGAGCCATTAAAAAGAATATAAAGATTTTTATAAGGTTAAATGTGAGTTGCAGATCACAAGGTAGATTCAATCAAACTTAGGTTTACTCTGACATGAGTGGCAAACAACACTGACTTTTGACTCTACCAATAAAAGCACTCACACACACACATACAGCCTAACCAGTGTGACATATTCTCCTTTCACCTTTCTGCAGAATGCACATATTTTTACAATTGCTACATGTACCATAAATATTTAGACATATAGCTTTTGTTTCCTGTGGGTTTAAACTATGGTTAGGAAATATTACTGAAAATGGCTTTGGCTATATAAACGTTTAAAGTGATAGTTCAATAAACAAATACCACATTAAACCCATGCAATTTTTTAAGTTGGAATATCAATAGTAAAAATTCATGAGAGACAGACAGAGAGAGAGAGAGAGAGAGAGAGAGAGAGAGAGAGAGAGAGAGAGAGAGAGAGAGAACATATTTAGTTTCTTATTCAGAAGAAACATTAATAATACAGATATTTATTTCACTGGAGATTTTCAACAATATTTATATTTCCATAGGAATTCTATTTCTCCTGTTTAAAAAAAACATTGCACATTTTAAAGAGAATTAAAATGAAAGAAAGCAGGTAATAACCCCACTGGAAAGAGCCAGCTGAGGATTATATGGCCTAATATGAGTCTGGTCAGGTCTGATGCTAGAATTGTGCTTTGAATCACTATGCTTCCTCCTTTTCTTCTTCTTTTTTTTAATCAATGATTTTATTTATTTACATTTCAAATTTTCCTCCTTTCTGGTCTCTGCTCTGCAACCCCCCCAACACCATTCCCCCTATTCTTTGTCTCAAAGAGGGTCTCTCCCACCCACCCACTCCTACCTCACCCCTTTGGCATCCCCCTTAGCTGAGGCAACAAGCCTTTGTATAGACCAAGCACCTCCCCTCCCATTGATGCCAAATAAGCTAGTCCTGTGCTACTTATACAGCTGGAGGCATGGATCCCTCCATGTGTACTCATTGGTTGGTTGGTTTAGTTCCTGGGAGCTCCAAGGTGTCTGCTTAGTTGACATTAGTGTTCTTTCTATGGGGTTGCAATCTCCTTCAGCTCTTTCAGTCCTTCCCCTAACTCTTACATAGGAATCCCTGGGCTCAGTCCAATGGTTGACTGGGTATGTGCATCTGTTTTAGTGAGGTGCTGGTAGAGCCTTTCAGAAGACAGATCTACACTAAGCTCCTGTCTGTAAACACTTCTGGGTATTAATAGTGTCTGGTTTGTTGTCTATGGATGGGATGAACCCCATAATGGAGCAATCTCTGGATAGCCTTTCCTTCCGTCACTGCTTTGTTTTTTTGTCCCAGTGATTTCTTCAGACAGGAACAATTTTGGATTAAAGATTTGAGATGGGTGGGTGGTACCATTCCTCAACTGTGGCCATATCTATCTACTAGTGGTGTTCTCTACAGGTTCTATCTTCCTACTACTGTATATTTCAGCTAATGTTATCCCCACTGGGTTCTGGGCCTTTCACATCCCTGTTGTCTGGGACTTTCTAGTGCTCCCTGCCCAGTTCCTGGTCCTTACCCCTCCCACACACACTACTACATATTTCCCTTCATTATCCTGTACCTTTGGAGTTCTCTCCTGTCTTTTCCCATATCTGATCCTGCCACCCGTTTTCCTTCCCCTTCCCCTCTCCCACCTAGGTACCTCCTTCCTTCCACCTCTTCTGATAATTCTGTTCCCCCTTCAAAGTGGAATTGAAGCATAAACCCTTTTTAATTTCTTCTTGTTAAGCTTAATTTGGTCTGTGAGTTGGATCATGGATATTCTGAGATTTGATACTAATATCCACTTATCAGTGAGTACATAGCATGTATGTTCTTTTGGATCTGAGTTACCTCACTCAGGATGATATTTTCCAGTTCCATCCATTTGCCTGAAAAATTCATGAAGTTGAAATTTTTAATGACTGAGTAGTCTTCCATTGTGTAAGTGTACAGTATCTGTATCCACTCTTCCATGGAGAGATATCTGGGTTATCTCAAGCTTTTGTATATTATAATTAAAGCTGGAGCAGTAAACATAGTGGAGCAGGTTTCCTTGTTATATGTTGGAGCATCTTTGGGGAATAGGCCTAGTAGTGATACAACACTGAGTCTTCTTTTATAACTATTTCCAATTTTCTGAGTAACAACCACATTGATTTCTAAAGTACCAGCCTGCAATCCCACCAGCAATGGAGGAGTGTTCCTGTTTGTCCACATCCTTGCCAGCATCAGCTCTTATGTGAGTTTTTGTCTTTGCCATCCTGATTGATGTAAGATAAAATCTCAGCTTTGTTTGATTAGCATTTTTCCAATGACTAAGGATGTAGAAATTTTGTTTAGGTGCCTTCCAGCCATTTTGAAAATTATTTGTTTAGCTCTTTATCCCAGAGATAATTTTTAATTTTGTTGCTTGTTATTTCTGTAGTAGAACTTTTTTAGTTCTTTGTATATTTTGAATATTAGCCCTCAGGCATATGTAGGATTGGTAAAGATCTTTTCCAATCTGTAGGCTGCCATTTGTCTTATTGGCAGTGTCTTTTGCTTTATAGAAGCATTTTACTTTAAGGAGTTCCCATTTGTCAATTGTTGCTCTTATAGCCTGAACCACTGGTGTTCTGTTCAGGAAATTTTCTCCTATTCAGATGTGTTTGAGGCTATTTAACACTTTCTCTTATGCTAGATTTGATTATCTGGTTTTATGTGGAGAATTCGATCCATTTGGAATTGAGCTTTGTTCCAAGGTGATAAAAATGAATCAATATGCATTCTTCTACATGCAGACCACCAGTTAGAGCAGCATCATTTGTTAAAAATGCTTTCTTTTTTCTATTGTATGGTTTTGGCTTCTTTGGTAAAAATCAAATGACCATAGGTTTGTGTGTTTGTTTCTGGATCTTCCATTATCAATAAAATACAGTTTTTTTATCACTATTACTTTGTCATACATCTTGAAGTCAGAGAAGTTCTTTTATTATTAAGAATTGTTTCTATTTTTGGGTTTTTTTTGTTACTCTTTATGAGGCTGAGATTTGCTCATTTTATATCTAAGAAGAATTGAGTTGGCATTTTGATGGCAATTTTATTGAATATCTAGGTTGTTTTTAGTAAGATGACCAGTTTTACTACATCAATCTTACTGGTCCATAAATGTGGAAAAACCTTTCATCTTATGAGGCTTTCTTCAATTTCTTTGTTCAGAGACTTGGACTTCTTGCCATACACACACACACACACACACACACACACACACACACACACACACACACATTAGAGTTATAGCAAGATATTTTATATTGTTTGTGACTATTGTCAAAGGTGTCATTTCCCTAATTTCTTTCTCAGCTCATATATCCTTTGAGTATATAAAGGCTACTGATTTCTTTGAGTCAATTTTATACCCAACCTCTTTGCTGAAAGTGTTTATCAGCTGTAGGAGTTCTTTGTTGGAATTTATGGGGTCACTTATTATAATTTCATATCATTCCCAAATAGTGAATCTTTGATTTATTCCTTTCCAATTTGTATTATATTGACCTTCTTTTGTTACCTAATTGCTCTAGCTAGAACTTTTAGTACTATATTGAATAAATAAGGAGAGAGTTGGCGACCTTGTCTTGTCCCTGATTTTAGTGAGATTACTTTAAGTTTCTCTTCGTTTAATTGAATGTTGGCTGTTGGTGTATTGCATATTAATTTTATGTTTCGCTATGGGCCTTTAATTCCTGATCTTTGCAAGAATGTTAACATGAAGGAATGATAATTTTTATTAAAACTCTTTTCAGCATCTTAGGAAATTATTGTGTTATCTTTTGTTTAAAGTTTGTTTATATGGCGGTTTATGTTGATAGACTTCTGTATATTGAAACAGTACTGTATCTCTGGGATAAAGCCCATTTGATAATGGTGCATTACAATTTTGATGTGTTTTGGAAGAATTTTACAAGAATTTCATTGAGTATTTTTCATAGATATATATAAGGAACATAGATCTGAAGTTTTCTTTCTTTGTTGAGTATTTTTTGTGGCTTAGGTATCAGACAAACTTTGGCTTCATAAAATGAGTTATCTAGTGTTCCTTCCTATTTTATTTTGTGGAATAGTTTGAGAAGTATTAATATTAAGTCTTCTTTGAAGGTCTGGTAATTTCTGTACTAAAACCACCTTGCCTTTGTCTTTTATCTGTTGGGAGACTTTTAATGAATGCTCTATTTCCTTAGTGGTTATTGGATAGTATAGATACTTTAGATCCAGATTTAAGTTGTATAACTGGTATCTGTTTAAAAAATCATCCATTTCATCTAGACTTCCAAGTTTTATTGAGTATAGTCTTTTATAGTAGGATATGATGATTATTAAATTTCCTTCGTTTCTGTTGTTATGACTCCCTTTTCATATCTGATTTTGTTAATTTGAACACTGTCTCTATGACCTTTAATTATTTTGGCTAAGGGATTATCTTATTGATTTTCTCAAAGAACCAATTCTTAGTTTTGTTTGTTCTTTGTATAATTATCTTTGTTTATAATTTATTGATTTCAGACCTGAGTTTAACTTTCCAGCCATCTATGCCTTTTGGGTGTTTTGCTCTAGATCTTACAGGTATGCTGTTATGTTGCTATTGTAGGATCTCCCCAATTTCTTTATAAAGGCACTCAGTGTTATCCATTTTCTTCTTAACACTGCTTTCATTGTGTTCCATGTGTTTGGTATGCTGTGCTTTCATTTTCATTAAATTCTGGAGAGTCTTTAACTTCTTTTTCTTCCCTGACCAAGTTAGCATTGAGGAGAGAGAGGAAAGGAAGACCAAAGTATGGATGCTTCAGTCCTTTTTAGGAAGAGGAACAAAACTCTCACAAGAGGTAGAAGACAGAAGGAACTTGAGAGAGAGAAAGGAGCAGATGAGAGAAAGGGGGGCAGGATCAGGTATGGGAGAATATGGGGATGATATATAGAGGATCAGGAATTTGAACAGAGGTGCTTATCAATGGGGGGTGTGGAACTGGGGGTAGCCACCAGTAAGTTCCTGATGCCAGGAAAGCAAGACCTGATGGAATGAGATTAGCTAAGATTCCCAACAAAAGGATGGTGAACTTGTATAGACCATATCCAAAGTTTAAGCAAGGCCCACTGTTGGGGAATGGGGCCACCCACTCTTTCCAATTTTTAAACCAGAATTGCTACTGTCTAAAGAAAATAAGGAGACAAAGTGTGAAGCAGAGACTGAAGGAAAGGGCATTCAGAGACTGCTCCACCTGGGTATCCATCCCATATGCAGCCAAAAAAGCAAGATATTTTTGCTGATACTGAGAAGTGCAGGCTGACAGGAGCCTGCTATTGATATCTCCTGCGGGTCTCTGCCAGATCCTCACAAATATAAAGGCACAGGCTTACAGCCAACCACTGGACTGGGCTTCTATCTGTTTACCTGTGCTCTCCTGTATTTCTTTAGAAGAGTTATTTTTTTACCTCCTAAAAGTCCTCTATCACCTTCATAAGTTAGGCTTTAGTGTTGGGATCTGACTTTTCAAGTGTGTTAGGGTATCCAGGGCTTGCCATGGTAGGAAAACTGAGTTCTGATGTTTCCAAGTGGCACTTGTTTCTCAGGCTAACATTTTTGCACTTACCTCTTGCCATCTGGTTACCTCTGGTGTTAACTGACCTTCCTATCTCTGAGTGGAGCCTGTCCCTCCTGTGAGCCTGGTTATGATGGACCTCCTGACCCAAATCCTTGCACTTGATTTGTACATGTTCTGTCATATTTGATTTCATGACAATTTACCAATTTTAAAGGACATCTAATGGGAATAATGGGCGTAATTTTATCACCCCAACAGGGTTTTGTCATTTTCATGCTTTCTAAAATTTTTACCAGTTAATATTCTTCTAGCAGTCACTTTCTATTATTTTGACCAAATAATTGAGGTAAAACAAAGGAAATAAAATTTGTGTTCATAGTTCTTTGTTTCAGAGGGTTTGTGATCATTTAGACTCATTAGTCATGTGCCTGGGCAGGGCACAATGTCAGTGGATTGCTATGGGGGAAGAATCTTGTTTATATTATGGTGAACTTCAAATAGAAAGACAGAGAATATAAAAGCCAGTGATAATATAGCCCCCACCAAACAACTACCAATAGTTCTTGAATTTGGTCTCACCTGATACTATTTACAAGTTTTTCCACAGTATTACCCCTTTCTAGGTACATTGTTAAAATATTGATGTATATTTAATATTCAAATCATAGAAATTTCAAAACCAAAAGAAATAACAAAATCAATGAAGATGGATACAGGAAATAACATTTTAAAATATTGGTAGCTTCTTCTAAAACTAGATATGGTCTTCAGAGGGAATTTGAGTTGAATTTTTTCTCAAAATCTTTGGCACATTTATAATCCAGAGTACAGGTGTTGCTTCTGAGTATACACTGTGGTAAAAAGTTTCTCGTGTCTTCATCTAACAAGGAACTGATTTCAATAGTTGACTTGATTGGCTTGTCCAATTTGTCTCATGCAGAGCTTAGCGTCTTGTCTGAACTATTCCAGAAATCCAGTTAAATTACTAAAAAAAAAAAAAAAATCAGATTAAGAAATGGTTGAATTTATTTTTGAACCCAAGATAGTATCAAAGATAAATCTGAAGTTTTCTAGAGAGTTTTAAAAAATGATTGGAAAGTAACTAAATTTCAGAATAACACAACAGAACATTCATTTACTTGGGTATTTACTAGAGTAGCACTCAGGACTTTGACATCATTATAAATCAAAATGTCAACAGTATGAATTGTATTTAGAAATGAGTAGGCAGCCAGTACTGACTCTAGAGCACAGCTGGTATATGCTGTACAAATCCAATGACCTTAAGCATATTGCCACTGTTGTTCTGTTCCAGCTGGGCTCAGGGTGTCACTCAGGGTAATTATCCCAAAGCAAATTATTATAATTAGTTCTCAGTCATTTATGGTCCAAACTTTATAAATCCGACCAAAATAAAATATTCCATATAGTTAATAAAATACCATGTATTACATAGAAAAATAATTCTAAATAGCCCTATATAAGCTTCTAAAATTTTATAAATATTAAATAGAATATTTTATATAATGTCTACATACTTAAATATCAATAAAACATCTTAATTGTATATTCATTTTAATGTGAATTGAACATATCTCAAGAAATTACAATTTTCAGTGTTATTGTTTTACTACTTTCTTGGGACCATTCAAATTAGCTTATATGTGGCTTATTCAAATCTATAACAAAAACATATATTTTTTAATAATATTAAATATTGAAATTAGATTGTAATACCTACTCCATGTTATATGTTAAAAGATTATATGTGATTCTAAATTTATTTTTAGACACACTGCAACAACAACTACATAACAACAGTAAATCAAACAAGGGAGAATGTTGGAACTTATTAAATGAATATTTGCCACCTACCATTAGTCTATTAGAATAGTCAAAACACATATGTATCTTCAAAGGCTATTTTCTTTGTCCCCAGAACTGGTATAAACCACACCTACTAAGCAAAACCAAGTGGTGTTGACAGATGGGCTTGCATTCTCATACCTGAGACAGCTTCCCTTTTGGCCCAAGATAAACTACTTGGGGATAATTAAATGTTTGTGCTACCAGCTTTTTTTTTAATGATATTCTGAGTATCTAAATATGCTTGGTTTTTAAGTGATCTATGAAAATATAATAATAGTCATGTTCCTTGATGAATTTTGATGAAAAAGGGACAGAGTGCATATTTTGACCACTCTCCATACTTGTTTGTTTTGTCACACATGCTCAGTAGATGTAGTCTTCATGGAATCAACACTAATTCTTATCAAAGCAAGCTTAGCAGAAGTTAAATATATTCACTTATCTTTAGACTGTAGTACTAGGGGGATTTTTCTTCTAAGACCATGGCATGACATTAAACGTAGGCATGTACAAATGCATTTCATCTCAAGTCTCCATGAAAAGAAAATCTATCCAGAATCTTACAGAAACATACTTGAGCAAAATTATAAGAATGCCATACTGGCATTGTGCTGAAGCCATTAGATCTGGGGTCCTCTTTAGAACTCTCCCAACCTTTGGGATATTTCTGCTTTTCCTGTGTCAGCTTTCAAAGTAGGGAGATCAATAGCTGTTTTTTTTTCCTTGTTATTTCTGTGACTATTTCATTCTTTATGGTTTTAATCCCTCTTTCTTATGCTTTAAATGTTGCATTACCCGAATAATTATTCTTGAAAGTCTCTTTGTTATCTTGCTGTGTTGCCTAGGTACTTTATGTAGCCTTGTAAGTAGACAATCTCTATGCTGATCATGCTGTTGATACAATGGAAACTTTCATTGCATTCCAGTTAGAAGCACAGTTCCTACCATGTTCACAGTGTACTTCCCAGGTTTCCAATGTCTGCTTTCCCATTTCAGGCAAGCCAGAGTTACATGGCAAGATTATGTGTTTAAAGGAAAAGAATATCAATGTAACTTGTTTGATAACTGAGAAAAGTAGAAATGAAAACAGCTGAGAGATTTTTCTTTGATAATGAAGATTTAGCTTTGACATTTAAATATGTAAAATTTACAAGTTCAATAATATTTTTACAGTATCTCAAGTAGTGCTGGTCATCTTGGAGCTTGCTATGTGGACCACACTAACAGGTTTGAAGCTCAGTGAGATCTACCTAATTCTCCTTAAAAGCTGACACTAAAGAAATGTGCCTCCACCACTGCTTTAAAATGACTTTTCAAAGAAATATATAGTATTTCAGTTAATCATAGTTCTTTTTGTGGGTCAACATATCATGAAAATATAACACATTTAAAATTTATTGTTCTATTCTTTGGTGAATTGCTATCTAATCTAAAAGTAATAGTGATAATGCATTAGTACTTACACATTAAACTCTTAATGTAAAGCAAAGATATAGCTTCAAAATATCACTTAACAAAGCAATGACCTCTATATGTTTTTACACATGCTTACACAATGCTTTGCACTTAATATATATATCGCTAATAATGACTGAACTTGAAGAAATCATTTTTAAATTTTATATCTAATATTTTAATAGTGACATTCTAACTTTAATTGTTCAATACCTCTGTGTTAATAAATTGAAAACTAATTTATAATATGGCCAACTGTTGTGGCAAACACCTTCAATCCCAGCACACAGGAGGCAGAGACTATTGGATCTCTGAGTTTAAAGCCAGCCTGGTTTTCACAGTGACTTACTTGCCAACAAGGCTACTCATAGTAAGAACTTAACAGTTTATGAAACCAAAAGAAGGAAAAAAAGAACAAAATATGCAATTGTTTAGATTTTTGTGCTATAAAATATGTGCTGAGCCAGGTACCAGTTTTGTGGTTCCACGAATGTATTAAATTAAATGTTTCAATAAAATCACTACATTAATTTTTCAAAATAAAAAATTTGAAATAAACTTAACATTGGTTATATTTGGTTATATTCAAATACAGACTGGAGCTGTCTTCAAAATGAGTTGCTGAGTTATTTTATAACTATGTGTATGAAGGCGTGTACACCTAACATTCAAGAAGTTTCAGTTTTGTTTTCATTTTGTTTTGATGTGCATAAGCAAGCAAATACAAGAAACCTACTCCTTACTGTAGATTTTACTCTAAAATAAAATTGTGTGTTGCTTGAAATATTGTTGTGTCTGGGACAATTTAAATCCCTGGTAGACATCCTCTGATCTTAACCAAACAGATTCACATCTTCATAGTGAAATGGAATAGTTAGGATACAGTGTCCCCCACACACACACCCATAAGGGGTTGTGTCTTGCTGCTCTGCCGGCCCTGCAGCTGCTTTACAGAAGCTGGTAGAGGACATCTCAAAGTGCAGATGGCTACTGGCTCACCTTCAGTAATGACTCGAGTATTTAGTCTGGAAAGGAGGCCAGGTGGTCCTTGGGGAATTATGGAAAGTAGCATGTAGAAACTGAAATGAGAAAAACCTGGGGAATAAACACAAAAGCATATGTTCACAGGGGACGCTGGAAAGAATGCCAGCTCAGCAGAAATCTGGTAACTAGGCCAGGCAGGCACTGTCTCCTTAGTTTAAATTATTCCTAAGAAAATCTTTTCTGTCTCATCTTAACCTTAACTTCTGCTGTATTTTCAAATGTGAAAAAAAGAAAAAGCTATAAATTAGGGAAACAGACTCAAATTCAGCAAATTTAATGTTATGTACCTATAGAGCTGTTGGCTAAAGTTCCTCCAACCTATAAATATATAATCTTGCTGATATTGACAGATGATTAATTATTTTTATTTCTCATTTGATTATGTATTTTTGTTTCAGTATAAACTATGCTAAACAATATATTAATGAGTAGTTTTTATTCATTTTTAACCATTCATCTTAAGAATTTGCAAGTATCAGTGATTAATCTTTTTAATTTTATAAGCTTCTTATACATAGCATTATGTGTCAGTTTATTGAAAAGAGCTTAACAAGCACACCTATACACAATGATTTATGTGAATTAAACAAGAATAGAGGTCAGCTCTTCTAGCTAGGAACCTTGTTAACAATGGGTATTTATTTGAATGGAGTGAGTGAATAAAGAGATTCAACCTATTAACATTTTTAAATATCACCTGATTTTTTCTTCTTTATTCAACAATCATATTGAAAGATGGAGACCAGGTTATGTTTACAAGGTGATCATAAAATTATATTAATTAAATTTGTATTAATAGCAATTATGTGAAATTTGTTTTAAAAGTAAGCATCTCATTATATTATCAAGCCATGATAAATGAGAGACAATATTTTTATCTTTAATTTTAGTCAAATAGATTAAATCTACAAGTCTGTATAGGAACCTAGTCTATCTGGTTCTGGATTTCTTACTGTTTGGTTTGAATGAGAATGGCCTCCACAGCCTTATATGTTTGAATATGTAGTTCCCAGTTGATAGAACTATTTGGGAAGGATTAGAAGGTATGAGATTGTTGGAAGAGGTGTGTCACTGAGGTTAAACTTCTGAGATTCAAAAGCCCACTCTGTCTAATATCCAGCTATTAATGAGTACATACCATGTGTGTTCTTTTGTGACTGGGTATCTCACTTGGGATCATATTTTCTAGTTCTATCCATTTGCCTGTGACTTTCCTGAAGTCATTGTTTTTAATAGCTGAGTAGTACTACATAGTATAAATGTACCACATTTTCTGTATCCATTCCCCTTTTGAGGAACATTTGGTTTGTTTTCATCTTCTGGCTATAACAAATAAGGTTGCTATGAACACAGTGCCTACTTACTTCAGTGCTCTCTATAATGATGGTCATAGACTCCAACCATCTAATGCCATATTCCAAATTTAATTCTTTTATCTTAAAGTTAACTTGGTTGTGATGTTTTACAAAATATTATATAATCCATTAATCAATAGTACTGATAAATGAGCATGGCATAAGGGCTACCCATGTAACATGGGCATCCCATAACTTTATTGACATGATAATATGCATGTGTTTGTGCTATTTTTAATTTTTCCCTACAATATACAGAGGTATAATTGTGTTAATGCAGTGAATTATTTCTTTTTAGGGGTTCTTATTAATAGTTATAAATATGTATAAGTATCTAAAATGCCTTAACAAACGTACATATTTTTATTATTTATTTTATTATTCATTCCTAAGTTTTACCCAAGAAATCTATATTTAATGTGGGAATATGTCAAATCTGTCCATTTCATTATTAATATAAAATTATATGCTTTTCCACCTTTCCTCTACCAACTGGTTTTGTAATGAACCTGCTTTTATAGAAATATGTAAAATTTTAGACACAGATGCATGATAGTCAGCTAATATATTCTTTCTGTAAGCATATTCTTAAAGGATATACACTTGCAAATAAATTTTATGTGTCCTAGAGTGTGAATAATTCTCTATGTATATACATCTATAAAATGTACTCTCAAATGTTAAGTGTAAGAAGACTTTTTTTAACAACTTTATTTTACAAAACAAAGATAAATGTACAGATTTTAAACATTGTTTTCAAAAAATTATACATTTTTGTCAGTAAATTTTTCAGATTTTAAAATAATTTTTACACAAAACTGTATGAATATATTTTTTAGTCAGTACTTGATTTTTTTAAAAGTTTGATAGTATGCATTGAAAACTTAATAGTTACAATGAGCATAAAGTACATGTAAAACAAATGTAACATGGAAATAGTCAAAGTTTTCTTGTTGTATAGAGATTTTTTTGTTTTGTTTTCCTTTCTTTTTTAAAACGACTTTATTTTACAAAACAAAGATAAATGTACAGATTTTAAACATATTTTGCTTAAAATTATACATTTTTGTCAGTACTGTGTTTTCAGATATTAAAATAATTTTTACATAAAACTATGTGAATATATTTTTTAGTCAGTACTTGATTTTTTCAAGGGTTTGACAGTATGCATTGAAAACCTAATAGTTACAATGAGCATAAAGTACATGCAAAACAAAATGCAACATGGAAATTGTCAAAGTCTTCTTGTTTTGTAAATATATTTTTTTTGTTTTCTTTATTTCCTGGACATCATACAGACTGTGAGTTGTTTCTGGGGGAGTGCAAGCCTCTGGGGTTAGCATCCCACTATCAGTGACTGCATATTATGTCTGTTCTTTTGTGACTGGGTTATCTCACTCAGGATGATATTCTCTAGATGCAGCCATTTTCTTAAGTATTTGGTTAAGTCATTGTTTCTGGTGGCTGAGTAGTATTCCATTGTGTAAATGTACCACAATGTTTGTATCCATTCATCTTCTGAAGGACATCTGGGTTCTTTCCAGCTTCTGGCTATTATAAATAGAGCTGTAAAGAACATTGTGGTGCATATATCTTTGTTGTGTATTAAAGTGTCTCTGGGGTATATGCCCAGAAGTGGAATAGCTGGGTCTTAAGGTAGTACTATATTCAATTTTCTGAGGTATCGCCAGACTGATTTCCAGAGTGGTTGTATTAGTTTGCAACCCCACCAACAGTGGAGAAGTGTTCCTCTATCTCCTCAGCCTCGCAAGCATCTGCTGTCATCTGATTTTTGGATCTTGGCCAATCTGACTGCTGTGAGGTGGAATCTCAGGGTTGTTTTGATTTGCATTTCCCTGATGGCTAAGGATGTTGAGCACTTCTCAGATGTTTCTCGGCCATTCGGTGTTCCTCAACTGAGAACGTATTGTTTAGCTCTGTACCCCATTTTTTAATAGGGTTATTTGATTCTCTGGTGTCTAGCTTTTTGAGTTCCTTGTATACCTTGGATATTAGGCCTCTATCTGATGTGGTGTTGGTAAAGATCATTTCCCATTCTGTTGGTTGCCATTTCGTTTCTTGATGATGTCCTTAGCCTTACAGAAACTTTGCAATCTCATTAAGTCCCATTTGTTAATTTTGACCTTACAGCCTGAACCATTGGTGTTTTGTTCAGGAAATTTTCTCCTGTGCCTATGTGTTCTAACGTTTTCCCTATTTTCTCATCTAATAGTTTCAGTGTACCTGGTTTAATGTGGAGATCTTTAATCCACTTACCCTTGAGCTTGTACAAGGAGATAAGAAAGGGTCTATTTTCATTCTTTTGCATGCTGATTGCCAGTTGGACCAGCACCATTTGTTGAATAGGCTGTCCTTTTTCCATTGAATGTTTACTGCTCTTTTGTCAAAAATCAGGTGACCATATACATGAGGGCTCATTTCTGGATCTTCCATTCTATTCCATTGATCCACATGTCTATTTCTGTAACAGTACCATGCAGTTTTCTGCACAATTGCCTTGTAATATAGCTTGAGGTCAGGGATAGTGATTCCCGCAGATGTTTTTCTGTTGTTGAGGATGGATTTAGCTATTCTAGGTCTTTTGTTATTCCATGTGAAATTGCACATTGATCTTAACAATTCCATGAAGAACTGGGTTGGAATTTTGATGGGGATTGCATTAAATCTGTAGATTGTTTTTGGTAGGATGCCCATTTTTAAGGTTTCGATCTTTCCAATCCATGAGCATGGGAGATCTTTCCATTATCTGAGATCCTCCTCAATTTCTTTCTTTAGAGGTTTGAAGTTCTTGTCAAACAGGTCCTTCACTTGCGTAGTTAGAGTCAAACTAAGGTATTTAATAGTTTTTGTGACGATTGTGAAGGGTACCTTTTCCCTAATTTCTTTCCCCACATGTTTGTCCTTTGAATATAGGAAGGCTACTTTTTGTTTGAGTTAATTTTGTATCCAGCCACTTTGCTGAACTTGTTTATCAGCTGTAGGAGTTCTCAGGTGGAATTTTTGGGGTCACTCAAGTACACTATCATGTCATCAGCCAAGAGTGATGTTTTTATCTCTTCCTTTCCGATTTGTATCCCCTTGATCTCCTTTTGCTGTCTAATTGCTCCACCCAGGACTTCCAGTACTATGTTGAATAAGTAGGGGGAGAGTGGGCAACCTTGTCGAGTCCCTGATTTTAGTGGGATTGCTTCAAGTTTCTCGGCATTAAGTTTGATGTTGGCTGTTGGTTTGCTGTATATTGCTTTCAGTATGTTTAGGTATGGACCTTGGATTCCTGTTCTTTCCAAAACTTTTAATATGAAGGGGTTTTGGATTTTGTCAAATGCTATCTCAGCATCTAGTGAGATGACCATGTGATTTTGATCTTTGAGTTTGTTTATATGGTGGATTACATTGATGAATTTTCCTTATATTAAACCATCCCTGCATCCCAGGGATGAAGCCTACTTCGTCATGATGAATGAGCGTTTTAATGTGTTGGTGGATTTGGTTTGCAAGGATTTTGTTGAGTATTTTTGCATCAATGTTCATAAGTGAGATTGGTCTGAAGTTCTCTTTCCTTGTAGGGCCTTTGTGTGGTTTAGGTACAAGGGTTATCGTAGCCTCAAAAAATGATTTAGGTAGTATTCCATCTGATTCTATCTTTTAAAAGTTTGGAGAGTATTGGTGTTATATACCCAATAAATGTCTAATAGAATTCTGCACTGAACCCGTCTGGACCTGGGCTTTTTTTGGTTAGGAGGCTTTGCATGACTTTTTCTATTTCTTTAGGTGTTATAGGGTTATTTAGATGGTTTACTTGGTCCTGGTTTAACTTTGGGATCTTGTATCTGTCTAGGAATTCATCCATTTCCTCCAGATTTTCCAATTTTGTGGAGTATAAGTTTTTGTAGTAGTATCTGAAGATTTCTTGAATTTTTTCAGTTTCAGTTTTAATGTCTCCACTTTCCTTTCTGATGTTGTTAATTTGTATACTCTCTCTTTGCCCTCTAGTTAGTCTTGCAAGGGGTTTATCAATCTTGTTGATTTTCTCAAAGAATCAACTTTTGGTTTTTTTGATTTTTTCAATGGTTCTTTTATATTCTATTTGATCTATTTCTGCCCTAATTTTGATTATTTCTTGCCGTCTAATCTTTTTGGGTATATCTGCTTCCTTCTGTTCTAGGGCTTTTAGCTGTGCTGTCAGGTTGCTTATGTAAGCTCTCTCCAGTTTCTTTTTGGAAGCACTTAGGGCTATGAGTTTTCCTCTCAGTACTGCTTTCATTGCATCCCATAGGTTTGGGTATGTTGTGTTTTATTTTTCGTTGAATTCTAGAAAATCCTTAATTCCTTTTTTTCATTTCTTCTTTGACCCCGCTATCGATTAACAGAGCGTTGTTTAGTTCCATGTGTATGTGGGCTTTTTGTTGTCTTTGTTGTTGTTAAAAACCAGCCATAGACCATGGTGATCTGAGAGGATGCATGGGAGTATTTCAATCTTCTTATATCGATTGAGGCTCGCTCTGTGTCCAATTATGTGGTCAATTTTCGAGAAGGTGCCAAGGGGTGGTGAGAAGAAGGTGTATTGTTTTGCTTTAGGATAATATGTTCTGTATATATCTATTAATTCTAGTTGGTTCAAAGTCTCTGCTAGTTTTGCAGTGTCCTTGTTCAGTTTCTGTTTCCCTGATCTGTCCATTGGTGACAGTGGGGTATTAAAGTCTCCCACTATTATTGTGTGGGGTGAAATGTATTTTTTGAGCTTTAGTAGGATTTCTTTTATGAATGTGGGTTCTTTTTTATTTGGAGCATATATGTTAAGTATTGAGAGTTTCTCCTGACAGATTTCCCCGGTAATTAGCAAAAAGTGTCCTTCCTTATCTTTTTGGATAACTTTTGGTTGGAAATTTACTTTATTCAATATTAGAATAGCCACTCCAGCTTGCTTCTTTGAGCTGTTTGCTTGGAAGTTTTTTTCCCACCCTTTAACTCTTAGATAGTTTCTGTCATTGTGTCTGAGATGTGTTTCCTGTATGCAGCAAAAGGCTGGATTTTGTTTATGTATCCAGTCTGATATCCTATGTCTCTTTAATGGGGAGTTGAGTCCATTTATGTTAATAGATATCAAGGAATAGTTGTTTCTGTTTCCTGCCATTATTGCTTTTGTGGGTTGAGTTGTGTCTGTGTCTTTTTCTTCTTTTATTTTTCTTGTTTAGGAGTTTTCTTGTTTTTACTAGGCTGTATTTTCCCTCATTGTATTGGGTTTTCCACATATAATTCCTTGTAGTGCTGGGTTTGTGGTCAGATATTGTGTCAATTTTGATTTGTCTTGAAATATCTTCATCTCTCCATCGATGGTGATTGATAGTTTTGCTGGGTATAGCAGCTTGGGCTGGCACTTGTGTTCTCTTAGGGTGTGCATGATGTCTGTCCAGGCTCTTCTAGCTTTCATAGTCTCTGTTGAGAAATTGGGTGTGAGTCTGATTGGCCTGACTTTATATGTTACCTGACCTTTTTCCCTTACTGCTTTTAGTATTCTTTCTTTGCTTTGGGCACTTGATATTTTTACTATTATGGGTCAGGAGGTATTTCTTTTCTGGTCCTAATTATTTGGAGTTCTGAAGGCTTCTTTTATGCTTGTGGTCATCTCATTCTTGAGGGTAGGGAAGTTTTCTTCCACAATTTTGTTGAAGATATTTACTGTGCCACTTAGTTGATACTCTTCTCCCTCTTCTATTCCTAGTATCATTAGGTTCGGTATTCTCATTGTGTCCTGGATTTCCTGGACATTTTGGGTTAGGAGCTTTTTGATTTTTGCATCTTCTCTGGCTGTTTTGTCTGTGTTTACAATGTTGTCTTCTGCCCCCGAGATTCTCTCTTCGATCTCTTGTAATCTATTGGAAATTCTTGCTTCTGTGATTCCTGATTTCTTTTTTAGGTGTTCTACCTCCAGGGTTATCTCTTTTTGTGTTTTCTTTATTGTGTCAATTTCCGTTTTATATTCCCTTTTCCATTCCTTCATCTCTTTGATTCTGTTTTCCTCTAGTTCTTTGAGTTCTTTGAGTGTTTTTCTTGTTTCCTCTTTAAGAGCTTCTGAATCTTTTTGCTTTTTCTCCCGTTCTTGTTTAAGTATCTCTATCAACATCTTGAGTTATGATTTCAGGTCTGTGTCTTCCTTTTCTGGAGTGTTTGGAATTCCGATGTTTGCTGTTATGGGAGAGCTGGGTTCTGGTGTTGCCAGGTTGTCTTGGTTTCCTTGGGATATACTCTTTTGCTTTCCTCTTGCCATTTTGTTGTCAGTGATATGTTCTTGCCTTTCCCTTGTATCTGGTCTGTGTCCCTGAATCTCCACTGGTCCAGGTGGCAGATGGGTCGAGCCCTTTTCTCTGCCTCAGAATCACCTGGTGGGAACAGAAGTTCCAAAGTTGTATTCCTGGTCGCTGGATCAGACAGGGCGGGGCAGGGCAAGGCAGGGGGTGCACTTTCCCTGTGCACTCCACAGAGATCTCTCTGCTCCCTGGCAGCCCAGGTCTCCCACCCACCAGTTGCTCAGCCTTTAGGAGCTGCCGTTCAGGGTGGCAGATGAGCCCGGCTCCGCTCTGCGTCCTGAAGTCGCCTCCGGGTGGAAACAGAAGTTCCTAAGTTCTGTTCCAGGTCACAGTTGTTCAGCCTTATGAGCTGCCATTCCGGGTGGCAGATGGGCCAGGCTCTGCTCTGCATTCGGTTGCTCAGCCTCTACGAGCTGCCGTTCCGGGTGGCAGATGAGCCAGGCTCCGCTCTGTGTCCTTGTAAGAAAACTTTTGCATGCAATTTTTTACACATAATCAAGCACATATTATTTGTCAATAATTTAGTTTACTTTAAAATAATGTGTCACTATAAAGAATGAGGTAGAATATATTATTGGTAAAATAATGCTTTCTTATTTTGAAAGGGAGGACAATGTAGCAGTTATTCAAGATTTCTTTACTATAACAATTTTCTTTCACTTACTGTAGTTAAAATCTGGAGGAGTAGAAAGGAAACATTTTCTCCACATCCTGTCCATCAAGTAGCTTGAGTTTTTGATCCTAGCGATTCTAGATGTAAGGTGAAATCTGAGTTGTTTTGATTTACATTTCCCTGATGACTCACTTACTCCACTATGTTCATAGCAACCTTATTAATAATAGCCAAAATCCAGATGCCCTTCAACCAAAGAATGGATACTGAATATGTGGCTCATTACACAATGGAATCCTATTTAGCTATTAAAAACAAGAACACCATAAATTTTGCAGGTAAATGAATGGAATTAAAAAATATCAACACGAGTGAGGTAACCCCCAATCCAAAAAGACATACACTCACTGACAAATTGATATTAGCCCAAAAGTACACAATACCCATGATATACCCTGCAGATCATAAGAAGTTAAAGAAGGAAGGTACCCAGGTGAAAATGCTTCAATCCCACTTAGAAAAGAAAATGAATAATCACAGGAGGCAAAGGGAAGGACAGAACTTGATGCAAAAAAGGGGGGAGCAGGTTCAGGTACTGGAGGAATACAGGAGAGAAGTCTAGATGTCAAGAGAATGAATAAAAATATGTAACTGCAGGGCTTGTGGAACAGGTGAAACCTCCAGAAAATCTTAGAAACTTAGGTAGTGAGGAGATCTGAGGACTCAGTGAGGATGACCTTAGCCACAATGCCCAATAGTGGGGAGATAGAATCTGAAGGGACCACCTCCAGTATATAGACAGTGATCCCAGTGGAAGGGATAGGGTCGTTAAACTACATATAACATTTTTAACCCAGAGTTGTTCCTGTCTAAAGGAAATGCAGAGACAAAAATGGAGCAGAGACAGAAGGAAAGGCAGTCCAGTGACAGACCCAGGTTGGGATCCATCCCATGCATTGGCAACAAACCCTGACACTAATACTGATGCCATGTTATGATTACTAGCATGGTTGTCCTCTGAGAGACTCTACCAGCAACTGAATGAAACAGATGCAGATACTTACTGCCAAACATTGGACTAAGTTCTGGGACCCCCTTAGAAGAAGAGTTAAGGGAAGGATTTGAAGGAGCTGAGGGAGATGGCAACTGGATAGAAAGACCAACAGTGTGAACTAACCAGGAATTCTGGGAGCTAACAACCAAAATTCTGGGAACTAACTAAGCAAACAACCAAAGAACATACAGAGGTCCATAGCACCTGGCACATTTGTAGCAGAAGACTACATTCTATGACCTTAGTAGGAGAGATTGTACTTAAGCCTGTAGTAACATGATGCACCAGGGATGAGGGATGGGGGGGGGCAGTTAAAGAAGGAGTGGGTAGGTGAGTGAAGGGAGTGGGGTAGGCAGCAAGGTTGGGGGAGCACCCTCTCAAAGGAAAAGAAAGGAGGGTGAAGTGAAGAACTCTTGGAGGGAGGGGCAGGAAGGAGGTAACATTTGGAATGTAAATAAATACAACTATTTTTTTTTTAAGTTGACAAAAAAGAGAACGAAAAGCTGCCTTTTGTATCAGAATTTCAGGGTCATTTACAGAACAAAGTTTATAAGTATAACATTAAAAATAAAATACAAACATTTATTTTTACCATTCCCTCAGTCATCCATCTTCCATATTTAGGGTAAAATTGACACCCATATATTTTTAAGTTAAAAATATACAAGGCTAGATAAACCTTCAGTTTCCATTGTAAAATGATTGCTACAACTTAAATAATTAATCAATCTATCAACATACAAAGGTATGTTTTTGTATGTCTGTTGTGTGTAGTGCAGGCACTAATATTCTACACTCTTAGAAATTGTCAAACACATGTTAAAATATTACTAGATATTATCATCATCTTATATATTGGATGATTAGAATTTGTTCATTCCAAAACTGAAAGTTTGACATTAATGGACATCTCTGCCTCTCCTATGTCTTTTCTCTGTAGCCTATTATGCATTATTCTACTCTGTTAATTCCTATGAAAATAATATCATGTATTATTTTTCATCTTTGGCATAACTTATTCAGCATAATATAGTGGCTATCCATTGCATGAGGAACACTTCTCCACTGTTGCTGGGGTTGTAAACAGATACAACCACTCTGGAAATCAGTCTGGCGATTCCTCAGCAAATTGGACATAGTACTACCTGGAGATCCAGCTATTCCACTTCTGGGCATATACCCCAGAGACACTTTAATATACAACAAAGATACATGCACCACAATGTTCATAGCAGCTCTATTTATAATAGCCAGAAACTGGAAAGAACCCAGATGTCCTTCAGAAGATGAATGGATACAAAAATTGTGGTACATTTACACAATGGAGTACTACTCAGCTATCAGAAACAATGACTTAACCAAATTCTTAAGAAAAATGGTTGCATCCTGAGTGAGATAACCCAGTCACAAAAGAACAGACATAATATGCAGTCACTGATAGTGGGATACTAACCGCAGAGGCTCGGACTGCCCCAGAAACAACTCACAGACTGTGTGAAGTTCAAGAAAAAATAAATAAATAAAAGAAAAGAAAACAAACAAAAAAAGACATTATGCTCAATCCTTACACACCAAGAAAACGTTGACTAATTCCGGGTTACATCCTGTTTTACATGTACTTTTTGCTCATTGTAACTAGTAAGACCTTAATGCAGAGTATCAAACCTTAAAAAAAAAAGAAAAGAAAAAAAGCCAAGCACTGACAAAAATGTATTTGAATACATTTATTCAAAAATGTTAAAAAAATAATAGAATTCTCAAAACTTATGGTCCAAGAATATTCACATATGTCAGGGTCTATATCATTGCCTGAACAGAGATGGATTTAGATAGTCAAGTTGACATCTCCCACTACAGGTAGATTGATTGTAGTAATAAAGGAAATAGATGTTAAGTATTTATTTACAGATGGGTGAAGTGATAGGACAAAGATACAGATATATTTTCTACATCTTCACTTATGAAGTGGGTAGTCTCTAAGTCTTTGCTATTATAAGCAATAATGCAATGGACCGAGGAGGATAGATAGGCTCTTATCATTCCAGGCTCCATTGCTGATGGGCATAGTCATGAAACCATTGCACACAGAATGATTCTATTTGTTAAAATCCTATATGCGTAGCAAATAATTCACCAAAAATGTCTAGCAACACTGTTCATATATTTGATATTCTCTGCATTCTCATTACATCCACATTCTTGTCTTTTTCTTTCTCTGATAGGAACCTTTGTTTGATGGTATCTAATGTTATCTTCCCATAAAAATTAATGATGACAAAGACATTACAAATGATCTCTGTTTACTTTTATGGAAAGTTTCAGTTTTATTAAATGTCCAGACAAGTTCTCTACCCATTTTAAAATTAATATTTCATTTGCTATTAGGTAGGTATAATCATTGCTGAGCATACATTGCCAGATTTTTGATCTGGTAGTTCTCAGCAGGTAAGTTTTGAATATATTACAATCACAATTATTCTGGGTGTCATAACCTTTAGATTAGTCACCCAAATACCATATTGAGGTAAGGATTC
This sequence comes from Micromys minutus, assembly GCF_963924665.1. Classification (NCBI taxonomy): domain Eukaryota; kingdom Metazoa; phylum Chordata; class Mammalia; order Rodentia; family Muridae; genus Micromys; species Micromys minutus. Next base: position 58,198,778 of record NC_137983.1, on the reverse strand, counting down.
CTTCACCCTTTATTTTGAGCAAAGGCTTCCTTCACGCTTTATTCACAGGACCCAAGTGGGACATTCTTAAGATGACAAAACATTCAGTAGCTCAGTCATTGCTATTACAGCAAAATACAGATGAATTCTCACACTTCAGGATACCATTTGCCTTCCAAAGGACAAGGTGGAGTAATATGAAGCAAGGTCAGCTTGTAGGAAGTGGGAGACAAAGGGATTCCATAACACACTCTCATTCTACCAGCTCTCTAAAGGTGGTCCTGAGGCATGGCATTTCTGTGAGGCCTGCAGAAACCACATTTTAAACCAAAACATCAATTGTGCTTCCTTTAAAAGACACCTAATGCCATGCTGCTTCATGCTTGTTTATTCTTCTTGGCTTTAGTAGTTTATTCATACCATTTATTGCCTGAGATGATACCTTTTATGAAATACAACTTTGCTACAAATGTCTCATTGAAGCAAACATTAATCCCTTTCAAACTGGAAAGCAGAGAACATGGAATAAACTCTGGAGAGAGGTGTTAGATATGGTTGTTGGATTTGTATTTTCATTATTTGGGTGATTGATCAATACATTTCTACGTGCTCTTGCAACCATCTAGTAAGCATGTGGAAAAGTTTATTGGCATCAACAATCCTCTTGAGTAGGTGTTTGAACATGACAGCCACTGAAGCAAGAGTGGTTGAACTATTGTGAAGGAGCAGGGAGATTCATGCAAAGAGACAAACTGCGAATTTACAGCAAGGGATTCAGAGTGTCTGTGGTAGGTATAAAATTCATTTTCTGACTTCTGCACAATTACATATGAGGACTTTATTTTTCCAAAATGGAATTTCCTCACTTCATAGCCCTGCTTTTAGTGAAGGTCTTTTTATCTTGTTTGGAATTGAATTTCCTTTCCAAGAGGAAATTGGTGAAGGGAAGCTGTAAATATTCTCTAGTTGTAAGCTGCTTCTTAATTATAAACGTGAAAAGCTCTTTATATAAAAACCTGCCTTGTTCTCAGTAGCTTTTGAGAGTAAAGCAATTGTTTCTTTATCTGATATGTTTCCCTCTTTGCTTCACTATAGAGAAATGGACACTTGAGCGATAATGTTTCTTTTAAAAAATAGTGTTTTGGAAATATTATTGATATAATTTAAAATTAAAATCAGGATTTTTTTTTTCATTTTAAGTGTCATTATTTTTTAATATCCCTTCAGGAAATATAACAGTGTTTCCTAGGCTAATGGGACACAGTTGGATTTGCATGATTATTCAGAATAAATAATCAGGTTTCTCCTGAAGGAGAAAGCATCAATTTTAAAATAAAAATTGAATAGTGATTTTTACTTTGATTCATATATTAAAGTAATGAGATAATTATTTTAATGAACATTTTCTGACAAACACATATATTCTGAATGTGTATATCAGAGCAAATGTATAGTCTGAGAAATAGATGCTAAAGTCCAAAAATAAGGATCCTGGTGCTCAGATGTTTTGCAGCATCTTGGTGTTCTCATTTCTCTATGCCATCTACTCTGACATAACCCTGCTTAATGAATGGCTGCAGATACAAAGACACTCTATTCCTGCAGCATCAGCCCTTTGCTGACACACCTTATCATGGCAATTTGTCTCACCTTTCGTTGTGTTGTGTGTACTATCTTTCTGAAGTTTTATCTAGTCAACTGCCATAAACTGCTGTTCTCAGGCACATTTTTCAGTTCTAATGAGAAAGGTGATTTTGGAAAAGAAAGTTAATGGTCTATGGTGCTATCGGCTTTTCTCCCTCAAACGTCTTAAGATAGATGTGAAGGATCATGTGTTTACTTTCCAGGCTGGGAAGTGAGATATAGACCCAGAAAGCAATCGAAGGATATGATTATTATCTGGAACTCACAAGGGAAAAAAACAAAACAGCAGTCCACACATTGCTGCTTTGTGTAGGGTGTTTCAATGTCCATTGAACTGAAATAAAAAATGGTTAATTCTCATTCTATGCCTGGCAATTGTATATAGAAGATGAGGCAGACAGGGACATATGCTATGGATGACTGATCTCTGTCTTCTCCTCTCAGTAGGAGGCAGGTACTGACTTATAAAAATAGCAAGAATGCAACCTCAGTGGATGAACAATGAATGCTATTCCCTCTCCTAGGGGCATTGAGATTGTTCTGTGGTGAGGTGGGTACGTTTAAAAAAATAAAAGTCAATACTTAACTCAGATCTCTGATTAAACACCAAAATAAATAAGTATAAAACATGTATGTAAACACTGGACAGTATGCTTTATATTTATTTTTATTTTTATTTATAGGCATCCCCTTTGTCAAATTGCTTCACTTTTTAAGGATCTATGTTCTGTGACTATTTTTCATGGCAGAAACTATGGTCACCTACTTAGAAAATGGAGTGATTATTAGTTCCCTATCAAACATTCCAATCATTTTTCCAACAACATTTACCTCTTAGACCTGATGGCACATCATTTTTTCTACATCTTAACCTTATTTTCATGTCTGAATTTTTACTAATTGCTCTTTACCAAGCCAGCTGAGCTAGGGAGATTTTTCAGAGAAAGGTGACTGGGACCAATGAGGGTGTAGAAGAGGAGAGAGTGCTTCAAAGCCATGTTTCAGTTCACTGTTTAATTTTTCCAGTGCACATAGCACCAATATTCAGTGATGGCTTTAAGAAATCCTAAGACATGTAATGCTGGACCCTCTGTCTTGGGTATTTTTGTCTTCATAGATTCTTTCTTCTTGTGTCAATTCTCATTGGCAGAAATGTTTTTTCCCCCATAGGTAATATGTCAACAGAAGGATCAGCAAGTTATTATGCATGTGAAATAAAACCGTGTAAAACTTTTCAGGTACAAAGGGACATGTAACCAGAATATACTTCAGTGTTTCCGAAATGACTGCAATGGCAAACACATGAAATGATGAATTGTAATTATAGGTAGAAAGCTTTATATCTCAAACCAATGTTCTTATTTGTTGTTGTTTCTGTCTTTCTATATAATAATGTGAAGTCCCATTGACTCTACTAGAGTAAAATCTACCATTCTTTAATCTGATTCTCCAACCTGCTGCCATTTTTCTTTCTACCTAATTCCCTTGGTTCTCTCAGTTTGGTAATTTTATTATCAATCTCACATGAATTAAGAAAATTCTTTTTATTTCTGATATTGTGGTTATGCATAGGAATGTAAGACAGTAATTAATGCGAAATTGCTTACTTCTTGGAAATAGCATTCTGCTTTTAAATACCTAGCAAATATCACCTTTGATTACCATGGCAATACCTGGGCCTCCTATTTTCTTGCCGAAATTTGATTAGATTCTAGGGGAGTGAAACTCTCCAGCTCCTTTGCCACTCTTTCTGACTCTGAGCATTCCTGTAGCATGGTCTACTAAGAGCACATTATGAAAAGAGAAGGCTTATTTTGGGTTAGAGTATCAAAGGCTGTTTCTTGCTTTATTGAGACTCAGTGCTTCCCTGGTCAATGAAACTTGAATATTGCCTAACTGAATATTTTTAGATTCTAGCCCTAAGGATTTTTGGTGTAAAAATCTAGTTTGATCTTTGAGAAGACCCTGAGGTTGGGGTATTCAAGATCACTTTTTTCCTTTTGTTCTTAACTATGTGCTCTTAAACTATATCACATTGCTTTTGGTATAAAAAAAAGACAATACAAAAATTGGAAGGAGAGCAGCTTTTTCTTTGAACTGATGCAAGTTTCTTTTCTGCAAAGCACATGTTCTTAATAGCTCATCCCCATGGATCACCAAGGTGATTCCCTTTTGAATCATTGTCAGTCATTTATCTCTCACCTCTACTAAGTAGACTGCTCAGTTTTGGACACTAGCATGTTTACAGAGTGTGTCAACTTACTTGTCTAGGATAAGTATCTTTCTTAACAGACACTCTAGGATCATCTTATGAGGACTCCAGTTTTTCTGAATATGTAAAACTTATGAAAACTGGCTACTTTTCAATTGTTCTCTGATAATAATAGTGCTTCCAAACTAACATCTCTCTCTTAGCTTTAATTTTGGGTTTAGCTTCTGCTTCATTGGTCATTTTCATCCAGAGACCTTATTCTAACCAAATTTTCTCACCCACAGTTTGCTATTCATGCTGCACATTTCCACCTCCACAATCTCAGGTTTTGTTCTCTATCAGCATATAAGGTTTCTCTGCACTTTACCTACTGGAGCATTGTCAAATTTCTTTTAACAAGTCATATCAGAATTGTTACCTTCAGGAGAAGGCCCTTATGCTTGGATCATTGCATAGCACTTTCTCCCTACAAACTTACATGTTTGCTATACTGCTTAATAACACTACATCTATCCTGAATATTTTTTGTTCATTGATTTTGTAAGGGTTTTATTGTGGCTATTTTATTTATTGTGGGTGTAGGATTTTGTGATTATGAGACCTTCAGTTTTGCTAAGTGTGCTTTGGTTTTCATTCACGAATTACAGAGAGTAAACAAATACTACAGAGTATGCCCCAGTATAGCTATAAAATATGAGAAAGAATCAAAGCCTTGCTCTGAAAAGTAAATATTTGTTTCACAAGCGAATAGGTAATAGGTCTGGGCACAACAACCTCTTTCACTTCTTAAATAGATCAGGAACAATGTATTTAGTGTGCCATTGAAGTTCAATAACACTGGTAGAATCACCAAGGATGGCAAGCTTAGGTTATGATATATGTCATGATACATTTTGGTTCAGCTGGCCCAGTGGATCTGGGTTATAAAGAATGATGTTCCATGTATGTGAAAGAAACAACTCGATCAATTCACAAAGTAGGCTCTTTGACTGGTTTTTATATACAGTTCAACACAGGCAACATGGGCTACTCAACTTTGTTTCCTGTGTGGCTTAACTTATATAATGGATATTTTGGACATTATGGATCACTTACGTGATCCATATATGAAAATTAGTGGATTCCTAGGTATTAATCTATTAAAACTCTACAAACAGAAAAGCCTACAAAAAAGCCTGCTATACCCTGTCGTATATGGGATATTCATGGTTTAACATGATGTGAAAAATGCCTAGTTTCCTGATTAATTAAGCAGGTAAATATATAAATTAATAATTTACTCAGGCTAATGTTGTTTCAAGCTTTCCCAAGCCATGATGTTCCAATATTTTCTTAATGATGGCATCATTAAATATTTTGTACATTTTATTCTTATGTGAAATGTTTTTGCTGTTGTTTTGGCTTCTAGGATTGACTTTTGTCACAATAATTCTGTGTAACAGCCACCTTTAACAAATGATTAAGTACTTGTGTTCCAGATGCTGCTGCCAGGATTTGAGAAGTGACTCTGCTGGAAAGCTCTATGATGTCCATACAGGAGTCATGGCTTCATTCCCTCGGTTCAACCAATTTGCATAAAATACAAATGTAGACTCAAGTATTTGGGCTTCTATACCAATGATGTATTGTGGAGGGAATAGAATCATGGTAGAACTGTTTTTGTTTCTACTGTCAATACTGAAATGTATAACTAAGTAAGCAAGAGCTGTTATATTGCACTTGATGAAATATGTTCCAGACTGACATATCTTTAAGTTAAATTTAGTCATTATAAACTTAATAATTTATATAATGCATTCTAATTACATCACCTTCCATAAACTTGGATCTTCCACACACCCCATCAACTACCTGCTCTTCTTTATAAATCTTTCTGGAGTTCTTGTGCTTTCATTTCATTTTGTGACTCACAAAGCTTAACCAGGGTTTTCCATATGAAGAAAGGTTTGGAATTATCCACCAGTGCCTACATAACTGAAAAGAAAAAAAAAAAAAAGACCTCTCCCTACCACCTGTCAATAGCCAATAGCTTTCTAGGGCATAATTGGGTGTCTGGAGTCCCACCACCATTCACTATTGAAGATTGACAGGCTCACTATTTTGTGGATTTAGTGCAAGTTATAATGGCTGATGTGACTTTATGGTCACAATGGCTATGTCCTGTCTATAAGATGACATTCCACAGTTCTTGTCTATCTCTCATTTTTACTCCTGTGAGACTCACACAAATTTCCTTGAACTCTAAAGTGAATGGCTTAGATGTTCAATTTAGGGATGAAGACTCAGCAGTTACTTTTAGCACCATGAGTAACCAAGAGTCTCTGTATTTACTTATATTCACAGTCAGAAGAGACTTCCCTGATCAAGGCTAAATGTAACCATTTTTATGTGTATTGGCATAAATATTTAGAGAAGATTTGCACCATGTCCATTTAGGAAAACAATGGAAGTAAATTCCCCACTGGGGCCTATAACCTGTCAGGCCTTTCACTCTGGAATGTCACTGCTATTGTTGCCTTTTTAAAACAATACTTTGTCAACTTTCTAATATTTCATCACCAAAAACTTGACTGTGAATAAACTTGAAATTATTTCCTTGTTGCCTTTAATGGAAATACATCAGAAGTACAACAAAATCTCAATAACACATTACCTCAGAGGTAGATTTTGCTAATGTTACAAGAGCAGCTTTATTTGAAACCATTTACCCAGTGCAATCTTGGCTTTAATAAAACCTGTGAGAAATCTATGGTTCCAAGCACATTAAATCCAACTCAATAGAAGACTCGGTAAGTGCTAGTTTATTATACTTCTTTAGTATTTATTGAGATGTAAAAACTCCTCCATAAAGTTCATATTCTGAAAAGGCCACCAACACATATAGCAAAGGTAAATAAGATTAAATTCAAACCAGACACAGTATATCAAATTAAAACAAGTGTTGCAGCAGATAGTAATGGCACTACCCATATAGGAATGTGAATATCCACATAATATAATCTCTATTTGGAGAGCAAGTGAGATAAAAGTCTGACTGTGCATGCTTCCTTGGACCACATAATCTGAGCTGGTATGCAGAGCATCTTGGTCTGAGGCACTTTTCAACTAATGTCTTTTGAACAACTTCCCAAGGAAGACCTTACAATTTCAAAGTTTTTAACTCCTCTCAGCCATGAATCTCACTTCTACCCAGCATTAAGAAATACTTAAACATTTAATGTAACTAGCCTATCCATTTTCAAATTTACATGGCATGTAATACTGATCTTGTTCACTACAGCTCTTGTTGACCACAACTTTTCTATATTTTCTATCCCTGGTGACATGTATTTCTATGTCCTTATCTCACACATTCCCATGCTTTGTTGTTCAATTTTCTTTAGAGTATAAGCTTCATGTAGTATACTAAATGTGTGGAGGTGGGGGAATAGTTGTGTTGGGGAGGACTATACATGCATGTCAGTTGGTGTATATGTATGTATTGCTTCAACATAAACATGCCGAACTTTATTATTTATCAAACTATCCAAAATGCATATTCCTATCTATAACTAAAATTAGTAATGACACAGGATATTTTTTTCTTCCTTGGAAATGTCTTTCTCTGGCAGGATGAAAAAATGTTATGTAAAATTTGTCTTTAAATATCATTCTAAATATACATGGTTAACCACAGTTCTATAGTTGTCATAAAGGCTTTTTCCCTCAAATCACAAGCCTTGTTGACAATTCTTTACTGGAGATTACATATTGTTATTAGACATCTCCCTTTAGAAAGTCCCTTGATATGTCCACTATGGGGCCATAACTAAATATATTTTTTTTACAATTTTAAAACCTGTGTGTTAAATTTTTCTCTGGTTTTACCAGGTAAAAGCATAAGATATGCCTCAAATAGATAAGTACCTCAGTATTCATTATTATATTTATATTCAATATCTGTTTCTTCTTGGATCTTTCTTCTTTTCCTATGTCAGGACATGATACATGTGAGGATATTTTAATAAATTCAAAGAAAGCTTTAATTTCCACTATGCATTAGCTTCAGAAAAATTTCCATATTTTAGCTTTTCTTCAAGTAACATATAAATCTTATTGTCACCAGAAGTTATTTTAACACTAACAGCATTATATTTACACCACACCTCACCCTCACCCTTTGGGTGTGTAGAGATGTTCATGGCTTGTGGCTTTGGCAATAGAGTTTTATTTCCACAGAGTTTTGGTGCTAGAAAACCAAGACCAGGGAAACTTGTTTAGTTTCTTCAAAGTCCTGACTGCAGTTTTCAGGTGACTTCTTTCTCATTGTGCTTTCCTTCATAAGGTCAATGCTCTGTGCACATTGACTGCTAACACCTATTTCTGTGCTTGTGAGGCCACCACTCATCTTGGATTAACATTACCATAACACTTCTTTTTTAAGATTTTATTTTCACTTTGTGTTTACATATGAACCACTGAAGGCATATACGTGTCAGGTCACTGGAGCTGGAGTTGCAGGAGGTTGTGAGGCAACATGTCACAGGTGCTGATAATCCAGCCTGGATGTCCTGTACAACAGGAGCAAGTATTCTAACCACTAAACAATGTAACCATCTCCAGTAACTTTGTCTTAAAGTAGTACATTATTTAAAGGTGCTAAACCTAAATACTTAGCATTCTGAAGTATTGGACATCAGCACTTTGACAAATGAGTTTTTCAATTTGCAGAAGTGCAGTTGTTAGACAAAGAACAATGGCGGTAGAAGCATGGTATGTTCAGAATCTGATACAAATAGAATCCACTCAGGTGCCCAAAATAGCATAGGTTGACTGCTACTGAGGTTATCATTATTTGTGAACATTGCAACATGGACAAGTATGTCCTTAGCAGCAGCAGAAGCATTGATGATTGTAACTAAAATCCTCACCTTTGGCCTTAAAGATTACTCTGTACTAATCCTGGGAATATTCCTTGAAATGGCAAAAGATGTTCACCAGGAAACTCTGAATCATGAATAGTTTTGTCTTTTAATTTCTAATTCACACAATGAATTAAGATAGCTTACAATGATAGTTTGGGTTTCTCAATACTTCCAAGATATTATTCCCAGCTCTAATCATATGGCTATCATCTTTCACCACCTTTTATACCAGTCATATAAATATAGAAAATTCAGAAAAGAATTGGAATAAATGTGGAGGGTACTTCATAAGAAACAATAATATGCATATAGTTTTGCATTTGCTTTCTAATTAGTACTAGGATTAATTTAGAATCCAAATATTCTAGAAGAATTAAACCATATTTTAATGAAACATAGAATAAATATTTAGTATTTTTTTTCAAAATACCAAAGAGAAATAGATAGTTTAAATTGAATTTGAACAATGGGTTTGGGTGAGTAGTTTGATGTAAAAGTACTTGTGTTCTGTATGAAATCCTGAGTTCTATTCCCAGCAAACAAACAACAGTCATAGCAGTGCAATTTTAATCCTTTTATTCACAGTTTTCAGAAAGACAGAAAGGAATATAGGTTTTCTATCTCTCATGGTGCTTCCATGAAGAACAAAATTGAAGCCTTATTTGTTGATATCCAATTCCCCTTGCTCAGATTTATTTTATTGGTTTTATTTTACTCTTTCTGGAAATAAATTTTCCTCTTTCAATGACATCACTCATTTGTATTTTGCTCCAGCCATCATACCCTTCTACCAACATGCACAATAAAAATTGAATAAAACTGTTTCCAGTTGAATCATCAACTGATAGGAAGACACATGTGGACTGAAGGAACTCATGTGTTAAGATTTTTTTTATATCACACAAGATTTAATTTTTCAAATCATTATAACTCACACTATTTGACACTGCTCAGTTGGTGTCTGTCTGACTTCTGTGCTTAAGGGCTGAGTCCTGAGGCCTCACTGATTCAGGTGTCCACACTGGGAAGGAGAAGCTTTTCTTTGAAAGGTAAAGTAAGCTCATATGATTGCTGTTGTCTTCTCTGGCTCTAAACCTAACATTCATATTGGAAATGCACCTAATAATCTGTGGAATTAAAGGAAGCTTGTGTTGTAATGTTTCAAGATATGTGCACAGAATCTTAAGGAGTCCATCTGTGGTCTGTTCTCTCACTCATGTCCTTAAGGATAACTTGCTAAGGTTGTAAAACCAACAAACAGATGAGGTTTCTTTTACTGACAACTATCACATAGCTTCCCTGTGGTATTAATCTGAATCTCTGCTTGCAACTGCAGTAAGTCACGTTGTGGTTTAGAGATGAAGCAAATATTTATTATAGGATGTTACATGAATAATTCGAGTAATACCATTAGACTTGTTTAAAATCTGTCTTTGACTCACAACAGTTTATGCCTTCTGTTTAATGGCTGTGCTAAGATTCTTTTCCATGTAATAAAATTAACTTCTGTGATAGGCTGTATTCTATAATGTTTCTTTGGTGCTAGACTTCATTCAAAGTCATCATCTTTTTTTTTCTATGAACTTTGGCAATGCCATAAATAGGGAAAAAATGCTGCGTGTTCTCCTAAGTTAAAGCAGATTGCACTGAAAACTGAGTGTCCCACTGTTATTTGGTGTTTTCTTCTATCTGTGTGATCCCATGGCCTCCATGGCTCTCCCAGAGTGACTTCACCATGGACATATGGATCTACTTATCAGGCTTCACACTAAATTTGTTCTTAGCTTGATCTCCCATCTCTCTAATGACACTCTTTTCTGTCATCAAGGCATTCATGGCCTACAGTTGACTGCTTTTATTGCTTTTAATTAAAGTCTGGAGTGGAAAGTGTCTATTAATCAGAATGTGAAGCCAATCATGAGCAAGGATATATAAACTCTCTACAAGATGGATAGTAGTTTTGTAAATCACCCCGCCTTTGTCGTTTTGGCAGAAAGACAGCCATTTAAGTTAATTATATCGTGAGGACACCTGGACTTTGGAAGTTTGAACGACAGCTTCTATTTTGACAAAACATTTCTTTTTAGGAGCAAGAGATATATTTTAAAATGCATCGTTTTAGGATCATGACGTTTGCTTCAGCAGCAGCACTGGGGGATTTCTACATGCATACTTAGTAAATCCCAATGTTGTCACTCTAGTCAAAAACGGATGGCAGGTTTCTACATTACTTTTTTTCCCTTTTTTGTTTAACATATTGACTGAATATTCTCACATGTTCCAGTTAAGCTTTATAGAACATGGATTTCCAATCATGATATCATAACAATATTTCCACTTCAGTTTGAAATGTAAGGAAAAATGGAGCATTTCCCCTCAACTTCCTTTTTGTGTGCAAGGAAGTCTTTTGAAATCCAAGTTTAATTTAACTCAGAGCAGTAACATCAATGTTCTATGTTAAAATGAGTGTTCAGTGTCACCCAAGTGTAAGGCTATGTGACTGAAACAAGGCACTAAATACAGTAGCATTTCTCTTACTCCCTTCAAAAATTATACAGAGCCCAGCCTGTTGGTGGGAGTCTTGTTGTTAGGGATGACCAAAAGCCACTCACTAACTTATTCATTCAGTAATGCCACAACAAAAAGAAAAGTGGCAAGCCTATTGTGCTCCAGTCTCTACAGAAGTGACTCGGTACTGTAACCAAGCATATGTAACCAAACCTTCAGATTTCATGTAACTAATTTGAGCTCATTATCCTAAAGGATGGAAATTTAGAAGATCGTTTCTCTGTCTTATAGCTTTGTCAGAGTGCTTAGATGGCCTTCACCAACAATATAGCATTGATTTCAGAACAATAAGGCACAAAATTAAGTGATGGACCCATTAGAATTAGCATGTTATACTTTGATTTCAGTGGGATTCTAAAACAGATAGGCTTCCCAATATCTCAATTCAATGTTGTAAGCAGAACCATCAATATATGTGTCAGAAGAGACAGAACACATAAGAAAAAGCATAGTATTTATTAACCTGAGGCCCTGTGCCAGGTAAGGTTGATTAAGAGATAACTTATGCCTTGTTAAAGTTGACTTTTCGTTAAAGTCATTTTAATCAATTAAAATTTAGATTACCTAAATAGAAAGTGAATTCACATAATGGAACTCTGGTTTCTGTCCTATCACCCTTCCACACAGTTTTTGAAATACTTCCCTTGGAAAGTGCTAAGCAGATTCTGTACAAAGTCTTGTGATGCTGTTGTACTCCATCCTCTAGGTCCAGGGCATGCTGCTTCATTGGAATCTGATTACAGGAGACAGATGTTTGTACTGCAAACAGGTACCTTATTTATAAGTATAGTGCAGTTCCAATCATGAGGTACAGCAATTCTGAGGTCTTACCCTGTAATAGAATAGACTAGATGAGAAGTATTCCTAATGTTCACAGCAGGGATTGAGTAAGCTTGATAAAGTGCATATTCAAAAGATTGAGGTATAATTGAACTTTAGAATTCTAAATAAACCTAGAGTATCTTTGTACAACAAATGAAATAATTTCACTGATGTTTTTTTAAGCTTTCAGTTGACACAGATTTTATACATGTTGAGGAGAATTAATTCAGGGTTTCATTCATGTGAAAATTGGGTAGTAATCAATGACACCAACATCGGCCTTCTACTTTTACTGTCTTTTATATAATCAGTCCACTTATAGTTTTCTCAAGGAGAACAATGATAGTGCTGTGGTTTGCTTAAGTTGTCCATTTGGCATTTCCAGGAAGAAAGGACCTCAGTTAAGGAACAAGTATCATTAGACTGACCTGTGGGTGTGTCAGTGAAGAATTTTTTATTTGATCCAGGAGGGCTTTGCACTCTGTAAGCAATGTCATTTCTGGGTTTGTGGGTCTGAGTTCTGTAAGAAGCAGAGCTGTAGAGCCATGTTACTCATCAAATAAACCCAAAGTTTGTACTTCAGTCTTTATCTTCAGCTTCTTCTTCCAGTTACCTTTATGATGAGCTCTATCATATAAGCAAAATAAACTGTTCCCTGCACAGTTTGCATTTGGTCAGCATATTTGATCACAGGTCAAGAGAAAAAGCAAACTAGGATGATGAATATGTGCTTCACAAGAAGGCCTGAGCTAAGGAATGGAAAGTTTTTCAGTTTCAGCAAGCTAGCATCCTATAACCCCAAACACAATTTCCATCTCCCTCTCCTCTTCCTCTTCCTAAACTCCCCCTCTCTCTCTCACTCATAAGTGTTTAAATATGTGTATGTATATATGCATTTGTGGAATTGCATCAATTTTTTCATTGTTTTCTTTTAAAAGCTTGATCCATACTTTCAACCAGCACTGTTAATAACTAAAAAACAAAAGAAAAGAATGGTTCAATCAAAAAGTGAAAAATTAACATTTCTTGAATATGATTCATTAAAATTATCTTTCTATTCTCCTGGTAATTCCTCAATCTGGAAAAATGTGGCTAGAATTATTTGGTAATGTTCTATACTATGTGTACTCTAATAATTATATTGTTCAAAATATCTGACTATTAATACACATCAAACAATTACCCATATAAAACATTCCTGATTTTAATAGGAATAGGCAAGGCCAATGGTCTTTTTATATCCAGAAAGGTAATATACAATTATAAGAGCTTTGTAAAATATATAAATGTATAGCTGTTAATCAAAGGTATCAAAGTTCTCCTTATCCTGGTAAGATAAGGAGACTAGGCAAATGTAGGTTTCTTATGCAGCATTTGCCTCTGACCTCCCTTTTATCAGAGTATTTAATTAGAAACATGTAATCATACTGAGAATTGTATATATAATACTTCATAACACATTCAAGCCATTTCTTAAAAATATCTGAAACTTTAAAAAGCATAGGCATCACAGTCAAATTTTAGCCATGTCTGTTATGGTTAATCAAAAAACTGTCAATTAATAGTCATTTGGAAGAAGAGAGAAACCATTGCATAAACTTAATTATCCCAGCATAAAGTTGAGTTCAGTTTCCCACATATTGCAATGGTCTTTTACCAGTCTTCATTGCTTGGTGTACTTTCTTGAAGTTTTTCTTACACAGTTCATTTCTGTGTATACTGCAGCATTTTTTTTAAGATTATAAGAGAGTCTTTATCATGGAACCTAATACAATTTATAAAGTGTTCTGTTAGCTTTTCCTGGAAAAAGAAATTCAAATACCCATTTACTCCAGATTTGTACCAATGAAGACTATGTCACCAAAGTCTAACATTCGGATAAATATAAGTTTGTGGAGCTTCTTATACACCCAAGGGATAAGTTATTTACAGAAGCTAAGGCAACCCACACAGGGAAAACAACTGTAACCATAGTAAATCCCATCACTCAGATTCAGGTCACCTAAGACTTGTTAACAATTACATGGTATTTTTATCTCTCAAACTATGTTTCAAACATACTTATTTAACAAAGTGGTGGCAGGAAATCAAAGATATGCCTCTATTGTTCTCTGATGACATTCTCATCATCATCTCTTTTTTTGGTGGACATCGGGCACTTGTCTTAACATTCTAAAATTGTTAATGGTTACAACTGTAAGACCACACAAGAAACATTCAGTAAATAGCAATGCTTGTGCAGAATTAGCCCTTGATATTTTGATCCTGATTTTTATATTATACCTTTAAACAATATGTCAGTGAGCCCTAAGTATTTCACACACTTGTAGGTGCTATTCTTCCCAGAAGCTTCAGTTTACAATTTGTGAGAACATATATGGATGCCACTACTTTCATTCTCTTTGAATTGCCTAATGGACCAATGCTACCATGGAGAGGTAAAAAAATCACAACACGGAACAACAACAACAATAAAAAACCACTGTATTTTTTTTTTATATAATTCATGGGCAATTGGACAACAGCAACAATGACAACAAAGCCCAGTAAGGAAATAAGGTGGATGTGTGCACCAGAGCTATTTAAACCTTCCTTCCATTTCTCTAGGCAAGTTGGTCTTTTTCCAACAAAATCAATACTAACTATGGTGAAAAAGAAATCTAAAAATTAAGAGCCCAATGCAGATAAAAACGAATTTTAAACAACAGCCAACACATTTTAGCTATTATCTTGAATATAATTGGTTTTAATACACAAGTTAAATGACACAGTAATATACTGGATTTGTCTTCAATATCTATAAAAGAGATAAAAAAACAGAGACAAAACTTGAAACTATCAAGCAAATGGAGCATTGCACAAACATCGTGGAGTAAACATCATAAGTGCTGACATAGACTTCAAACTGAATCAGAAGAAATGGAGAGACTATATATTAGTCAAGGACATAAGTACTGTAACTATTGATGCATAAAATCTAATTTCATTAAAGGAATGAACCATCACATAGCGTGGACATGGTAGAAACAATACAATTCAATCTACATATCCATATCTGGACAGGTCCTCATGATCAAGAACAGAGAAATAATCATATAGTCATATTGTTGCACACTGTACAAATGATAGAAATAAAAGAACATAACTAAATATGATGAAGAAATATTAGGTGACTAAGTAATGTACCTTTTAATGAATAATGGCTCATAGAATAGTAGAGAGTAAAGCAGTCCTAAGAGGATTCAATATACTGAGAAGTTCTTTCTTTTGACTTTTATATTTTTACTGTTTTATAGAACAAAAGTCATAAGCTAAAGCAAAATGAAAATACACTGCTGGGTACATCAGAGAAGCAGGTACAACCTGACAGGAGATACCTGATAGCCTATACCTATAGCCCCAAGATGCTATCTGAGATCTTTAGTTAATATATTCTTTTTTCTATATTTTATTTATTTACATTTCAGATGATATCCCCTTTTCCAGTTTCCACTCTGGAAACCCCCTATCCCATTCCACCATCTCCTGCTTCTATCAGGATGCTCTCCTACCTACCCACTCCCACCTCAACAGTCTGTCATTCTCCTACACAGGGACATCTAGCCTTCACAGGACAAGGGCCTCTCCTCCCATTGATGCAAGATAAGTCCATCCTCTGCTACATATGCAGATGGAGTTGTGGGTCTCCTATGTGTATTCTTTGGTTGGTCGTTTAGTATCTGGGAGCTCTGGGGTTGTCTAATTATTGATAATGTTGTTCTTCCCATGGGGTTGCAAACCTCTTCAGCTCCTTCAGTCTTTCACTTAACTCTTCCATTGGCGTCCTAATGCTCTGTCCACTCACATCTGTCTTTATCAGACTCTGGAAGAGCCTCTCAGGAAACATATCAGGTTCTTGTCAACAGGTACTTCTTCACATCAGCAAGTATCTGGGTTTGGTGTCTATATATGAGATGGATCCCAAGGTGGGGCAATCTCTGGATGGTCTTTTCTTTAATCTCTGCTGAACACTTTCCCTCCCATATTTAAACAAGAGCAATTCTGGGTTAAAAATTGCAGATGAGTGGGTGGCCCCATTCCACAACTAGGGACCTTGCCAAATGTCTGGACAAGGTTTCTACAGGTTCTCTCTCCTTTTTGGGCATTTCAGCTAATCTCATTCCACTTGGGTCCTGGAAGCTTCTTGCTTTCCTGGCATCTGGGACTTTCTGGTGGCTATTCTTTATTTTTTTATTGATGCCTTATGAATTTCACATCATGCACCCCAATCTTACTCATTTTTCTGTTCCTTCATATATACACTCTGTCCTGGCAACCTCCCCTCTGAAAGACACAAAAGATAAAAATAGGAAAAAAATCTTGCCATGGAAACTGCAGTGTGTTACTGTGTGTCACACAATGTACTATTTTACCCAAACATCTTCACTTGCAAATTTTCAATGCAATGAGTCATTGATCTGATTTGAGACCTTCTGCTACACTAACTTTACTGGATCCTTATTGGGACTTCTCTAAGATATTTTGTTGCCCTTTACCATGGATATACTGCAGCTTCAGATCTGCCAGATTGGCTTCTTCCTGTGCTCCAGGAATTCATAAGTGGGGTAGATGTTGCAGTGGAACAAGTCAGAAACTAGATCTGGTTCTGGATAGAAGCTGAGTTAGCTAGCCAGTCCAGTCAACTGCACCGATGTCAATAGGACCACCTCTGCTCTGCTAACCAATCAAGGTATAGGACTAAAATCCCTAGTGCCTAATGCACAGAAGTTTCTTAATAACATAGGCACAGTTACACAGACACTCACAGACACTCACAGACACACACACACACACACACACACACACACACACACACACAAACACGCCACACACACATTCCAAACAAAAATAATTCATAATTTTATGTTATGGAAGAAGATTCATTCTCATTGATTATCATACTGTGTCCTTCTAAATTGTAATCCATGTATTAGAAACATTTGGAAGAAAACATTCAGCACCAGGAGATCAGGAAGTCATGTATGCATTAAAGTCAAGAAAGACTTTTTCCTATTTCCATATTTGAGAATAAGAGGGGGGCAAAGCAGATCTTTATTTCATTGCCCTTTCTTTAATAAATTCTATATAGCCAAGAAAAGGAGGAAACCTCTCTATCTTGCCTTTGTGTGCAGATATAGTAAAAACATCCATAAGAAATTTTGGTTAGTTATCATTATGTCTTCCCCTTAATGCAGGAGCTTGGCATGATGCCTACTGCCTACAATCCTAATCACTAGGGTGTAGGAAACTGAAGCAGAAATTTTGCTGTGAATCTGAGTAAATTTTTGACTCCTCATTGTATACAAAAGTCTGAGAGACTAGCCTCGGAAGCAGTGTAAGATACTGACCCCCCCCACACCAAAAAAAAAAAAAAAAAAAAAAAAAAACAAGGCAGGGTTCAGTGTGAATTTTTTTTCTTTTGCTGAGTAATTTAGGGCTTGTTCAAATATAAGTGCAAAATTGTGCACAGGCATTGACATGACCCCTTGCAGGCACTGACCCAAAAGTAATCCAACACCTGATAAAAGTGAGAATTTTTATTTTGCTTTCAAATTCTTTATAATTTGAAGACAAGTCTAAGGTATGTAGTGAAGCTGTAATGGCTTTTAATGACTGTGACATTTAAAATCAATGACCCTCTGAGATGAAACTGTTAGGTCATTCCTAGGTTAGCTGACCTTTTGGAAACTGAAAGCCTCAATTACCTCTGGCAGCCACAGAAATCGTAGCCCAGACATGACTGTGTTCCTAGTAATAAATAGCAAAGAATCACCTAATGGAGATGTTCTACATGAAGACTATTTACTCAGGTGTGGAATGAGAATCATATCAACAAACAATAAAAAATGAAAAATATTCATTAATAGACAATATAGAAAGCCAATTGCTCAATTTTTCATCAAGAAATTTGAAGAGAAAAATATATCAAAGAAATTCATTTAAGTGTGTAACACAGAATGGTCTATAAAATTTCCAAAAATGTGTACATAGAAAGTAATTTTCTTTTCATAATGTGTTCTTGAATTAAAATGAAAAAAAACTCCAATCAGAGGTAGACATCTGATAAAATTTTCTTGAATGTTCAGTAGTATAATAATTGTGGGTTATTTTGGATGGGGTTTAATTTGTTATAGGTCAGGTAGGGTTGCTTTAGTGCTGTATATGTAGAAAATATATGGCAGCATGTCTAATGTGTAATGTGTGTGCTATTTTTCTCTTAAAATTGTGTAACCAAAGATGTGATCATTTAAATAAATGTTTTGATTATTGGCTTTCTTTACACTTCGCCCATTCTAATTTTTAATGGGTTATCTGTTATTAAAGGAAATAAAAGATAGCATATTATTTTTAATATTCAAACTTGGTAGGCTCATGAAAGGCATTGAGATGGATAATGTCATGATTGATATCCATAATTTTTCTTTCTGCACTGATCATGAGTTCAGTCAGTCTCTCTTTTAAATTAATGCCCACAATTAATTTGAATTGGTTTCACTTTAAATACTTAAGGTATCTATCATCTATCTGCCTGTCTTTTACTCTCTTGCCTATCATCCATCATCCATCATATATTGTCATATATATATATATATATATATATATATATATATATATATATATATATATATATATATATATATTTCTCTTTCAATATGTGATCACCACACTTGGTATAGTAGAAAAAAATGCCATAAGCATTTTTTTTTCCTAGATTTTGCCTGCTAAAGGTTTAAGGCTGTTTCTGATTTCATGAGAAAATAATCACCAAGGTAACACACTCTTGTTCATCTCTCCTTGGTCTCAAATTAGGTGTATGTTTATAATGTTTCAGTGTACAATTTTTTTTCAACTTTGATTACCATGGCCAGGTATACTTTTATGTATAGGAAAAGTTTCTTTGTTTATCAATCAGAATTGGATTAACTTTTGTTCCTTGCTTTTGTCATGTTAATGCAATTTCTTTGCTGTGTTCTTAAAATTAACCACCAGATAGCAGTTTTATGTAAGCAATGAGGTATGTGTGGATTGAAAAGGGGTACCATCAGGACCAGTCTTTTTGTAATTGGTCAGAACATGCTGTGTAGACTCCATCTGCTCTCCCTGGAGTGAGGTGATAAGAGAGCTGCCTGTGCATGCATCATTTCTCTGGATCACACAGTGAAGACGGGAGTCATATTTGCAAGTACAATTATAAAGTGCCTGGCAAGTCTCACCATACCCAAGAAAGACTAGGATATTTCTAGAATGTAAGGTTCACATGTGTCATACACAGTTATGCTCAGCATTGTGTAATGGCTGTGATGTAGAAAAAGAAATACTCCTCTCTCTTGTATCCTTTCTGTCTGCATTTGTCACATTTGAGATGTTGTCTATGAAGCCCATAAGAGATACACCTTGTAGGAACTTGGATAAATAGAAATTTCCTTGGGTAGTGCTAAGAAAAATTCACAACAAATAAAGAAATATATATATATATATATATATATATATATATATATATATGTGTGTGTGTGTGTGTGTGTGTGTGTGTGTGTGTGTGTGTGTGTGTGTATAAACAATGACAATCTTTACTAAAAATACCATATATATACATATAATTTCAGTAGCATCACAGGACAAAAATATTTTGTTATGTTATTAAAATGTTAATTTTGCAGATGTTTTTACAAGAAAAGCAAAACTTTCTGGTAAATGCAATATCTTGGGATTCACCCTGTAAATGTTTTTGTTGTCAAAAGTAAAGAAATAAATGTAGTGATGTACAGGGAATAAATGACCAAATAAATGTAGCCATGTTATTGAGCATTCAGCTAGACACAGAAACAGCAGTGAGCTGAAGTTTTTTGAACAATACATGTAATGCATGATCCAGAAACTTGATTGTACATACCAACACAAATTTGAGCTCTTTGAGATGTTTGAAAATGAATCTAGGTAAAATAGAGGGTCACTATGAACAGTTTTAAAGGAAGGATCCTGACATTAAAACAATGCCATCTATGCCCTTTATTTGATACTGCACAACCTAAACAGCTTAAATGTGCACATCTGTGTGACTAAAATAAAAACAGAGAGGGGGGAGTAAGCTGATTTTCTTTGAAATATTCAGTTGCTTTCTATTCTGCTTCTGGATCAGAATACCCATGGTAAAATGCAGGCTGGAGAACAAGATAGAGACATCAGTGGACAGGTCTGTGTAAAGAACAAAATCAGTGAGTCCTTGCTGTGTATTTTGACTTCACAAGGATGATTGACATAAAGGATCATTTTCAAAAGTGCTCATCAGAAACTTATTCTACCCTTTCAACAGTCTCTGGGAATGTGCTCTCCTTTGTAGTTTAAAATATATGTTTACTGCTTGTGTGTTTTCTTTACAAGACATTGCAACTAAATCACAGGAAGAGTGCACCTTCTGCATCAATCTTGCATGTCAATCATTTTGATTTTCCCCCTGAAATATATTGCTACTCCTATTTTTGTAAAATGTGGCCCATTTTTGGCAAGGTCCATTCATTGATAGAAGCTTTCAAATGCTGTGCATCATGACTTAGGATTGAAATATGGATTCTAGAACATCAGCTGTCTAAGAAAGCTCATGGATCAAACCCTTCCAGGAAAAGTCCTGTTAATGTTTGTGTGTTGTTTGCAAAACATCTGGAGAATGTGAGATTATTTTGTGAAAGTCATTTTAATATTCATAACACATGCTCTTTTACCTAGTGTGTTTTCTTTAGCTATCAAAATATTGGTATTTGTGCATATTTCAGCTCTGCCTTGTTTAAGTGGCATTTTCCCCTCAGTTTCTTAGCACAAACTGTGGCCTTGCTAAATGTCTCATTCAATTAACCAGTTGGCAGGATTAGCTTTTTGCACTAATGGATTTTTGGTTGTGGCTTTGTAAACATCTTGTCTTTTTGAAAATGTAGTGTGCTAAGTAAACTGTCTGAAAGGTTAACTTTCCCAGTATAATGCTTGCTAGCAGAATTCTTCACAAATAAAACCTGCATTTGAACTGTGTAGTTTCTGGCCGGTTCTACTTGAATTATTAAGATTCCAAAGGCATGGATGTGGTCTATGTAAACTTGGAGCATCACAATTCATTTTAGTTGAGGCACTTACATAATATATGGCATGTCCTTAATCAGAGGGCACATAGCAGTGTTTATTAAAGAGAGCATGAAGATTGCACAAGGATTTATTTCAAATGTCAAGGACTATTCTAAAATGCATTATTCCAATTAATAGATACTAAATTACAGGTAGATGTTTGAACCTTCAACTCTGATTCTCAAAAATATTTTATTGTTCTGTAACTCTTTTGACATGGATAACCCCTCCCCAAAATGATATTGTTTTAAAGGCCTCAGCATTTCCTCCAATGAGACTGGGGACCCTTTGGGATTTTAAACTCCTCTCTTGGTTCAATAATAGGCTTTTCTGTTACCATCCCTTTAACTGTGTGGTTTGTTCCTTGTTTTATATTGGCAAAGTATTACATATTGGCAGCACATGATCTACTCTCATAAGTTATTTTTATATTTATATTTATGTATTTGTACTATGGAATGTATCTACCTGAATGTGTACTATGTGTAACACCTGTAGAAGGCAGAGGATGTCATTGGATTCAATGCAGCTGGAGTTACAAGGAGTTTTGAGCTGACTGGCATGGTTGTTTTCTGCTCTCTTGGGGACTTGTGGAAGGTCAAGAGCACTCCTAAGGACCTAGCTACTTTTTTCAGACCTATTCTCAGTTTTAAAAATACATTTATTATTTTGTATATATACTTTTGTAGGTGTGCATGCTGTCATCCCATGTGGCACTGAGAAGGCATTTTCATGTTACCTATTCTCTCTGTCTATTTCTACCTGGGTTCTATGGAGAAAACTTGTCACTGAAATTCCAAGGATAATTGTTGTTGGCTGCAGAGCATTCTTGCTGTCCTCCATGGTGCTTCTCTAATGGTAATTACATAACCAGCAGAGAGCATGTATTGAAATAAAGTAAGACCCCATTAAGTCTGAGTCAGCTACCTTATTATTTAGTATTTGCCCCACTTTGCTTTTTTTCTTCTTTCTTTGTTAAAACCTGAGTACTTTAAAATTATCCCCAAAATTATCCTATTGCCTAGTTATTATCTATGACGTTTTTATCATCTGGTCTATTACTTTAGAATTTAGGGCAATGAAAGCCTTCCAAAACTATCTTTAAATAATACTATAAAATTTCATGCATGATACAAAAATCTTGTAATAGTTTTATTTCTATTTCTTCTCTATTCTGATATGAAGCACTTTGATGACATAATTTATTTGCTTCTACATGTGTTATAAATTTTATTTTATATTGTTCTCATGTTATTTGCATGATAAAGTTCCATTCAAATATTTAAAATATTCTAAGAAAACTTTTGTTTTCTGTAGAACTCAGGACATGTCTTTTACTTTGCTGACTGTGGATCACCAGTCATTGCTACCTGTTAATATAAGCTGGTTCACTGCTTTCCAAAGTGCAAGTCTGACCATGGCAAAGAATCCAAGACTTTATCTCTCAGTTTCTTTCCTTATACTTATTAAAAGATTTTCTTTATTGAGTACAGTATTCTAGAATACTAAGTGGTAAATACTAAATACTAGATACTATAGTATTGAGGTAAAATGGCCAGATTGTTTTGTTCTGTTACTTTGTTTCTCTCACATGTATAAAACATTTTTTTTTTCATTAAATTTGTCTTCACCAATATCTCTGTGACTAACCTTGGCTCTTTGTTCCTTGCTTACATTTGTTGAGTTTCCTGGAAGTATTCAGTGTTCATCATGTTGGTTAATCACTGAAAAGCTCCCATTTCTTCAAGGATTCTCCATCTTTTTTCTTTCTTTCTTTCTTTCTTTCTTTTTAAGAAGTTCATTTATGCAGTGTTTTTCAGATTTCCCTACATGTGGTGTCCTATGAACATATATTCATTATGGGAGAAATTCATTTCACACAGCATATGTGGAGTTTATTTCATCAACTTTTTCCATGACAGTTTGTTTGTTATGATAGTTATCTAATATATCATTTATGTTAACAATAGCCATTTTGGCCTTCAAAAATTTTATATAGATTCTCTAATCTTAATCCTACACCTATATTACAGAACATATAATAAAATCATAATAGTTGCCTTTATTTTTGTCTGATGAACCAATCAGGTGTTAGATTTTGGCAATTAGGGACTGATTGCAAATGAAGTCAGAATTTTTGATGCTTTACAAATAGGGTGATCCTTGTCTGGACTGAGATATTTATAAATCTTTCCACTTTAGGTTAAGGACTGTATGTCCTACATGTCCCCCCAAAATTTTGAAGGATCAGACTAAGACATAGCTTCGCAGCTGAGATATTGATAGTTAGAAATCTGACCATTATATTGGTTATTGATATAAAAGCCAGGTTGACTCTTAAGACTATTTCTCCTTTCTGTGGCATGTGGATTACCTGAATATTTTCATCTTCTGTGAACTCAAGCTGAGATACTTTCAATTGGTAGCCTGGTATGACTTCCTGGTAATCTTCCATGTAATCATTGTGAATCATATTGTTCAGAGTTTGGAAAGTGGAAAGTATCTTTTCACATGTTAGAATTTTAGGAAGTACACTGGACAATATGATCACATGAACAGGTATCATCATTTCACAGTCTTTCACTGAAGTTTTAAAATTCTATTCATATGTTAGGGTATAAACATTGCAACTTCAAATGATTATCTCTGTCCAATTCTCACCCCAAGCAAAGTAAATAGACAACAGCAGAAAGTGGGAAACTATCTTACTCCTGAGCAATAGAATAGAGCTTTATTCCAAATGAATGAAGCACATCAAGATATGTGGAAGATGCTGAAAGAAGAAGAAATTGATAAATGTTCAGGGAAGTTATGTTAATACACATAAGCTTCTTGGTCTCCATCTTTCAAAGACAGAAAAGTGGGGCTGCGTAAAAAGTTTCTGCAAGTTTTTTTTTTCTTTCTATTATCACTGGGGTTCATGACTCCTTTCAAAAGTATGACCAAGTTTGAAGGAACTGGTTATTTTCCCAGCTCTTCCTATGAAATCTGTTTTTGCTCTCTATTGTGTATCAGCAAAGTGTTTAATAACATTTATCTCTTGACCTTTTATCCATTTGCCCTTTGAGTTTATTTACATCAGCCCTGTGAATCCATGTGATACAGAGCAATCTTGTGGGTGTTTGTTCAGTAAATCAAAACCACCTGAAACTGGCCTCTAAGTCTCTAAGACTATTTTTCCTCCAAGTTGCCTAGAGAACAAGGAACTGTAATAAAGAAATATAAGTGAAAACTGCAAACACAAGTCATTTCCTCACCATGATTGACTTTTTCCTGATTATGTTTAAATATGCTCTGCATTAAGCATCTCAAAGCATAGTGATGGGTATCAATCAGTGAGATAAATATTCAACGTATGCTTACAGTAAGTAAAGAAGGTGAGAGAAACTTACTTTTACAAGTAAAGTACAATCATGTTTGAAGCAAGTTAAGTAGAATGAGTAGGCGGTGTCTTCACTATCTTTTCTTCCCTGTATTATTCTGACAGCAGGATAGAAGGCACCCAGATGCCTGCACTGTTCTGGCTGAATTCCAAACTGTGTAATCAGACTACTATTCAACTTAATGTCTGGGGTTTAGCCATTACAATTTATCATCCTCTGAGTGCAAAAAGATACTTAATACTATGTTCCTACTCCTTATTTTAATTGTAGTTCTGTACTGACAGACTTCAGGGGAAAAAGTTAATTGAGTCAAAACTTTGGAGCTCTTTTCTCCTGTGTTAACAGAGGATGTACATACAGAATGTCCATTAGTGTTGGAAATATTCCTCCCATTATGAAGTCAGTGAGTTCTTCAATGACATTGTTCAGCAAGAGTAATATGGAACACGTTAAACCTAGTGGGTATTGGTAAGCGATATTGTGTTTTTATTGTTATCTATTATATACTCAACTTATCAGAAAGCTGATGACACATATATACAGCCACAAACATGAGCTGTTTTAGGAACAATGAAAACCTGGTTTAACTTGGAGAGTAGCTACTTCAGCAACAATTTATGCAGGAATCAAATTTAGAAAAAGATGTCTATATGATATATTAAAAACCATGTTAAACTTCTAAAGTGATCTATATATGATTAATTCTTCATTTTATAAAAAATGACCAGTGTGAGCCACTTATATTCATGAATATATGTGCATACATACCAGTTGTTAAAATGAAGTAATGATTTTGAGAGAAAGCAAGAGGAGGAGTGCATGGGAGAGATTAGGAAAGGGGAGGGAAGTGGTTTAATTATAATTTCAAAAATAAGAAAAGATTATAAAAGTAAATAATAAAATGTTAAATATTAACTTAAAGTATAACAAGATAGAAGCAAATAAACTGTTTTCTCCCTTAAGTCATAGTTGGAGTTACTGTTTTTAATTCTCCACAATTAAACCAAAAGAATCCAGTAACCTAAGCCAACAGAGCTATTTAAGTTTGGGTGGAAGACTGACTATTCTCCAAGGAGAATAATGTAAAGCTTGTGGAAAAGAGGCAAATGTTTGGTGGTTATTTAGTTAATATGTACATTTTTCTCAAATGATATATAACTTTTTGATATATTAACCTAATTCTATGTTTTCTTGAGATTCTATAAAGCCAAGAGAGCCAACTTAATTTTTTTACATTGAGTTAAAAAAAAACTGCACAAGAACAATTTTTCACCAGTGTAAAACTCCTTATGTATTAAAGCAAAACCCTCAATTGACAATATTTACATAAATGAATGCGGCAATATTCCAAGAAAACTATATATGAAGTCTGTTATCCAGTGTTGCAGTGCATTATTGTGTTAATTTTTCTTAACTGGCTTATAGTTTCATTAGATTGTCTTAAGTATACTCATTTTAATGATGATTTTGTTATCATATTGTTGTGTGTAATCATTTGAGGTCCACCATGGGCATTTAGACATACACTCAGAAACACCTAATACATCCTTTTTGTAAAGTTTATTTTAGTCATAAATAAGCATGTAAAACAAAATCTGAAGTGAGGTTGGTTATGGGATGGGGGTCTTATAATCACAGAGTTTTGTCTCTGCTGAATCAAGATGTACATTGTATATTATTTCTTATTTACAAAAAACCTAAGCATTGTATCAGCACAAAACATTGACATTATCTATACCAATCAGCAGTGATTGAGAGCTAATACATATATTCAAGATTCATTATGTAGAAATTAATGTTTTAAAATACATAAAAGTTCTCATGTGATGGATAGATTTCATTTATGATCCAAACTTCAGCCAATGACACTATAATACAACTCTGAACATTTATCATTTTATTTTTTTTATTTTCTTCAATATATAAAGTTCCTGGAAGCTACAATGGATCAGAATTCATAAGTTAAACCTTCACCATTATTGTGAAACAAAGGGACTGACCTACAAATTCTGAGTTGAATAACTGTTATTTGAAATCATTTTTATTCTGGTAAAAATCTGTAATAGAAAGTTGAAATGGCTTGATTCATGAATAATTCTACTAGCAAAATCAGAATTTGAAGCCTCACAGCAAAGAATGTTGCTATAAACCATATAGTACAGATGTTGCAGCTAAGTCACTGAAATACATAATGACATGATCTTTGCACAATTATAACTTTTCAGTGCATTAGAAATCCAACACTGTTTGGAAGAATCTGTAAGTAAAAATAAATACACACAGCAGTCTTTAAGCCTCTATGATATGTAATCTTATCTTAAGCTCAACATTTGAGATGGTTTTAGTGAAAATTGACTCCTCACTTTAGATTAAAATTATTTAAGAATGTCCAAGTAAAACATATTGATTCTGAGAGGTAATTTAAAAAAAAAAAATTAAGGGACTGTCTATTTTTCTTCCTTTTTCTTTTGAAGGTACACATGTGTGTTTGTTTGTGTGTACAGTGCATTTACACCAGTGTGTGTGCCCTTCCATGCATGTCCATGAAAAGCCAAAGGACTACACTGGACATTTTCTCCATTTCTCTGCCTCATGGTATCCTAACAGAGTCTCTTGGAATGGAGCCATTTTGGGTAAGCTGATTGGCTGGTGTATGAGCTCTAGGAAGGATGGAGCCATGCTGGATATGGGTCCTGGGGATTTGAATTCATGTTGTCATTCTTGCAGTATAAGCTCTATAACCACCTGAATACACCATTCCTCCTGCCCAAAGTTCTCCTTTATATTTATTTTCAATATTGTTTTTATGACTTCAGAAAACTGATAAAAAGAATAACATGTTAATAATTATCATTTTGGCTTTAAATAATAATCCAAACTCTGTGAATTTCAGTAACTAAAATAATTAGCTATAAATACTCTTTAGAGTATATACTAAAATTTAGTTTTCATAAATGGTTGAAACATTACTGGGAATCTTTCACCTGGTTTTCTTCTCTTTCTGTTTGTACTTTACTCAGCTACATTCTTTAACTGTCAGTATAGTTTTTTTTCTGTATTTGCTTTATAGGAATAACTTAAAAATCGCACAATGACATATTTTCTTTTCCTTTTTTTGGATATTTACATTACTTGCATTTGAATGTTATCCTGGTTCCCGGTTTCCCCTCTGGGATCCCTCTATTCCATGCCCATCCTCCATTCTTCTGTTGAAGAACATCTATTTGAGTTCTTTCCAGATTCTAGCTATTACAAACAAGACTGCTATGAGCACAGTGGAGCATCTGTCTCTGTTATATGTTGGAGCACCTTTAGGGTAAATGTCCAGGAGTTGTAGAGCTGCATCCACAGGTAGTACTATATCCAATTTTCTGAGGAACCTCCAAACTGGTTTCCAGAGTAGATATACCAACTTTAAGTCCCACCAACAATTGAGGAGTGTTCTGCTTTCTC
Source organism: Micromys minutus (assembly GCF_963924665.1). Taxonomy (NCBI): domain Eukaryota; kingdom Metazoa; phylum Chordata; class Mammalia; order Rodentia; family Muridae; genus Micromys; species Micromys minutus. The sequence goes on along the minus strand of NC_137983.1, from coordinate 58,170,666 downwards.
CATATCCTCACCAGCAGGTGCTGTCACCTAAGTTTTTTATCTTAGCCATTCTGACTGGTGTGAGGTGGAATCTCAGGGTTGTTTTAATTTGCATTTCCCTGATGACTAATGACGTTGAGCATTTCCTTAGCTGTTTCTCAGCCATTTGATATTCTCCAGGTGAGGAATTCTTTGATTTGCTCTGTACTCCATTTTTAATAGGGATATTTGATTCTTTATAGTCTAACTTTTAGAGTTCTTTGTACATATTGGATATTAACCCCCTATCAGATATAGGATGGGCAAAGATCTTTTCCCAATATGTTGGTTACTGATTTTTTTCTATTGAAAATGTCCCTTGTCTTATAGAAACTTTGTGATTTTATGAGGTCCCATTTGTCAATTCTTGATCTTAGAGCATAAACCCTTGGTGTTTGGTTGAGAAGAAAA